>NC_062261.1:11805754-12129993 GCF_916048215.2 Malus sylvestris | reverse complement strand
TTCAAGGAGAACCCAATCAGGGAGAGCCTCTAGCCCCGCAAGAGAATGAAGATCAAGTCAGAAGATCCAGCAGAAGTCGAAGACCGTCTACCAAGTATTCTTCATCAGAGTATATCATGTTGATTAATTATGGAGAGCCCGAAACTTATGAGGAGGCCAGAGCTCATAACGACAGTGATAAATGGATGAAGGCAATGGAGTCAGAGATGGATTCCTTATTAAAGAATGATACCTATGAGCTGGTGGAGCTTCCAAAGGGCAGAAAAGCATTGAAATTGAAAAAGGACGACAACATGACAAGGTACAAAGCTCGTTTGGTTGTAAAAGGTTTTAGTCAAAAGAAAGGAGTTGACTTTGATGAGATTTTCTCACCGATGGTGAAGATGACTTCCATTTGAGTTATCCTTGGTATGGCAGTAAGCATGGATCTTAAGCTCGAGCAGTTAGAAGTTAAAACTGCATTTCTCCACGGCAACTTCGAAGAGGAGATATATATGGAGCAACCCAAAGGCTTTGAAGTCAAAGGTAAAGAAACTTTGGTGTGCAAGCTCAAGAAAAGCTTATATGGTCTTAAGCAGGCTCCGAGACAGTGGAATAAGAAGTTCAACTCATTCATGGTGAGTAATGGGTACAAGAGAACTCATGCTGACTCTTGTGTCTATATCAAACAATTTTCTGGAGGTAAATTCATCATTTTATTGCTTCATGTTGATGACATGTTGATTATCGGTGAAGATGCTTCTATGATTAAAAAGCTCAAAGAAGAGTTATCTAAGTCCTTTGACATGAAAGACTTAGGGCCAACCAAGCAGATTTTGGGCATGGAGATAATTCGTGATAGAAAATCCAAGAAGTTGTGGTTGTCACAAGAAACGTATGTTGAACGGGTGCTTGAAATGTTCAACATACAAGTAGCCAAATCGGTAAGCTCACCTTTAGCCAATCATATCAAGTTGAGCAAAGAGTCGTGTCCAAAAACATATGAAGAAAATGAGAAAATGGCAGTTGTTCCCTACTCTTCAGCAGTAGGAAGTATCATGTATGCAATGGTATGCACACGGCCAGATATTGCTCATGCAGTAGGTGTGGTAAGCAGGTTTCTCTCTAATCCAGGGAAAGACCATTGGGAAGCTATTAAGTGGATTCTCATATATTTGAAGGGGACTTCTAAGATGTGTTTGTGCTTTGGCGGTTCCAAACCAATCTTGGAAAGATTTACAGATGCTGACATGAGAGGTGACCTGGATGGTAGAAAATCTACATTTGGGTACTTGTTTACTTTTGTAGGAGGAGCCGTGTCTTGGCAATCCAAGTTGCAAAAGTGTGTTGCGTTGTCCACAACCGAGGCTGAATACATAGCCGCTACAGAAGCATGCAAGAAGTTTTTGTGGCTGAAGCGGTTTCTCCAAGAGTTGGGTTTGAAGGAAAGTGATTATGGCGTTTATTGTGATAGTCAGAGTGCTCTGGATTTGAGTAAGAACACTACATATCATTCACGCACTAAGCACATTGATATTCGTTATCACTGGATTAGAGATGCTATCGAGAACAAGTTGCTACAGTTGAAAAAGATTCATACCGATAATAATTCTTCAGACATGTTAACAAAGGTAGTCACAAAATCAAAGTTGGAATTCTGCATTAAAGCTGCTGGGATGGACTCCAGGTAACTTGGAGTCATGATCAGAATTCCTCCCTCATGGACTGGAGGAGGAGATTGTTGGTATATGGTCCAGCCCATGATCAATGTTCTAGATTATTCTAGTAAGCAAGTGAGGTGGTTGGAGCATGCTAGACAATTCTAGCATGTTATTAAGTTGATGGAAGAAGCTAGAGAGCACTAGCTTCCTTGGTTGCAAATGGAAAGATCTAGAGGCTACAATTTTGTGGCTAGTCTAGAATTATCTATGCTAGAGGTTTGAAGAATACACTAGAAACTAGTAGAATGCCAAACCCTCACCTATAAATATGGGTGTGATGTTGTAGTGAAGTAACCAATTAAGAACCAAGTGTAAGTAGCAAAGGATCAAGTCTAAAGCTAGAGTTCCGCTCCAAGAGTGAGAGTGAGAGTGTTCCACTACACATTGTGTGAGTGAAGTTTAAAGTGATAGAAAGTGTGTGTTATACTTTCTTGTATCCATCAAGCCTTGTCTTTGGCTTGGTAAGACTACTCTTGTTGTACTCATCTTTTTCATATAGTGAAGATTGATCCTTGTTTGGTGGACGTAGGCATAAATTGCCGAACCACATAAATTCTTGGTGTCCATTTTCTACTTTACTTGTGCATTCTCTATCTTGTAGTACCGACATTCCTAACAATATTCCCATCTCTTCACAACCTATTCTCCTTTCTCTCAGGCACTCCACTCGTCCCAAACAGCCACCGGCATGGACTAAAGACTACCACATGTCTCACCAAGTCAATCACTTTTCCCTGGTACCACGTTCTGCAAAAGGTACCCATTATCCCATATCTAATTTTCTTTCCAACTCTCATTTCTCTTCTGCCCATTGCTCTTTTTTAGCTAACATTACAGGTCCATCTGAGCTCACCACATATGCTGAAGCTATCCTTGATCTGAATCGGCAACAAGCTATGCACACAGAATTATATGCGTTACACCACAATCAAACTTGGGACTTGGTTCCCTTTCCCGTTGGTCATAAGCCTATCGGCTCCAAATGGGTTTTCAAAAAGAAGTACAACTCTAACAGTTCTCTTGATCGTTACAAGGCTCGTGTTGTTGTAAAAGGATACACACAGGTTGAGGGAGTTGATTACCAGGAAACCTTTTCCCCCACTACCAAACTCACCACTCTGCGTTGTCTCCTTACCATTGATACTGCCTGCACTTAGTTTATTCATCAATTAGACGTTCAGAATGCCTTTCTGCATGGCACTCTTCATGAAGAGGTCTACATGGAACCCCCTCCGGGTCTTCGCCGACAAGGGGAGAATCTTGTATGTCAGCTCAAATAGTCCATTTACAGACTCAAACAGACACCTAGAACTTGGTTCACCACCTTCTCAGATGCTATTCAAAAAGTTGGATATCATCAATCGAAAGCGGATTATTCCTTATTCACTAACATCCGTGGTAGTTCAACCACTATTGTTCTTATTTACGTTGATGACATACTTATCACAGGAAATAATATCCAAGAGATGGAACAACTCAAAGCCTTTCTTCTCAAACACTTCCACATCAAAGACCTTGGTGATCTAAAGTATTTCTGGGTATTGAGTTCGCACGCTCAGAAAAGGGAATTTTTATGTCACAACGAAAATATGCACTCGATATTCTACAAGACTCAGGGTTACTTGGTGCAAAGCCAGATCCTTTTCTGATGGAACAAAACTTAGCACTTACATCCACAGATAGAGCATTGTTGAATGATCCAACTAAATACAGAAGGTTAGTTTTAGTTGGGAGATTGATATATCTCACTATTACCGGACATGGTTTATCTCGTTCGTACTTTGAGCCAATTTATGCATGAGCCAATTGCATTGGGATGCAGCTATGCGAATACTTAGATATATCAAAGGCACTCCAGGCCAAGGTCTACTATTTTCAGCCAACAATAATCTAGACTTAAAAGCTTTTTGTGATTCTGACTGGGGAAGATGTCGTGCCATGAGAAGATCAGTTACGAGATATTGTATTTTTCTTGGCAATTCACTCATTTCATGGAAGTCCAAAAAGCAAGATAATGTGTCCAGGTCATCAGCTGAGGCGGAATACTGTGCTATGGCAAATACTTGCCTAGAAATAACTTGGATGTGATACATATTACAAGATTTACGAGTTCCCCAGAAAACTCCCACTTCATTGTTTTGTGATAATCAGGCAGCCTTGTACATCACAGCAAATCTTGTTTTTCACAATTGTACCAAGCATATTGAGATAGATTGTCATATTGTTCGAGAAAAATTACAAGCTGGTATAATTCGTCCTACATATGTGCCTACACTCTTCCAATTAGCTGATATATTTACAAGGGCTTTAGGGAAGGATCAATTTGTGAAGCTACGAGACAAGTTGGGCGTTCGTAATCTTCACTCTCCAACTTGAGGGGGAGTATTAAGAATGTTTTGTAATTAATGTATAATATTGTATTTGTCTTAACTAGGAAAAACTATTCCATGTATTGTGTATCACGGCTTTATAGGATTAGAATCAGGGTTTGACTTTTCTATTTGTATTTGTATATATATGGGCTACATAGCCTCTGTTCAATACATATGAAATATTCAGCCATATTATTCCTCCATATATTCTTCCATATATCAATCCCAGGAACTACCTAGCTCTTTCTTAATTTTTTTCCATTGCAACTGTACAGAAAAGCCGGAGATGTACCGACATTTTCGCCACAATCAGAAGCCGAGTCTTCTAAGTAACTTTGTTCCGCTTTGTTTTTCGGAGTGAAGAGCAACAAAACTCAGAACATGAACATAGAGCAATCCATGATCAAGTTTCTACTTTCTGTGAAGACTTCTGGCAGAGGAAAGTCTTGAAGTTTTGTAGTACATGGCAAAGACAATGTCTGCAGCATCAGCATTACCGCGTTTTAATTATTTTGAATAATTGACTTTTTGTACTTATGTTGACTAATTAGGTTTTTAATCACATGGAATTTTCCCAGAAAATCATTCGTGGTTGGGACCCAAATTTAACTTGTACTGAACTTTAATCTTTTTTAAAGGAGAAGTAGTTCCTTAATTAAGGGAATTTAGGGTAGGGATGTAGGGGAGAATCATATGACTAGTAGCACTCTTGACTAGACCAATTCTCCTTATGTGCCATGACTAGTAGCACTCTTGACTCGACCAAGTCTCCTTATGTGCCAATAAAAATACCTTATAGTCCATTTTAATAATCTGGCTATGCTACGTTTTGTTCGATACAATGACATTGCAACATTATCTATGGTGTATTCACAGTCGATTCTTTTGTAATGAATGGACGTTTTGCACAAAGCATTTCCGATCCATATTGTGAAATCCCATTATTGGATTTCACAATTCAGTTTGTTGTATTTCAAATTTTCGGGAAATTATTATTATTTATGTTGTCATGCCCCAAAAATAGGTACGTAACAGTGTCATGCTCTATTAGTAACACAATATTATAGTGTTAAATTCCAACATTATAACACTACATTCTCAATAGAATGTAAGGCTATTTGAGGGGAAGTAAAATAATTTATTTTTAAGCAGTATGGAAGCGGAAATCATTTTGGTAAAACGAAGAATAAAAGGGCGACGGAATTTGGATAAATTTTTTACATCAAAGACGAAGTTTACAACTTACAACAAAACCAAAGAGTTTAAAGTAATTATCATACCAAACCAACTCTTTAGTTGATTTGAAAATGCAAAATGTTGAGTTTGGCTACAAAAATCCTTCAAGAAGGTGAGGCAATGAACGACCGAGAAGTTGACAAGTAACAAACAACACTAGTTCCGACTATAGTCCAAAACGTCTATTTGTAGGTGCACGGGTCATGTAATAAAGTAAGGGGTGAGCATCACAAACGTTCGTCGCTCCCCCTTAGAGAATCCACCCCAGCTAGGTTTGAAAATAGTATATGACACTATATGTATTATAGGAAAATGATGCACATCAAAAGCTTCGTTTAGTTTTGAAAATAGATTGTATACTCACACAATTTCCTTTTAAAAAGAAAATAGGGATCCCAATAAATCACTACATGCCTGATGACCGGTCCAATGACCAACTATCCCCTGTAACGAGAGTGTTCTTTAATGCTCTACCCTTAGTTATCTTAGTACCTCTCCTAGAAAGGTAGCGGTAATAATCCCTTCGTAGTAGCCCCTCCGGAGGTTTAGGGGATCGAAACCCAAGGCGGTCGCTATGCCCCCTTCACTCTCAAGTCATCACTTTAATTTGTAGCATAAAACAACATGCATATCATGATAGTTGAACAGGTACTCTCTGACGTTACATGTCGATCCTAAACGTATCTCAGGATTTGGAGCATGACACATATAATTCTACAAGAAACAGATCATTTCTCTTGGTCAAAACATTTCTTCCAGTCATTGGCTTATTTTTTCTAGAAATTTGCCCGAGGCTTTTTACTGCTGCATATCCGAAGAATTTTCCATAATTTATACACAATAGCAGCAGATGAATCTTAAATTGAAAAAGAGAAAGAGAAGCAGTATATTACAATAAAATCCAAGCCTAAACTGAACGTATCTCGGGATCGGGCCAAGACACATATAATTCTGCAAGAAACAGATCATTTTTCTATGTCAAAACATTTCTTCCAGTCATTGGCTTATTTTTATGGAAATTTGCCTGAGGCTTTTTACTGCTGCATATCCGAAGAATTTTCCATAACTTATACACAATAGCAGCATATGAATCTTAATTGGAAAAAGAGAAAGAGAAGCAGTAAATTACAATAAAATCCAAATTTAAACTAAGTAGTTGAATGAGATCCTGTTCCAGTTTCGGTACTACCAAGAACTCCCACTAAAGTTTTGTAGCCTGAGATGTTGCTTGACAATTCCCAACTCAGTGAATTGCTCAAGGTTCTGGACAGAAGCTGTACAATCTCCTCCATGCCCGGGCGAGCAGCGGGGTTTTTGTTCAAGCAGTTATCAATCAGTTTGATCACGAACACAGCAAGTTCTGGAGGATAACTCTCTTGCATAGAAGGATCCATGAACTCCCTCAAACTCTGACCTCCGTCTTTGTTGTTAAGCACAGAGTTTACAACATCAGACAAGAGATCGTAAAACATAGCAACCTCTTTTCCAGTGAGTATTTCCAGCATGAGAACGCCAAATGCGTAGACATCAAGCTTTGGGGATATCAAGCCATTTTCCAAGTACTCAGGAGCCATGTAGCCTATTGTTCCGACAATGTGATTTGTCAAAGAAAACTCACCTTCCGGCGCTTCTGTTGACCTTGCTAGACCGAAGTTTGCAATCTTGGCCCTGAAATCGCTGTCAAGAAGAATGTTACTGCTCATTACATCCTTGTGGACATGGGGAGGAGTGGTGAAGCTGTGGAGATAGTGAAGCCCTGAGGCCACATCCAGCATAATCTGTATTCTCTGTGTCCAATTCAGGAACTTCCCGTCATTGCTACTGTTGTAAATCCAATCACTCAAGGGTCCATTGACAGCATACTCGTAGATAAGATACGAATGTCCGTCATTAAAACAAACTCCAGAGAGGCGAATGATATTGGAATGGCTGACTTTTTTTAGTAAATTTATCTCTTTGGACACATCTCCATTCATCTCCTTAATGGCTGCCAAATCCTCATTAATTTTGGCGCGATAAATAGACCCTTTAATCAAATAAGCAGTGCTAAAACCATCTGTTGCGCGTTGCAGTTCCTCAAATTTGTAAACTTTGAGGGATTGAGCTATGCCAGATAAGGACTCTAGGAAGTCCCGAGATCCTTCTTCCTCCACCTTCTCTTGTGGTTTCTCAAGTGCCTCAAAGCTCTCTGAGGCGATAACTGGATCGAAGCCCTTCTTAGTACTTCTGCGGAAAAATACGCAAAAGATAATAACGCCTATGACCAATACAAGCCCACCTCCTCCAAGAACCCCAACAAGGGCGTAAACCCATGTTTTGTTTGAGTTATTGGAGGGAGGTGGAGGTGGAGGTGGAGGTGTTGCCGGAGGTGATGGTGATGACGAGGGAGGCTCTACGGTTTGAGAATTATTTGGAGGGTTCTTCAAAGGAACTAAGAGTGTGCTGAAGGAATAAATTGTGGAACCCTGCTCCGGAAGGCCGTTAGCTTCGAGAGTTCTCCCTGTATCTGAACCAAATGATCCAAATCTATTGCTGATCAATGAAACATAATCGTCTGGGGCAACTAAGTAAGTCAAAAGATACTTGAAACCTAGATCAGTTTGGTTCTTTGTGGGACAAGCACATCTAAGAGGAACATTGAGTCTATCACCAATAGACAAGTCTTCTGCAGTTCGATTACCATTCTGATTCAACATAGCTTGACATGTCGAAAGGCCTTGCAATGTGTTATTCGCAATGATAAAAAAGGTATCGCCATTGACAACAACATGAGATGTGTTTAGCTGATAATACTCACCTGAGCAGGAGCAATTAATCGGAACAATCACCAACTTGTTGGTTTCGAACGTTGCAGTCTCAGAAACCGAATTTACCTCCGCCAGCTGAGACGGGTCGGAAGCCAGCAGTTTGGAGATGGCAGAGACCGCGTTGTAAGGCGCCCGGGATCTGAAGGTGAGGAATGTTTGGCAACTCTTGCTTGCTCCATTGCAGGTGTAGCCAAGAACAGATTTTGAGTAAGTTTCTGGGTTGTTACAATCTGAGAAGGCCTGTCCCTCGTAGGGCTGCTGAGCAAAAATCAAACAAGAACAACAAAAAATGGTGAGAATTATAGCAGATACGAGAGGGAGGATATTCATTTTTCTTGAATCGAAAGGTGTGGAGTTTTTCTGCAAGGAAAAGTTCGGAACTTCGGACTTGGAATATATTGCAAAATTTGTGGGCCTCTTGAGGTGCTAATATCGAATTTTTATGGTGAATTATTAATTTATGCAAAAACCAGGGTGGATTGAAGAAGGACTGTCTAGTTAGTTGCCTTGTTTGACTTCAACTTTTTTCAGAACTTGATCTGTAAGCGGAGTTAATCTTCAATTAGTACTAAAAAAATAGTTTATTCTGTTCTTATTAAAAAAAGTAGGTTTGTATTGTGACACTAATCTTTGACACGTATCAGCATTGGTTGGGAAGGCACTAAAGAGCAATTAAATACTTCTATAATCTGGTGTACACATTATCTTATTTTATTATTAAATAGTTTATATTATACCCAATAATTCCTTTTGTATATGATGCTTATTATAGGACCAGGATCCTCTCCTGAGCAGATGGAGAGGATCCTCCTGACTAGGCCCATCGGGCCATTCATTTTTATCCAACGGCTACAAACAGGGAGTCCCTTTAAAAGTTATAATAATTATAGCCATTAGATAAAAAATGAACGGCCCGATGGGCTTGGTCAGGAGGATCCTCTCCATCTGCTCCGGAGAGGATCCTGATCCCTTATTATATAGGTCAGAAGGGCAATTATAACCCTTACTCAATCAACATAAGGTTCAAGTCTCCAAATTCGCATTTCATTATTAAGGAGACGATATATAGTAACTAAAGATTAGGCTAATAAAGCTACACACAAAGGCTAAGAAGAACCTAAAATTAGACAATTAGTATTTTCTATGCCAGAAACTATGATACAATTCACAAAGTGTCACATCTTATATAGTAAGAGGAAAATAAATTAGGGTTTATTTCTTATGAGCATAAAGTGTTGGTGACACATTCCCACCGAAGTCGAGACGTGTTGGTCGTCACGTGAGGGTGACGTAGCCAAGTGCGCAATATAAGTGATGATAATAATAAGAAAATACGACTAAGTAAAAACCAAAACTAAACTTACTTAAACTAGAGATAATATGTAAGTGCGTGAAAGTGATCAAGTATAAAATACACACATACCAGAGCATAGGTAAATGAAAGTGCAGTCGAACTAACTAAGTACTAATTATACAAACGGAGAGAAGATCCCTACAGTTATTTAGTAGTTCGTCAGAACCACCGAGAAGTCCTCGTGAGCCACCAAGATGTACAGCTACCTAGGACCTGGAGGGGCGCAAAACAAAAGGGTGAGTGGGCAAAAACAAAACATTTGAAAACACATTTATCTTTTCTGAATATAATAACCCATCATTGTAAAATCCGTATAATTTTTAGAAAATAATACTATGTATGTACATACGAATACCAATGCACAAGGCTAGTAAAAACTGAAGTATGCCATGTCATACGTTTCAATACTAAAAGATGTAAGCCAGGTGAAATCAATATAAAATAATATGTCAGTCGGAGTCACCTAATATGACCTATATGATTGGACCTATAGCTCATCAATATATGCTAGCACACGAGTCGGAACCACCTATTGTGGTCGGTACGACAAGGCTAGCACCAAACTTGGATCCAAGGTGAGCGTGCGGTGCGAGAGGTGAACATCACGTGAAGGACTGTGCCCTGGCCTCGGGTAGGAACACTAACACCGGGGTGCAGCAATGATGAGCTCTAAATGCATTTATGCATAACAATATGCCATGCAACCATTACCATCACAATATACTTACCTGAGCCTCTGCAGCATCACATGATATAATTCACGATTTATAATAATGTAATACTTAAAATGCAACTCATTTTCGACATGGCATTTAAAGCATAAATCATTTTAAAAATGTTTTGGAAACCACTATATATAATATATAAAGCAAATGCCCACTCACTAATAAGTAGCAAGATTGTAGCCCCCCAATCTCGCTTGTCCACGATTGTCCTCGGGGTACGTCTCACCTAACGCCGTTAGGAATATTCCATTATCTTTGACAGAATATTCTCCTTCTTCTTCGGTTACTCCGCCGGTTTCCACCGTCTGTACTCGCCGGAAATTGGAAAATTCTTCTAAAGCTTATAACTTTCTCATTTCTCAACCAAAATTTATGAAATTTATATGGATTTGAAGGTCTTGAAGAGTAGAACACGTTTGTACCTATTAGAGGTCCAAAATCCAATGAAAAATGGTCAGAAAAACCTTCGAAAGTTCTGGCCAACTATGTACCCTCTCTAACTTGCCTATTCCAACGTCCACTCCATACCAAAACTGCTCTAAAATGCTAGGGAAGTTGATTGGAAGCTTCCTCAAGCCTCAAAACTTCATGAATCGTCTGCGATCACATCTTCCAAAGTTCTACCGTGATGAAGCTCGAGAGTGAACGGGTCAACGCTCACCAAAACGAAAAACTAAGGGTATGGTGATGATCGTGAAGTCGAGATGAGGATGATGGTGGTCCTTATAAGCTCGATCTGTGTCAATTTGGTTAAGCTTACGAGCTGGGGTGTCTCGGGTGTACGAACAGAGAGAAAAGTCGAGAAGGAAGGAGAGAAAGGGTGAGGGTGTACGTGTGCGTGTGTGTGCGATTGGCAAAAGAAGAAAATAATAGAATCTAATTGGGCCCAAGGGAATAGAAGCCCATATAATTGGTTCGTAATTACTCGTTTATGCACTTTAATAATTGTAACTTTCTCTTTACGACTCCGATTCAAGTCTAACTCACGCCAACGTACTTGTGACGTCGAGTACGATTTAATTATGATAGCAAGGAAGATTAAAAATGCATATGTACATCCACATCACTAAGTCACCGAGGGCATAATCAGCATTTTACATACTTGGGGAGAAAATTATAATGAAAATTGGAATGGGTCGTCACAGTTGGGCAGTGAAATTGCAAGGCTGAGGAAAACAATTCGATTACACATACTTAGGTAGAGAAGACTAAGGCCTTCTCCAACCGAAGGGTCCAGATGGTCGAAAATAGCCCGAAAACCGTCTCCAACTAAAAGTTATGTCAAAAGGCTTGTGGGCCCCACTGGACAAAAAAAGGCCAAATGGCCAACCGGCCCTGGGCTGGGCTAGAATTCAAATTGCAACAGCTAGCTAGCTGACGTCAACTAGCCATTATTTTTTATTTTATTTTTTTTACAAATATTTTTTTTTAATCCTATTTTTTCCTATAACTTCCTAAGCCATTAAACAACATTAAATTAAACTAAGTAACACGAAACAACATTAAACAATATGAAACAAGATTAAATAACATTAAACAACATAAAAATTATACAACATAAATTTAAGTTATTGTAGTTTTTAAATTTAATTTGTAGTTTTTAAATTTAATTTGTAGTTTTTAAATTTAAGTTATAGTTTTTAAATTTAAATTGTTGTAGTTTTTAAATTTCAATAATAAATTATGTTTGACCCTATGGCATTTGGCTCTCGGTTAGAGACGGTTTTTTGTGACAGGACTAAAATGAGCCATATGACCCTTTAGCCCTCGGTTGGAGATAGTAAGAAATATGGCCCTACACTATTCATTAAACTATTAATTTCTTGGAGGGCCATAAGGCTAAAACGAGTCAGCTAGCTATTATTTTTGAAATTTTTTTATTTTTTACATAAAAATTTTATTTTTTGTTTTTAAATTTTATTTTATTTTCCTATAACATTCTAAGCCATTAAACAACATTAAATTAAACTAAGTAACATGAACCAACATTAAATAATTTGAAACAATATTAAATAACATTAAACAGCATAAAAATTATACAACATAAATTTAAGTTGTTGTAGTGTTTAAATTTAATTTGTAGTTTTTAAATTTAAATAATAAATTATGTTTGACCCTATGGCCTTTGGCTCTCGGTTGGAGACGGTTTTTTGTGATAGGGTTAAAACAAGCCTTATGACCCTTTAGCTCTCGATTGGAGATAGTAAGAAATATGGCCCTACACTGTTCATTAAAATATTAATTTCTTGGAGGGCCAGAAGGCTAAAACAAGTCATCTGACCCTCCTTCGGTTGGAGATGGTCTGAGAGTAAGGGCATGACAACTTCGTAAAGGGTCCTATGACGGTCACTGACATTTGGATGATTCCTATACGCTTTATCCAACAAAATCCTCTCTTGATCCTCTTTACGAGGATTCAAGGATTCATCGTATATCGTGCGATCAGTTTTTGTCAAGTACTATTTGTGTTGAATTTTAAATTAAAAAATTTAAAATAATTTCTAACCACACGATATACGATAAATTGACACGATTTACGATTTTTCAAGATCCTTGTAAAGAGTATCTAGATTCCGCTTTGATGATTCAAGTTATACCAAAAACCCAACAAAAATGCTTTATGTTGATATTTGGTCACATAAACTTTGGAATTTACTAGTGTTCTTTAATGTCTAAAAGTACGGAGCAGGAAGGTTGATGGAGCTTTCATTTGAACTTTTAACCTTCTTTCCCTACAATTGATGTGGATCCCTTCTTGTTATTGTGTTTCACAATATCCTTTTCTTAGGGATACTAGGGATCCCGTGATCGTAACCGTTCATCGTACATCATGCAGTCAATTTTCATTAGGTACTATTTCTATTAAATTTTGAAATGATTTCTGACCCAAAGCAGCCAGCTAGCTGGCCCTGGGCCGAGCCAGAATTCAAATTGCAATGGCTAGCTAGCTAACGTTAGCTAGCCGTTATTTTTGAATTTCTTTTTACAGTTTTTTTGTTTTTTTTACAATTTTTTTTTAAATTCTATTTTTTTCCTATAACTTCCTATGCCATTAAACAACATTAAATTAAATTAAGTAACATGAAACAACATTAAACAATATGAAACAACATTAAATAACATTAAACAACATAAATTTAAGTTCTTGTAGTTTTTAAATTTAAATAATAAATTATGTTTAGCCATATGACCCTTTGACTCTCGGTTGAAGACGGTTTTTTTGTGACATGGCTAAAACAAGCCTTATAGCCCTCAGTGTCACAACCCGTCCCGGAAGATTAGTTTCGATGACGTGAAATGACTAGTTTACCCTTAGACGTTAAAATGTGTGGTGTGTGATTTGTTTTGAGATAGATTAATTAAGCTTCTCCTAAGTTTTTGGAACCACTTAGGAACTAAGAAGCTTTGGTTGTGATTGGGTTGTTGGCTAGTTTTGGACCACACACATTACTCATCCCTTCTTTCTCACTCCCGTACTCTCTCTCTCTCTCGGTTTTCACTCTCTCTCTCTCTTCCCTCTTTCGTACGGACAAGCTTCAACTCACCCCAAACCTTGTAGAACGAAGGTATAATTGTCACCATTGTGTTCCTTGTGATGCTACGAATCGTTTGACACCAATTTCAGGTAAAAAATCCTTTGAAAACTCATGAACCCGTAACCCAATTTTCATGCACTGTTTATACTGACGTAAAACCTTGTATTTTAGGGAAATCTAAGCTCATAGGAAGCTTAATGAGGTCCTCACGAGTCTTGGGGTAGTTCGTTCAAGGAATTTGGACGTCGGGATCACAAGAAACGTCGAGTTACAGTTTTGGTCAGAATTTCGAAGCTTCCCCGACGTGATTTCATGAGATTGGAAGCTTCAAGTAGGTATAACGCCATTCTTCTCACTCTAAGCTTTCATATGGTTCAAATTTCATGAAAAAAGGTTGAAAAACGAGTGAGAATAGTGAGTTTAAATTTTCACCCAGTTTTCCGACGACCGGCGACTCGCCGGGGACGAAGACGGAATATTCTGTCAGTTTGGACGAAATATGCTGACGCCGTCAGTTAGTTTGGACAGTTACCGTTGGGTTTTAACGGAATATTCTGGGGAATATTCTTAATGCTGTTTCTATTCCGTTACACATGCCAAGCACGTGGCCGCGTGTGACTGGCGCGTGGGAGCTCGGAAAAATATTCTAAAAATATGGGGATGTTCGTGGAGTTGTGTAGGTCATTGTGGTATATTCATATACCCATTTTGAGCTATGTATGAGAAGTTATTAGCTAGTTTTGCCTATGTGCTTTAAAATAACGTTTTTATAGTTAATTCGCATATAGGTGAGACTTATCCCGAGGACGAGCGTATCCACGGGCGACTCGGAGGCTACGACCCTTCGACATACCAGTGAGTGGTCTTTTGTTTTCAGTACATATTTATATACTTGATATATTTCCCAAAAATGAATTTTTTTTAAGGAAAATATGCTTTGAAATAATATGTCAAATGCTTTTATATTCTGAATATGCATTTCATGGTTATATATATATATATATATATATATATATATATATGTGGTGTTGTGGAGGCACAGGTAAGTTCAGGTAAGTTATGTTTGGTTATATGAATCATCGATGATGTGATATGTGACTGAATAATGTTGAGCTCATAAAATTGCATCTAGGGTGATTGTGATTTAGCCAGAGATGTGAAGTACAAACCTGTTTATTTACGTCACCTCCCGCACTATATGCTCATATTGGATCCAACTTAAGTGCACAGTCTTGTCGTACAGACCTTATTTATGGTTCTGACTCGTAGGTGACTAGCGATTTATCACCCAGCTATTATGAGAGAATAGAATTGAGCATAATTATATTACACGCAATCTTGTCGTACAGATCCATTTTTAGTGGTTCCGACTTATGTGCAGTATATTGCCGTGACTCCGGCTAGATTGACTTTTGAGCTATGAATTCAGCCGTACAGACTACCACAAGGGTTTCGCCTAACATGTCATATTTCTATGAAATCATTCTTACCTGGATTGTTTATTTTGTTATATTTTGACATGGCATACATATGAATATGATTATGTGAAGCATGAATTGAATTGTTATGATTTTATATATATATATATATATATATATATGTATGTATGTATGTATGTATGTATGTATGTATATCTTATATCTTGATTCTGGGAAAATTATACATGTTTTACAGCGAAGGGTTAGATATATTGATAAATGAAATGATTTTGTAAAACAATTATTTTTGCCCACTCACGTTTTCTGTTTTGTGCCCCTCCAGGTTTTAAATAAGCTTGTTGTTGGTGGCTTGAGTACATCGGTAGTTCTAACTTATCTAAATAATAGTAGGACATTCCTGGTACTGTATAACTAGTACTTGTCTTACTGGACTGCACCTAGACTTTTATGCTCTGATTAAGAGTGTTTACGGTTATAACTAACTCCTATCACTTTCTGTTTAGTAGTGCACTCTAGTAATTTGGTTTTTAATTATTCGTATATTTCCTATCATTATCACTTCCGCACTGTGCACATGGCTACGTCATTCTCACGTGACGGCCAGCATGTCTTGATCTCAGTCGGGGTGTGTTAGTTTGGTATCAGAGCCTAGGCTTAGCAGTCCTGTATAATTCTTGAATGTTCTAATCCTTGTGATGTCTTATGTCAGAACTATGCCGCTTCTTAGAGAGCCCCGCCAATCAGCTGAATCTAGTTTCCCTTATATTGCTCAATTAGGGGAAGCTATAGTTTCTGCCATTCAGGCAACATTCCGTACTCCTCAGATGACACCTCTTGAGACAGTTCATAATCCGAAGTTGACTCACTTCATGGGAAATGAAGGTCATGAGGGGGCAGAAAAATGGCTGAATCATGTGGAGAAGACCTTTCAGGTGATGCAGAGTCAGGGAAATATTTCTTCTGATAAGTGGGTCGAGACGACTACCTAGTTTTTTGGAGAACAGCCTGTATCCTGGTGGAGACAGGTGTCTTACCAGATGACCCCGTAAGAGATTGTGGACTGGGGAATGTTTAAGAAGCTGTTTCAGAAAAGGTTCATTCCTCATGCGTATATAGATCTTAAGAAACAGGAGTTTACTCATCTGAGGCAAGGAAGGATGTCCACTAATGAGTATTACAAGATGTTTACTGATTTGTCGAGATATGATCTGGAGGTTTCTAATCTGGTAAAGATGCTTCGTCGTTTCAGTTTAGGTACTAAGAAGAAATGGCGTTCTATAGCAACATCGACTCAATGTGCTTCTTACCAGAAGTTTTATGAGATTCTACTGAGGATTGAGGCCTCAGAGAACATACCTAGTGAAAGTGAAGATGAGGAAGGAAAGAATGGGGGCTAGAGACGAGATGATAAAGGAAAAGGGCAAGCATTTCAGGGACCCCGCAAGACCTAGAACTTTAAGAGGAGTGGTGGCAGTTCCATCTCTTCTAGCGGAGGATTGAGTACTAATATGCAGATGAGAGGTGGTAGATTTACTGGAGGTCCAAGGTTCAAGAGACAGAGAGATTTTGGTGGTTCAGGTGGATATGGTGCTCTCTTATGCCGCAGGTGTAATAATTGGCATTTTGGGGAGTGTAGGAGAGGCAGCAATGGATGTTTTACTTGTGGACAGGTGGGTCATAGGGCTGCCCAATGCCCTCAGAATCAGCAGAGACCCCATCAGTCTTCTTTCCCACCACCTGCACCGACCCAGCAAGCTTCAGGATTTGGTGGTTATTCTCAAACTGGACGAGGAAGTGCCTACCACTATCAGGGTGATGCCGCTCTTTACACCTCAAGACAGCAGCAGTACTCTCAGGATCCTTAGTATCAGAATGGGTATCCTCAATATCAGGGAGAATCTATGTCTTATCAGTCACATTCAGCCGATAGATCTCAGTGGTACCAAGGGGGACAGCCCCAGTAAGGAGAGATTGATGTTAGTAGTGCAGGATCTTCAAGGCAGTCGGGTCAACAAAGACAGGGACGTGGTATTCATGCCAACAGAGGTCGGGTGGACAATAGCAGAATCAAGGGCGTATCCACAACATGTCACTACAACATGCCCAGAATAATCCAGATTTAATCATGGGTACGTTAAATATTCTTGGTCATTTTGCTAGAGTATTGATTAATTGTGGTGCTACACATTCTGTTATTTCTCATACATTTGCTCAAGTGACGCAACCTCATCATACACCTCTAGGATATAATTTAGAATTTTTTATGCCTAGAGGGGATAAATGTTTAGTGGATCGGGTATATCCAGGATGTCCAGTGATAGTAGAGGATATTATTATGCCGGCTAATCTTATGCCGTTGGATATTATGGATTTTGATGTGATTTTGGGCACTTATTGGTTACACTATAATCGTGCCAAGATGGATTGTTATGGGAAGACAGTCACATTTCATTGTCCTGGATTACCTGAAGTTACATATGTAAAAGAGCCTAGTAGGGTGAGGCATGGTATTATTTCAGCCATGAAAGCAAAGAGATTGTTGTCGAAAGGTTGTCAAGGATATTTGGCTCATGTGGTGTTGAATGATGATGCTCCTAGTAGTGTGGAGGATGTTCAGGTGGTGAAATATTTTCCGGATGTATTCCCTGAGGATTTGCCTGGATTGCCGCCAGATAAAGAGGTGGAGTTTGTTATTGATCTGCTTCTAGGTACGAATCTCATATCCTTAACTCCTTATAGAATGGCTCCTGCTAAATTAAGGGAATTGAAAGTCCAGTTGCAAGAGTTAGTGGATAAAGGTTTTATTCAGCCGAGTACTTCACCTTGGGGAGCTCCAGTTTTATTTGTAAGGAAGAAATATGGAACTTTGAGGCTGTGCATTGATTACAGGCAATTGAATCGGGTAACCATTAAGAACCGTTATCCATTGCCTCGTATGGACGATTTATTTGATCAACTTAGAGGTGCATACGTATTTTCTAAGATTGACTTGAGGTCGGGATACTATCAGTTGAAGATTAATAATGAAGATGTCCCTAAAACCGTATTCAGGACTCGATATGGTCATTATGAATTTCTTGTGATGCCATTCGGGTTAACTAATGCACCAACAGCTTTTATGGATTTGATGAATCGAGTATTCCAGCCATATTTGGACAGGTTTGTTATTGTCTTCATTGACGATATTCTGGTATACTCTAAGTCTAAGGTTGAGCATGCTAGACATCTGAAATTGGTGTTGAGCAGTTTGAGGGAACACCAACTATATGCTAAGTTTAGCAAATGTGAATTCTGGTTGAATCAAGTGGCATTTTGGGGACATGTCATTTCTGCTCAAGGCATTCAAGTGGATTCTCAGAAAGTGGCAGCTGTAAAGAATTGGGAGCAACCTCGAACCGTCACCGAAGTATAGAGTTTTCTTGGCCTAGCAGGCTATTATTGACGGTTCGTTAAGGATTTTTCAGTGATTGCTCTGCCATTGACGAGGTTGACTCGAAATAATGTTAAGTTTGAGTGAGATAATAAATGTGAGCAAAGTTTCCAACAGCTGAAGTACTACCTCACTCATGCGCATGTTCTAGCACTTCCAGATGATAACGGTAATTATGAGGTTTATAGTGATGCTTCTCTGAATGGTTTGGGTTGTGTATTGATGCAACATGGTAGGGTGATTGCTTATGCTTCGAGACAGTTGAAACCTCATGAGAAGAATTACCCTACACATGATTTGGAGTTAGCAGCTATCATCTTTGCCTTGAAAATTTGGAGACATTATCTTTATGGTGAGAAATGTAAGATCTTCACATATCATAAAAGTTTTCAGTATTTGTTTACTCAGAGAGATCTTAATCTTCGACAGTGAAGGTGGATTGACTTACTTAGTGACTATGATTGCATGATTGAGTATCACCCTGGTCGTGCAAATGCAGTGGCGGACGCACTTAGTAGAAAGACTCCAGCCAGACTTAATGCCATGTATGATTGTCATGTTCCTTTCTTAGTAGATTTGAGGTCCACTGGAGTGGAGCTAGGAGTCGAAGATCGAGAAGAAGCCTTGCTTGCTTATTTTCAGGTTAGGCCAGTTTTAATTGATCGTATGCTTGAGGCTTAGATGATTGATGAGGAGACCCAGGAAATAATTCAAGCAAGGAACCAAGGAAAAAAGAAAGATTTTGGGATTCGAGAAACTGATGGCATGCTTATGCAGGAAAGCGGGATGTATGTGCCGAATAATGCAGAATTAAAGAAAGAAATTTTGGATGAAGCATATATTTCAGCATATGCGATGCATCCAGGAGGCACTAAAATATATCATACTATTAGACCATTTTATTATTGGCTGGGTATGAAAAGAGAAATTGCCGAATATGTGAGTAGATGTGCCATTTGCCAACAGGTTAAAGCTGAAAGGAAGAAGCCGTTTGGGTTGATGCAGCCACTTCCCGTTCCACAGTGGAAATGGGAAAATATTACTATGGATTTTGTGTACAAGCTTCCTCGCACACAGAATGGTTATGACAGCATTTGGGTGGTAGTTGATCGACTTACGAAGTCAGCACATTTTATTCCAGTAAAGGCAAAGTATTCGTTAAGCCAATTAGCTAAGTTATTTATATAGCAGATTGTGAAGTATCATGGTGTGCCAGTTAATATTATCTCGGATCAGGATCCTAGATTTACTTCCAAGTTCTAGATAGCATTCCAGGAAGCTCTTGGTACGAGATTACTTTATAGTACGGCATATCATCCTCAGTCATATGGACAATCTAAGAGGACCATTCAGACATTAGAGGATATGTTGAGATCTTCAGTGCTAAAGTTTGGAGATAGTTGGCATGATTGTTTAGATTTGATGAAGTTAGCCTATAACAACAGTTACCATTCGAGTATTGGTATGACACCATTTGAGGCACTTTATGGGAAATCTTGTCGTACGCCTCTATGTTGGTCAAAGGTTGGCGAAAGAGTTTTAGTGGGCCCTGAGATTGTGGATGTGACTACTTAAAATGTTCAGGTAATAAAGTTTAACCTGAAAACGGCCCAAGATTGACAAAAGAGTTTAGTAGACAAGCATGCCATTGATCGGAAGTATGATGTAGGCAATTGGGTATTTCTGAAGCTATCACCTTGGAAATGTGTTGTACGATTTGGAAAGAAAGGAAAGTTGAGTCCTAGGTACATTGGACCATATATTATGACCGAGTGAGTCGGTAAGGTTGCTTACAGGCTTGAGTTGCCTCTAGAGTTATCCAAGGTGCACGATGTATTTCATGTTTCGATGTTTCGACATTATGTTTCAGATCCTTCACATGTGATTCATCCTCAACCTTTGGAAATCAATTTGGACTTGACTTATGATGAGGAGCCAGTGACTCTGTTGGATTGGAAGGATAAGGAACTAAGGAACAAGACCGTACGCTTGGTGAAAGTTTTATGGAGAAATCATTAAGTGGAAGAAGCTACTTGGGAGACAGAGGATCAGATGAAAGAGATGTATCCACGCTTGTTCTATGATTATTAGTGGATGTATTGGTTGTATGTAATTTCGAGGATGAAATTTTATAAGATGGGGAGATTGTCACAACCTATCCCGGAAGATTAGTTTCGATGACGTGAAATGACTAGTTTACCCTTAGACGTTAAAATGTGTGGTGTGTGATTTGTTTTGAGATTGATTAATTAAGCTTCTCCTAAGTTTTTGGAACACTTAGGAACTAAGAAGCTTTGGTTGTGATTAGGTTGTTGGCTAGTTTTGGACCACACACATTACTCCTCCCTTCTCTCTCACTCTCGTACTCTCTCTCTCTCTCGATTTTCACTCTCTCTCTTCCTTTTTTCATACGGACAAGCTTCAACTTACCCCAAACCTTGCAAATCGAAGGTGGAATTGTCACCATTGTGTTCCTTGTGATGCTACGAATCGTTTGACACCAATTTCAGGTAAGGAATCCTTAAAAAACTCATGAACTCGTAACCCAATTTTCATGCACTGTTTATACTCACGTAAAACCTTGTGTTTTAAGGAAATCTAAGCTCATATGAAGCTTAATGAGGTCCTCACGAGTCTCGGGGTAGTTCGTTTGAGGAATTTGGACGTCGGGATCACGAGAAACGTCGAGTTACAGTTTTGGTCGGAATTTCGAAGCTTCCCCGACGTGATTTCGTGGGATTAGAAGCTTCAAGTAGGTATAACGCCATTCTTCTCACTCTAAGCTTTCATATGGTTCAAATTTCATGAAAAAGGTTGAAAAACGAGTGAGAATAGTGAGTTTAAAGTTTTACCCAGTTTTCCGGCGACCAGTGACTCGCTGGGGACGAAGACGGAATATTCCGTCAGTTTGGACGGAATATGCTGACGTCGTCAGTTATTTTGGACGGTTACCGTTGGGTTTTAACGGAATATTCCAGAGAATATTCCTAACGCTGTTTCTATTCCGTTACACGTGCCAGACATGTGGCCGCGCGTGACCGGCGCGTTTTGCCGTGCCCTTGCCGGAGCATGGCCGCAAGTGGGAGCTCGAAAAAATATTCTTAAAATATGGGGATGTTCGTGGAGTTGTGTAGGTCACTGTGGTATATTCATATACCCATTTTGAGCTATGTATGAGAAGTTATTAACTAGTTTTGCCTATGTTCTTTAAAATAACGTTTTTATAGTTAATTCGCATATAGGTGAGACTTATCCCGAGGACGAGCGTATCCACGGGTGACTCGGGGGCTACGACCCTTCGACATACCAGTGAGTGGTCTTTTGTTTTCAGTATATATTTAAATACTTGATATATTTCCCAGAAATGCATTTTTTTTTTAAGGAAAATATGCTTTGAAATAATATGTCAAATGCTTTTATATTCTGAATATGCATTTCATGGTTGCATATATATAAATGTGGTGCTGTGGAGGCACAGGTAAGTTCAGGTAAGTTATGTTTGGTTATATAAATCATTAATGATGTGATATGTGACTGAATAATGTTGAGCTCATAAAATTGCATCTAGGGTAATTGTGATTTAGCCAGAGATGTGAAGTACAAGCATGTTTATTTACATCATCTCCCGCACTATATGCTCACATTTGATCCAACTTAAGTGCACAGTCTTGTCGTACAGACTTTATTTATGGTTCCGATTGGTAGGTGACTAGCGATTTATTGCCCGACTATTATGAGAGAATAGAATTGAGCATAATTATATTACACCCAATCTTGTCGTATAGATCCATTTTTAGTGGTTCCGACTTATGTGCAGTATATTGCCGTATAGGTCATTGCAGTGACTCCGGCTAGATTGACTTTTGAGCTATGAATTCAGCCGTACATTCTACCACAGGGGTTCCGGCTACCATGTCATATTTTTGTGAAATCATTCTTACTTGGATTGTTTACTTTGTTATACTTTGGCATGGCATACATATGAGTATGATTATGTGAAGCATGAATTGAAATGTTATGATTATATATATATATATGTATGTATGTATGTATGTATGTATGTATGTATGTATGTATGTATGTATGTATGTATGTATGTATGTATATGCTTATATCTTGATTCTGGGAAAATTATACATGTTTTACAGCGAGGGGTTAAATATGTTGATAAATGATATGATTTTGTAAAACAATTATTTTTGCCCACTCACATTTTCTGTTTTGCGCCCCTCCAGGTTTTAAATAAGCTTGTTGTTGGTGGCTTGAGGACGTCGGCAGTTCTGACTTATCTAAATAATAGTAGGACATTCCTGGTACTGTATAACTAGTACCTGTCCTACTGGACTGCACCTAGACTTTTATGCTCTGATTATGAGTGTTTACGGTTGTAACTAACTCTTATCATTTTCTGTTTAATAATGCACTCTAGTAATTTGGTTTTTAATTATTCGTATATTTCCTATCATTATCGTTTCCGCACTGTGCACATGACTACGTCACTCTCACATGACGGCCATCATGCCTTGATTTCAGTCGGGGTGTGTCACTTTGGCCCTCGGTTGGAGATGGTAAGAAGTATGGCTCTGCACTGTTAATTAAAATATTAATTTCTTGGATGGCCAGAGGGTTAAAATGGGCATTCTGGCCCTCATTCGGTTGGAGATGGTTTGAGAGGAAGGGCATGGCAACTTCCTAAAGGGTCGTGATGGTCATTGACATTTGGATTATTCCTATACGCTTTATCTAACAGAATCCTCTCCTGATCCTCTTTATGAGAATTCGGGTATTCATCGTACATCGTGCAGTCAGTTTTAGTCAAGTACTGTTTGTGTTTAATTTTAAATTAAAAGTTTAAAATAATTTCTAACCACATAATATATAATGAATGGACATGATTTATGATTTTTCAAGATCCTCATAAAGAGTATCCGGATTCCGCTTTGACGATACAAGTTATACCAAAAACCCAACAAAAATGCTTTATGTTGGTATTTGGTCACATAAACTTTGGAATTTACTAGTGTTCTTTAATGTCTAAAAGCCTGGAGCAGGAAGGTTGATGGAGCTTTCATTTGAACTTTTAACCTTCTTTCCCTACAGTTGATGTGGATACCTTCTTGTTATTGTGTTCCACAATATCCTTTTCCTAAGGATCCTAAGGATCCTATGATCGTAACCGTTCATCGTACATCGTGCGGTCAATTTTCGTTAGGTATTATTTATATTTAATTTTAAAATTTAAATTTTGAAATGATTTCTGACCGTATGATGCATGATAAACGATCACGATCACGATATCCCTAGGATCCCTAGAAAAAGGATCTGGCCCACAACAGAAGCACGAAGTTGTAAACTTTGTTTTATTTGCATTATTAATACATTTCTTATTAGCTTGGTTGGAGAATTCCAACTTGAACCTCTTTTAATGTTTAAAACATAAAGATAATTCAAATTAGTACGTGTACATCGCCTAGGTCATTGGTTTGATCAAATGCTTAACATCCAAAATGAAATGATTTCCACAAAAAAAAATTTTACCCATGCACAAATCCGTTTTTATGGTCTTTGAAAGTAAAAGAGAATCAAAGATCTCTTGTAGGGTTCAATTCTCACTGTATTTCAATGATTCAATCATATATATCTTTAAGGTCGTCCCTAAAAAAATCATATCTATCAAACACTAAATAAAGAGAGACAACCCTTTTCATCACCCTTACCTAATAAGAAATGTATTTCTGAACCCCTCTAGAACAAAAACCTTAAAGGTAAAAACCTGCAATAAAATGAGTTTTGCAGATGGTGCAACAACTTTTTTTAATGACTCGACCAGAACTTCTGTGTTTGAGAGTTACAAGTTACAACATACGTTAATTGTAAAAACAAGATAACTTTCGGTGCCTTTCATTTGTTATAACAATAATACTTGAGTACTTACTAGGTAGTATTTACTTTTTAATTTTGTCTAATGATATATTAACACATGTTTTATTGTTTTGAAAAATAAAGAATATGTTATTAAACTTAGGTGTATAGGCCCATAGGGTACATGTTTTATTATCCAAGGATAATACTTAGGTACATATAGTATAGAGTACTCACTAGTGAGTACCCAAGTATATATTATCTTTTTACTATAATATGTTCGTTAGTTGTTATTAAAAAAAATGATAGCTATGTATCATTCGTATGGATTCTCTTTATTGTTCGGCTCTTTCCCACGTTCTTTTATAGTTTTGATGCATGCAAGGATAATTTATGAAAAAACAAAAAAAAAACAAAATTATATTCACTTGTCAAACTGTCAAACTGTGACTACACAGTAATGATTGCTACTTTCAAAGAAGGATGCCAAAAATTTAATATCCAATTAAACAACTATATGTGGTTCAAAATAGAAGAAATTCTATTATATATAAGAACTTTTGATTTGCACATTATCTTTTCTCGGTTGAATTACTTCTCCATAGCCCAGTAGCATGTAAAGATAGATGGCAAATTACATCAGGGGCAAAACAAAGTTAATTGGATGTTCTCTCTTTATAGTTTTCTTGATCAATAATCTAGGCTCCCATTCGCTGTCTTATCTTATGCCGTCCATTATCCAAGCCTAAAGGGTTTGTGGGTTTGGAAGGTTGCCACTTTATGCTTTTTTCAACACGGCTCTCATGAATGTCGGGACAAAAATTTTACTTTGAAAACTTGATTTCAAGACTTGGTATGCAATCAAACATAGAGAGCTCATACAAGCCTCGGTGAAAGATGGGATTGCTGCTGCTGGCGCGTCCATGCACATGCTTTCGATAAGTTAGACAGTCTTAGACTTGGGATTGAGTTAGACCAGGCGAGGCAAATTTTTTATGAAATAGAGTTGTTAACCTAACAATCGCATTTGTTCTGCAACATGAGAAATGAATATTTCATGTCATAACGCATTCACTTTTCTCATGAACTTGAAATAACAATAAAGTTCAGATACAAAAAAAAAAAAAAAAAAAAAAAAACCTACTACATGTCTGGGTAACTATATGCTAAAATCTTTTTCATGTCTTAGCTCTAATAAAGTAACTACTGTTTCTAAGTTAGTTCTATTGATAAGTGCATTATTTATCATATTTTCATTTTAGTCATCCTTAGATTTTGTTAAGGAATCGATTTTAAAAAAGCCTTATTACTTTCATTTTTCTAAATTTCAACTAATTTGTGCACTTAGGACTTTTTTTATATATTTTTTATGGAAAAAAAATATTAAAACCCTTGTATTTAAGACTTTGTGTGGGAGACATGCATGCATACAGCTAGCAAAATCGGAAATACCACTCTGCAGGCTCCACTTGAATGAAAAATCACATAGTCGGTTTTTTTTACTAAATCCCCGGCCCTATTATTTGATGTCGACTAAACATAATCATCTTTCTTCATCATAGACAGCTTTTTGTACAAAACCTTAGGCGCTTGCCGTCTTTATCTCAAATTTTTACAAACCCAGCTGTCTTAAACTATATCCATTCTACGATTAAATTCTTCGATCAATATACGCACATACAATTGAGTACGAGAATACAATCATACTTTATCTAAACAGGCAAACACACTACAGGATGGACAAGGATTGTCTGCCCTCCTAATTGTGGTGCCTTTCCATGCCCTCCTATTTTGTGCGGTCATGGTTAAGCCATGTCAATATTTTATATTAATTTTTTAATGAGATAATAAGACAAAAAATAATAAAAATATAAAATATTGACGTGTCTTAACCATGACCGCACAAAATAGGAAGGCATGGAAGGACACCACAACTAGGAGGGCAGACAATCCTTATCCCTGCAGGATATCGATGGATAAGCACGAAATGACATCGACATACGCGTGCCAATGATTAGTTGCCAAGTTGTGGCGCACCGTCTCCGTTCTTTTTTTTTTTATCGTTTTCGATCTGCTTTAAAGGGTTTTTTTTTTTTTTCAACACTTTAAAGGGTTATTCTCATCCACAACTGCTTAATATTTATTTATTTTTTCCTTCTCTTCGTATTCTTTTTCGATTATATGTTTCTTTTACTAATATTTAAAGGAAAGAACATTCGTAAAAAAAATTAATGTACAATATATTGTTAAGTTTAATGACTAAAGAAATGAATATTGAGAAGTCAATAACTTAAATTAAACTAAAAGAAAAATTAAGGAACTATTGCAAAACAAATATTTTTGTGTGTAATTTTCAATTTGCAGATTCTGTTGCTGCAGTCCAGGCGTATAAAATTTCATTTTTCAGCAACAGCAAAAACATACGATATAACAGAGCAAATATAAAAACATTTCAGAAACAAGGGCGGCTCAAAAGGCATATAGGAGGGAGAGGGAAAGCCTGCAGAAAATGCTGGGTGCTGTTGGTGACATGACAGAATTTGGAGCTTTAAATTCTCTTGCCATGAAATGAACGGTTCAGAAATGTGAAGAAATAAACAATTCTGATCCGGAAGGGATTCCATACTTGTCAAACTTAACATCACTGTCCTCCATGTCAAAGTTTGATGAGATAGAGACCAGGGCAACGTACAGGTTTTTGGAAATGGTTCCTCGTCGGATTTTTTTAACGAGGATCTTAAAGATTTCGTGTGTAATCATCGTATATCGTACGGTTAAAAATTATTTTAAAATTTAAAATTTAAAATTAAATATAAATAGTACATAATAAAAACTAATCGTACGATGTACGATAAGGTGTCACAATCACAGAATCCTTAAGAATCCCAGAAAAAGAATTTGACGGGTTTTCTTATTCTAAACAGAAACGAAAATATAGAAAAAGAAGAGATGAGGATCCCATCCCGATCCAAATGGTGGGGATTCTAAGGATCTTCACATCCTAACCGTTCATCATATATCATTCTATTAGTTTTCATCAGGTACTATTTGTGTTTAATTTTAAATAAAAAAATTTAAATAATTTCTGACCATACGATATACGATGAACAACTAAAATGTGAGAATGCCAATAATGCTCATCGTTTAGATCCGGATGGGATCCAAATCCGAAAAGAAGAACAAGTAATGTAAAACGGATGAACCTGGATGACTATGGAGGCTAGATTCGAATAAATTACTGAGGACTTGGGCAATCCATATGGATTGCTGTGTTAGTTTATTTGTCTGCATATTGGATTGAATTTGGTCTTTATTTTGGGTTTAATTCACGGAAAGGATCCTATCTGTATTCTTTTTATGGGAATTCTAAGGATTCCGTGATCGTGATCGTTCATCATATGTCGTGCAGTCAGAAATTATTTTAAAATTTAAAATTTAAAATTAAATATAAGGGTAAATTACATAGTAGCCCATCAGGTTTGAGGTCTATTACAACCTCATACAACATCTTTAAAACATTTCACTTTCATACATCCAGTATCATTTTATTTCAAAATAACACCTCCGTTAGATTTTCCATCCATTAGTCTGTTAAATACTGACGTGGCTACCACATTTGTGCTGATGTGGCTGCCACGTGGAAAAAAATATTTTTGTTTTAAAACCTAAATCTTCTAAATATTAAAATTTAAAAAAAAAATACTAGAAAATCCCGAAACCCAGATCCCTTCCTTCCCCCCCTGCCTCACCCTTCTGCAACTCCCAAAATCCTCTCTTCTCCCCGCAACCCCTAAACCCATATCCCCCATCTTCATCTTCTTCCCTGCAACCCAGAAATGATAACCCCCCACCCCAAAACCAGAAACCCAGAACACCCCCGCCCCCCCCCCCCCACCCACGACCCTCCCTGTGCACCCCCTAACCCGCGACCCTCCCTCCCTCCGCACCCACCCTCTTTCGTTCTCTACACACCCTCCACTATCCTCTACACACCCCTTACCGCCGACCCAATTGCTTGTTCTACCGCCACATACCTGCAACAACAAAAAGAAGAAAAAGAAGAGGGAGGAAGAAGAAAAAAAAGAAACCCCCCAGGCCCTGCCGCGACCCACGACCCACCTCCCTTCCCCCCGCTACGCCGCGACCCACGACCCACTTCCCTTCCCCCCCGCGAACTGGGCTTTTTTTTTCTTTTTTTTTCTCTTTTTTTTTTCTTCCTCTTCTTCTTGCAGATTTTGGGGGGGGGGGGACAAACTAGGGGGTTTTTTTTTTTTTTGGGAGGGAAGGATGTGGGTTTCTGGGTGAGGTGGGTCGTGGGGGAGGGAGGGTTGCGGGGGGGGGGGGTGGATTTCTTCTTTCTACATTTGGAGATCTGGGGCGGAGTGGTGACGGAAAGCTGGCGGCGAGAGGCTGAGCTGGAGAGGTCGGCCATGGATGATCAGTTGAAGTTGCAGAGAGCGAGCAAACCAAAGAAACCCTTTTGCGCTTTGATGGTGAGGAAAATGAAGGGAGATAAATGTGAAGGGGAGATTCTGGGTGAGGTGGGTCGCGGGGTGGGGGGTGGCGTGGTGGTGGGGGGATTTCTTCTTTCTGGGTTTCTGGTTTGGGGGGTTCACCGGGTGGGGGTTTCTTCTTTTTTTGTTTCTTTTTTTTTATTTTTTTTCCCTTCTTCTTCCAAGGTTCAGGGGTTGGGGGATAATGGGATATGGGTTTCAAGTTTTCAGGTTTTTTTTTTTTTAATTTTTTTTTAAAGATTAAGGTTTTTTTTTTTAAATTAATTTTTTTTGCCACGTGGCACACATTTGGCAGCCACGTGGCACAAATGTGGCAGCCACGTCAGCACTTAACGGATCAATTGATGGAAAATGTAACGGAGATATTATTTTGAAATAAAATAGAACGTGAGGTATGAAAATGAAATGTTTTAAAGATATTGTATGAGGTTGTAATAGACCTCAAACCTGATGGGCTACTATGTAATTTACCCTAAATATAAATACTTATTCATTCATATGTTATTCCTGATGGATAAAATGCTATCACGTTACTTATAGACATTTTTTGTACTTAAAATTTAGAAGCAAAGGTGAATAATGAAAATCGGTCCGGTTCCATCTCGCAAGCCATCATCCAATCATCTCCTTTGTATGACTATTGTATTTATGTTACTTTTTTAATTGCCATGCCCATAACCAAATTTATCGTTGTGCGATATTCATAATTTTTTGTTTTAAAGTAATCTGCAACTTGCAGGAAGGTGGACTCATACTACCGCGCTAACAGGATATTCAAGTACCAACAGGATCTTCTCCAAATTCTTTTGATGATGATCTGGAAATACATGAATTGTGTCTATTTATTATATATCGTGCGATCAGTTTTTATCAAGTACTGTTTATATTTATTTTTAAATAAAAATATGTAAAATAATTTATGATCGCACGATATACGATGAATGGACACAATTTACAGATCTTCGGAATCTTCACAAAGATGATCCAATGAGGATCCGGACTCATTCAAGTATATCTTTGTTTTTTTTTGTTTGATACCACAAATTTGCTATATGCCAAGATCACAACTCAAACAAAAGAAAGCCGATGAAGAATATAAATAGATCCTAGTGGACTACTTTTAGCTTGTCTCTAAAGCATATTTAGATTCTAGAAGTAAACATCTCAAATATGATTTTTGGATCATGCGATAATTGAATATTTCAAATAAACTTGTATCGGCAAGTTTGAGCTGGAATACATTTGACAATCCTTTAAAATATTGTCAACTTTCTATTATAAAAATAAAGTGTTATTTAATATGGTCTAATGATATTCTTGTTACTTGTAATTGAGAGGATCTTAAATTTGATTTTCGCCAAAGACGAATTTGAATTACATGATTGCTAGCCCATTGTGAGACTAAGTCCACCATCTTCTCCGTAGATGACATCTTTTCTTAAAAAAATAATATAAAAAAAAGGCAAACATATGTGAGAAATTTGTGACAGAGACAAGGAAAAACAAAAGAATTTTATAAATAAAATGGTTAGATCCTGCTGAGCGAAGTTGTGTTGTTTTTTTTATTGTTGGTTTTATTTGATTCTAGTGTTGATGTCTTGGTATTTTGGAATCGAGTTATTATTGTGAGCATCACGATTCTCTCATAATCTGTTTTGTAATAATTTAAGAAACTCAGTATGACTTATTCGGCCTCGTTACATGCGAGTTTGGTGTCTCGCTTTAGGCAAGTTTGATCGTCTCATCACATATATGCGAGTTTGGTCGTTTTGAAGCTGTTTTGTTAGTTCTTCACCTAGTGTACGTATTGGAGATGATATGTTTTTCTTTAATGTTCAGATAGGGTATGACATGTTTTCTTATCCCGTAATTAATTTTTTAAAATTTTTATCTCTAACATGATCTGGCATCACTCATGCATTGATTTCTATAAATAGTCAGTCTCTTTCATCATTTTCATGCAACATTTACAATTATTTATTTTTATTATTAATTAGATCATTGTTTGCAAGTATGCTCTTGAAATCATAGTCTTTATTTGTATATTGGAGAAAATTTTCATTGTAATCGAAATACGGATGGTATATTACGTATTTTTATATAAGTGATGAAAAATTTTATTTTTGAAGTTATTAACTTTTTAACATATATATTGCATTATTTGTATAGTGACATGGAGTATACCACTCCGTGTTTTGGTTCCAGTGAAAAATCTCTTTGTATATTGGGGCATAGAAAATTTTAGAATCATTTTCCTTTCTATCCTGCTGGGACCCTATTTGGAATGAGGATCCCGGGAATCCTCGCATCATGCGGTCAGAAATCATTTTAAATACTTTTATTTAAAATTAAATATGAACAATATCTGACAAAAACTGACTGCATGATAAACGATAAACGAACACGCTTTGAAGATTCCTAGGATCCTTACAAAGAGGAGCTAGAGAGGATCCCCATTCCCCTATTTGCATTCGATTTCTCTTTCTCAAAATCATTTCTACTTTGCTCTCCACTTAACGGCTCTCACTGTGACTGACACCCACACATCGTTTTCTATTTGCATTCGATTTCTCTTTCTCAAAATCATTTCTACTTTGCTCTCCACTTAACGGCTCTCACTGTGACTGACACCCACACATCTTTTTCTAAGGAAAAGGATCCTCGTCTAATCATTTGTTGGGGGATTATGAGATCATGATCATTCATCATACATCGTACGGTCATATATCATTTCAAAATTAAATATAAATAATACCTAACGAAAATTAATTGTACAATACATGATGAACGATCACAATCGTAGGATTATCAAAAAAAAAAAACTCGGCGAGGATCTTTTTCTTTTTTCTAATATCTCCTTCTCTTTGGTCTCAAACATAAAAAGACAGAACTTGATTGTTGAAAAAATAGCAGCAGAAGCTACTGCACACAAATCATAAATAAATGTGTGTCCAAATAATTAATTTTTTAATTATAAATTGAACACATATCCATATGTAATTTGTCAACAGCATAAACTGCTGCTGATTTTTCAACAGCCTAAGTTCTGTCCAACATAAAAAGCAAACAAGCTTACTATCAGATGCTAGTAGTCGAAAGTGATAAATAAAATAAATTATCATAAAGACTTGTAAGCGGTGACACGAAGAAGAGGATGTTTACATGTCCTTGACATTTTGGACCTATCGTGCATTTTTAAATCATTTTTGGTGCTGAGTTAGCTCGACCGCCAATTCATGTCGGTTTATAGGAAAGCCATGCAAACATGAGGGGAGGCATCTGAAATAAAGATTCGCATCGAGGGATTCCTAAATTTTTATTTTTAAAGGCAGTTTAATTTTAAGATTGTTGTAACCTTTTGTTATTGCTGTTGTTGTTTGGTTATAGTATATTCAAAGATGTTTAATTTTTTAAAGGGGAAAATGAGATCATATTCACCAGAGAGAAACAAAATTAAACAGTTGAAGAAATGACTTCTCTAGTTAAAATTTTAATTTCACATTTTCTTGAGTTCAAATTTCTAAATTCTCAAGTATGTTATTTTTATCTATAATTTAAGTACCTATTTGGGAGTAGTCAGATTTATTTGAAAGTGGTTTTAAAGTAATTGAAAGTATTTTCAAATTACCAAAAACACTTATAACTATGTTGATTGAAAAAAATTAATTAAAAAGTGCACTCGAAGGCTTTGTACAAGCATTGTTTTAAAATCCACGTCTAGCGTCGCTTAGATCCCTCCTAGGCGCTTGGAGGCTGACCGTCGCCCTAATTAGTCCCTAGGCGTTTGAAATTAAGAACGGTCTAGGCGCATGCCTAGCCCCCCCAGACCCACCAAGGTTGCGACTCTCACTAAAATACTTTCATTTTGTATTTTATTTTTTCTATAAATTGTAAAAGACTTGTTGAATACTTAGATGAACACACATTTTATGCTTGTTACTTATGTTTTATTATGTTCTAATACCTTATAATTTATATGTCATTATATTTTTCAAGTTATTTATCCCAAGGCAATATGTATTTTTTAGTATAAATAAGCACTTATTACACAATATATAATAAATATACTTAAATTTGCTTAGTCGGCCTAGGTTCCTGCCCAGCCACCTAAGTGTTAGACTTCAGTCTACGGCCTGACTAACGCCTAGCGTCTTTTACAACCTTATATGCAAATAACATTTGCTATGTGTTTTTTTAAGGGTGCAGTTCACTACTTTTCCACAAATCGCTTAAAAAAAATTTGTTTTTAATAAAAAATTCTATAAAAACATTTTAGTCTAAGCGCTAGAAGCATAAAGAAGAATTCGAGCCTTTTTCAAAAACACTTTTGCGTAATGGTTTTGTCCATTTGAACTACTCACTTAAAAGAAACGCTTGTACAGAAACACTTTACCAGTATGAACATTTCAGACCCCAGAGGATCTGTTTTATCGATATTATTTTCCTATGGAAATAAAAAAAGCATCATGGTATTATAGAATATGCTCACCACCACACACACCCCAGCCTGTGCACCAAGTTTATTCTTTTACTCCAACAAACAGACACATACACTTCTTCTGAGTACATCAGGCTAAAAAATAGGCACGCCACATGTTTAGCGTTGCCCTATTTTACATAATTACATTTTGACCTAAAAAAGGAAGACTTCGGAGATACTTTAGGCTTCTATATAAGTCATCCCTTCCTCTGTAATATGTCGCCTTCTGTTGTGTCATTCACTTCATAAGTATTGCTGCCTCCCTCTCTCTCTTAAAACCACCTTCATAAGCTCTGCCAATTGCAAAACCACCTACAAAACAAAACTCAGCTGCCACTCAGGGGCGTCCGGAGAGAATGACGCTCTCTTATTGTGTGGCGGAGAACAAACCCTGTGTGCGTTGGGTTCAGAAATATTTCAAGGACTGCCTTTGCAACCTAAACGATGACATCTCGTTTGCTTCGGGTCTGATCAGCTTAGTGTGTTGGGGTGTGGCTGAAATTCCTCAAATCATCACAAACTTTCACACCAAGTCCAGCCACGGTGTTTCCCTCGCCTTCCTCTGCACCTGGGTCGCCGGGTTAGTTTTCTGACCCACGATTAGACTAAGAAGTCTAGTAATATTTCTCTTCTCAGCTCTCCAATATTCTCCTTCGTCCCTGAATAGAAAAAAAAAGGATTTAAAGTTGTGTAATGTTATTGAAAGTTGATTAATTAATTAATTATTATTTTTGGTTTTCATGCAGGGATGTGTTTAATTTGTTGGGTTGTTTTCTGGAACCAGCAACGGTGAGTTAACCCAGTCAATATTGCTATTGTCTTTCTCTTTGCCATAGTTATGTTGTTTGTTAGTCTGGTGGTCCAGAAAACCATCAGCAGGTGATTGGCTGTGGTTAAAGCCACTATCTTTATTTTCATGCATGATGGGTCTCCACCATATATATATATTGTCAGATTTTTTTTTTTTTTTTTTTTTGTAGCTTTGGCAAATTTCTGGTGTTAAATATTTTAATGATAGCTATTTTTTCATGCAGTTGCCGACCCAGTTGTACACCGCTCTGGTAATTTTGCCCCTTCAAAAACTTTGTATTACGTTTCTAATTATAATTTAAAAAAATATTAAACTGTGTTATGTTTCCATATATCTTTGCTTCTTTTGGTAATTGCAGTTGTAGGAAGAAATGATAAGCACTAAATGCACGATAATTTAGGCCATGTCCGAATCTATAGTAAGACTTGGCTTTTTGAATCTAAAATTTGTTCAAATTATTCCCATCAATTTAGGTCTAAAGGATGCCATCAATTTAGGGAGTCACTAGCCACTAAGTAGGGTCCATTAATTTTTTAAAATTTTGTGAGTAATAAATTTAATTTATAAAGAAAGTGCTGAATTACTTTGTTTGTTATGATTAGTTTATCATATGTAGCTTAAATTAGTAATACCATTTAATTTGTGAGTAATTTACTGTAGCTTAAATTAGAAATATCATTTTATAAGCTTTAATTTATCATATGTTTTCTTTTGTTTTTCTTTAATTAATAGCTCTACACAGCAAGTACTATAGTATTAGTATTGCAGAGTGTGTACTATGACTACATCTATGCATGGTGGAAATGCCGAAATATCACGCCCAGACAGAAGGTACAACATTTTCATTTCAATTTTGGTTTTTCGCCTCTCAATCTATCAATTATTTTCTGAATAATTGTTATTAACTGAAGCTGGCTGGATAATACGAAGGTCTAATGATCAATTAATTAACATGTAATTAGGATGAAGAAGAGAATAAAAAACCATTGAATCCTAAGTTGGCTGATTCAAGCATTCCAATACCAACTGCTTCACCCAAAGCCACTCCTAAAAGGGAGTTCTACTACACGTACGTAACCTCCTCCTACAACTTCTACATATTTATGTTCCATATTTAGGATGTATCTTCTTAACTTGATTGATAAAACAAGTTTCTTGTCACATACTTTTTACAGGTCAGCAAGATCAATGGCTGGCAGTGGAACTCCGCCTTTTCGAACGTATATGAAAGCAGCTAGAAGTGGTCCTTCTGCAATGACAATAGACAGTGACTCGTCTTCTGAGGACGAGTCAGCTCCGGTTACATCCAACAAGAACTCTGTTACCCAGTCTAGGTCAATCCCAAGATCGGTGAGCCTCGAAAATCTAATTTCCTACTTAAGATCATTTTTTAAATTGCCTAAAATTGTGCATGTTTAATAATTAATTGTTTTGTTTATGTCACATCAATTAGTAACGAAGATTTGGGAGAATATTAGACGTATATTTGTAGTTCTATTCTTTTAAAAATCGTAACATAATTAGTTAACAAGTGTTTTGTTCTACTATATCATTTTGATTTAATCACCACTTTGGGTAAAATAATTCCAGGTTGGTTACGGAACATTTCTAGCTACATCACTTAACTTGCCTTCACAAACAAAGGGTTTGGCACAAGTATTCCTGGGAGTTACTGGGAGGAAACTCTTGCAGGTATGATTGGTTGTCACACAAGCTATATCTATTAATACCGCTGATGCAAAAAGGAAAAAAAAACAACATGATCAATGGTCTAGATTCACAGGGTTATGTTGTCCAATAATCTGAGAAAAAAACATTTTTCCTCCAGAATAATCATTTGCTGATACTAGTGTCTGTACAGGAACACTCAGTTGAGCATAGTGCCTTGGGTCAATGGCTGGGCTGGCTAATGGCTGCTATATACATGGGTGGTCGACTCCCTCAGATTTGTTTAAATGTACGTATATATATATATATATATATATATTTTACTAATTAACTTCAGAGTTATCCTTAGCCGTTCAATTAAATAGGAATAGCTGAAGTATATCCTCTTAATTACTATACTTTATTCAGTCATATCTCTGTCACTATCAAAACGTTTATTTTACCTTATTTATCGATTTTATTTTGGACGTTCCTAACTTAATCGCGGTGTGATTTACATTGGCCAGATTAAAAGAGGAAGTGTGGAGGTAGTTCTTTACTCTTTGATTCCTTTCTAATAAATTCAATTAAATATGATCATGTATATAATCGAACAGTTTAAAACCATTGGTTATGTATATACAGGGCTTGAATCCTCTAATGTTCGTCTTTGCACTGATCGCAAATGTCACTTATGTGGGAAGGTTAGTTTACAACGTCTCTACTACACTATCTTCCTATCTCTACTTTCCTCATGCTTCTTAATTTTTTTTTTTAATATTCCAAAATTTGCAGCATACTTGTAAGAACCACCGACTGGGATAACATTACGGCCAACATGTCATGGTTGCTCGATGCTGCAGTTTGCGTAGTACTTGACTTATTTGTATCCTTTGCTAGTCCTCTTGCATATATATATATATATACACATTTAGTAAATATTTAACAATTACTACACCTACAGTATTCACAGATCACTATTTTAGCATATCTTTTAACATAAGTGAAACGTGAGAGGTGTGATAAACATGATACAAATAACCCATATTAAAATAGTCCTAACATTGCATTTAGTAATTACTATACTTACTAGATTTACAGATTACTTTGTTCACACATAACATAAGTGAAATGTGAGAAATATGATTAAAAATATGATCAATAATGTGATCGGTAACTGTAAGTACGTATGATACTTATGATTTTATTGATATGCCTTAACAAGCATAACAACAGATAATTTTGCAGTACATCTACTATAAACACTGGAGGAAAGGGACTACAAGAGGTGAAGAAGACTACACGTACCAAGGAAGCAAATAATGGTGTGGCTTCTTGAAAGCACATTTGCATGCATGTATACTGAAATCAAATCCAAATCTAGAGCACCATAATTAATCTTTCCATCTCCCTATATACTATCGCTAGGGTATGTTGGATTTGGTATTAAATCAACATGCCTAAACTAAAACAAGAATCAGGACGCAAGATATTTATATTTGTGTTTCCTAGTTGGTTTGAGATTTGGTTTTAGTATAGGATTTGGTTTCCTATATTTTAAGGACTTTGTGTAAACCTATGACATCTATTAGTATAAATAGATGGATGTGGGATAGAGTTTTGTGTGTAAGAGTTTTTGAGAGGCATAAATTTGTATACTTGAGAACACTTTGTGTTTGTGAGTGCTCTTGTATTTGTTAGTAATCAATAAAGCTTCCGTTGTTAGAGAGGTACTCCTATATTGGAGGAATTCTGAAATCATTATGTTTTGTTTATTACTTGATTGGTTTTTTGTTTAGTTTACAACAAGTGGTATCAAGAGCTTAGGTTCTTACGTGGGTTGTGACTATTAAGCAATGACGAAGACTAGTGATTGTATCAGTGGTGATGATGTTGAAGTAAAGTTTGGCACTAGTGGAACCAAGACGATGGTTCAGAGTGCTAGGTTTGAAATTGAGAAATTTGATGGAACGAACAACTTTCTATATGGCAATGTGAGGTTCGAGATGTCCTGATACAACAAGGTTTGGTTGTTGTGTTAGGAGACATGCCGTTTTCGAAGAAAAAGAAGAATGGGAAAGATTGAATGCTCATGCATATGTTCTACAATTCAGCTATTGGAAACACTACTAGAATATAGGCTATCACCGACGGACCACAAACCGCAAAGAAATCCGATTTCTGTCTGAAATTTGGCAAAAATCTGACATAAAACAATGTAATGTTGGATTGGAATAGTGACACCATTGCTAGCATAGGTTGAAAGCGACACTGATGTTGACGTTGGTTTAAAGCGACGTATACTTCAACATTACGTCGGTTAAAGCGACATCAGATAATAATTAAATAAATAAAATATGCAAACTAGTGACGGTCTTAACCGACACCACTTTTGTTAATAATAATAAAAATATTTCATGAAGAGATGTTGATTGACTTGTCAATGAAGTACTGCACATAGAAATTGCAAAGACATATTTTGAAGAATTTTGGCAATTCATGAAGAGATGTCGATTGACTTGTCCATGAAGTACTACTGCACACAGAAATTGTAGAGACAGATTTTGAAGAATTTTGGCAATTCATGAAGAGATGTCGATTGACTTGTCCACTGCAATTCATGAAGAGACAAATTGCCAGGCGAATTGTCCATTGAAAATACATCTGAGAGAAGAAGCCAAAATAAATATCAAAATTTGAAGAATTTGTACACGGAAATTGCACGAGGGAAAAGCAAAATGACTCACAATTTGGATCTTCGACCATGAGCCGTTTCTAATCCAATGACTCGACGGTCTGTAATTTCGGGATCGTGTTCCCATTGGGCTCGCTCCTTTGCTTACTTGCCGAGCCACCCTCCGCCACACTTTCCTCATTGGCCTCGCCTTCAATATGAGACAACGCCATTTCCGTCTCTTCCACGACTCCCTCGGCTCTCCCAATGACAGTCCTCTACCTCAACTCGGCAGCCCTGTGCAAATTCTGAAACTCGGGATCGACGACCTCCGTCGTTATCAAGGAGCTGCTTTGAAACATCACTAATGATGGCATCTTCCCAAAAATTAATCGTGAGCCTAATGGTTACAATTCATCATCTTCAACTTCGACCATCTCTATTGTTGCTGAACAGATCAATCATGGTGGTTTTGGATCAATTACTCATTCAAATATGTTTGATAGAGATGGCGAAGTCAAAAGTTTTAAAGGGGAACAACCCAGGGCTCCGAACTATTTACAGAACACAGTAGATGCTACGTATCAGAGCAATGAAATTGGTTCCCATGATCCTAGAAGGGCTTCTAATAACATGTTGTGGCTGCGAAGAAGGAGTAAAGAAGGAGCTGCTTTGCTGAATGGGCTGTGTTCTCTTCCTTTATATTTAGCATTTTGTGTGGGAGTGATGTGAAAATTTCAAATTTCAAAATGTTTGAAATTTTGCAAAAGTTTAGTGACCCGCCTTTTAAAAATTTTATAACTTAAGTATATATGAATTTGGTAGATAACAAAATGACACTAGGTTTTAAAATATTTAAAAATATTACGACACCGGGTTTCAAAATATTTAAAAAAAACTAAAATCTATGTTGCTCATAACCGACATAGGCTTTAAAATATTTAAAAACAATACTTTGTGTCGCTTAAAAGCGACACCCATACTTTATGTCGCTTAAAAGCGACATTATTTTGTTTAAAGTGACGCCAATATTTAAAAATTATTAAAATATTTGTCGGTTATAAGATACATTAAATGTTTACTTCGGTTTAAAAGCGACGTAAACATTTTATGACGCTTATAAGCGACAGTAAATCCGACGTCATGTTCAATTAGTGTCGCAACTGTCTTGTCCGCCACTATATTATATTAAACCGACGCCACCTACTGACACTATAAGGCCCTTTTGTAGTAGTGGAAAGCAACATAAGTATGGTGTGATGAACATAACTTCTACGAATGAATTGTGGGCTATATTGGAGACAAAACTTATGAAGAATAGTGCAGAGAATCGACTGCATCTCAAGGATGGGAAGCATCAGGATCAAGCATCATGATGGTGTAATTCGAGAATTGCATGTTGTAAGGTACATCCTAAATCTGAAGAAAAATTTAATCTTACTAGACACTCTCGAGTCACAAGGCTACAAGTTTTACTCCAATAACAACGTGCTTAAAGTTACTAAAGGAGCACTTGTCATAATGAAAGGGCCTCAAAATGGCTTACTTTATATGCTACATGGAAAGACTTTGGAAAATGGAGTGGCTATGATAGCTGATGAAGTGCAAAGTGATAAAAGTGACTTGTCTGCATTATGGCACATGAGGCTAGGACATGTAGGAAAGAAAGCATTACAAGGATTGATCAAGCAAGGGTGTTTAAAAGAAGCAAAAATTGGAAAGATAAAGTTCTATGGGCACTGCGTTCTTAGCAAACAAACAAAGGTGAAATTTGGCTCAACTATTAATCAAACGAAATGGATTTTGGACTATGTTCATTATGATGTTTGGGGGCATGTAAAGAATGCTTCTTTAGGTGGAAAAATGATGGTTTGTATCTTCTATTGATGACTACTCTCGCAACTCATGGATATATATGATGAAACGAAAGGACAAGGTTCTTGACATCTTCCTGGAATGGAAGAACATGGTGAATAACAAGACTGGAAATAAGATTAAGATACTGAGAAGTGACAATGGAGGGGAATATACCTCTGATCTTTTCTTCAAAGTGTGTAAAAAGGAAGAGATTACTTGGCATTTCAGTGTTAGACATACTCCATACAGAATGGGATTACAGATGGACTAAATAGGACCTTGCTCGAGAAAGTTCATTGCATGCTATCTTAAGCTAAGCTCCAAAGAGATTTTGGGCAGAAGCTTTGAGCTATGCATGTCATGCGCTTAATTGACCATTATCAACAACATTAGAGGGTAGAACACCCATTGAAGTGTAGTATGGAGAATCAGACCAGGACTACAATAAGTTACAAGTGTTTGGATGCAATGCCTACTTTCATGTGAAGGAAACAAACTGGATCCATTAGCCAAGAAAGCTATCTTTATGGGATTCAATAATGGTGTGAAAGGTTTCAGACTTTGGTGTCCCCAGTTGAACAAGATTATAGTAAGTAGAGATGTGACATTCAATGAAAGTCACATGAAATTGAAGGAAGATGTTCAAATGGTGGAGCTTGGGGAACAAGTAATTGTGAATTCACAGCCAAATAAGGAAGTTGTGGAAGAACAAAGACAAGGTGATCAACTTGAACATGAAGATAGTGATCACGAAGAAGAAACACCATCAGAATAACTAAAGATACAAGATGATTTCATAGCCAAAAGGAAGGGAAAAAAAGACATATCCCTACCTGCGAGATATAAAGATTGCATGGCCTACATGGTATATGCATTGCCAATAATTGAGGCTGAAATTCCCACTAATTTTGAAGCAGTAAATAGTGAAGAAGAGAGTAAATGGCATGATGCAATGGACGATGAAATGTTCTCCCTTCACAAGAATAAGACTTGGGAATTAGTGGAGTTGCCTAGAGGAAGGAAAGCAATTGGTTGCAAATGGGTTTATGCAAAAAAGGATGGAGTGGATGACAAGAGCTTGGTAAGATTTAAAGATAGGCTAGTGGCTAAAGATATACTCAAAATGAGGGAACAAATTACAATGAAATTTTTTCTCATGTGGTTAAACACTCATCCATTCGAATATTGCTTGCCCTAGTTGCACAATTCAACCTTGAATTGGTACAACTAGACATGAAGACCGCATTCTTTCATGGTAATTTGGATGAAGAGATTTATATGAGACAACCTGAAAGGTATCAAGTGAAGGGCAAAGAAAAATTGGTTTGTAAGCTCAGAAAATCTCTTTATGGTTTGAAGTAGTCACCCAGGCAGTGATATTTGAGATTTGACAAGTTTATGAAGGGTCGAGACTATACAAGAAGACACTATGATCACTGTGTTTATCATAAGAAGTTGAAAGATGGTTCGTTCTTGTACTTGTTAATCTATGTGGACGACATGCTCATAGCTTCAAGCAATATTTCAGAGATAGAAAAGTTGAAGGAGCAAATGAGAAGGGAGTTCGAAATGAAGGATCTCGGTGAAGCCAAAAAAATATTGGGAATGGAGATCACAAGGATAGACAAAAAGGTTTGGTGTGTTTATCCCAGAAGCAATATCTTGAGATGTTGTTACAAAAGTTTGGAGTAACAAAAGACACTAAGCCTGTAGGAACTCCATTAGGTGCTCACTTCAAGTTGAGCAGTCAACAATGTCTCAAAACTAATGAAGATGGATGGTATTCCATATGCTAATTTGGTTGGAAGATTAATGTATGCTATGGTGTGTACTCGTTCTAATATAGCACATGTAGATGGAATTGTTAGTAGATTCATCCATAGTCCTGGAAAAGAGCATTCGAATGCTGCTAAGTGGATACTAAGGTATTTACATGGAATGAGGGACAAAGGTATTTGTTTTGAAAGATGTGATAAAGGAATTGATAAGTTCTCAGCTGAATATGTGGACTCATACTTTGCTGGAGACTTAAACAAAAGAGATCGACGACTGAGTATGTGTTTACTATGGCAAAGGGTCCTATATGCTGGAGATCAATATTACAACCAACGGTGGCACGATCAACCACATAAGCAGAATACATAGCGATCCTTGAAGCAATCAAAGAAGCACTGTGGACTCTGGGGTTGTTAGGAGATTTAGGTGTAGAACAACACAAGTTGGATGTATATTGTGACAGCCAAAGTGCCATTTATTTGGCCAGATATCAGGTACATCATGCTAGGACTAAGCACATTGATGTGCGATATCATTTTGTGAGAGAAGTGGTAGCTGAAGGTGAAATTCGTCTAAAAAAAGATTACTACAGAAGATAATCCAGCTGACATGTTGACAAAGGTGGTTAATACAACTAAGTTCGAGCACTGCTTAGATTCGATGCATTTGAAGCAAGTTTGATCTTGCGATATGGTGAAGCAATGGAAGTTGTTTGATGCATCGTTATGAATTTCATGCCAATGTGGAGATTGTTGGATTTGACATTAAATCAACATGCCTAAACTAAAACAAGGATTATGATATCTTGGACGCAAGATATTTGGATTTGTGTTTCCTAGTTGGTTTGGGATTTGGTTTTAGTATAGGATTTGGTTTCCTATATTCTAGGGACTTTGACATCTATTAGTATAAATAGATGGATGTAGGATAGAGTTTTGTGTGTGAGAGTTTTTAAAGGGGCATAAGTTTGTATACTTGAGAACACTTTGTGTTTGTGAGTTCTTTTGTTTTTGTTGGTAATTAATAAAACTTTCGTTGTTTGAGAGGTACTCTTATATTAGAGGAACTCTGAAATCGTTGTATTTTGTTTATTACTTGATTGGTTTTTGATTTAGTTTACTACATGATTAGCTCTTCTTGTTTGAGTGAATGATCAAACTTTGTATTTTAATATTTTCGAACTAGGAATTTTTATTTTTTATTTTTATAATTTATTTCTTGGGTGCATGAGTTCATCGTAAGTTTGGAATTTAAGAATACTGCGAGTGATTATAAGTCAAGTAAAGCAGAATTAGTAGTGGACTTGAAGCCTTCTCCATCGTTGATAGTAATAATATAGTGCAAGTTTATGTGGCTATAGTCTTACATTGATGATTGCTCTTTAATTTATTTACCATGGAAAGCCATTTTCATCACCTAATTACTTTCTTTCCAAGGTGATCTTATGAGATATTTGACAATAGGAAAGATAGTAAGTCTAATAGGTTTGGTAGGTATATCACGAATGCAAGTGTGTAATTGTACTGTAATAGGGGCTCAACTTTATATCCTATTTTTGTTTTGGTCGATTTCAATAATTGGATGTGATTAGCTATCTTTTGTTGTAACCTATTTTATCTGACAAATGAGAGAGGGTCGACGACAAGGGGAGAGAGAGATGAGAGATGTGTTTGTAGAATTGTAGATGAATTGTGTTGAGGATATGTTATTCCTCCTATGTAATACATTTATTTATAGTAGTAAAAAGGAGAAAAAAATTCTTCATCCTCAAGAAATACAAGTCCATATAGAAAACAAGAACTAGAATCAAATATAATTTAAGACTTATACAATCACACTTAAACTAGGAAAATTCATAACGCCTCCAGCTTTATTAGGGACTGGATTTTTCTCTTTTGTAATTTATGCATTGGTATATGAGCAGTGTTCGTGTCAGTTGCCCACGCAGGTGACTATATATTATATTATACATATACTAAAATCCAAACTCTCAGATGCACTGTTTTTTACTGTTCTTGAACAGTAAAATGTCGGAAATACACTCCAAATTTTTTCCCATCAGCATTATCTTTTAGCTTTTTATACAGTACAATGACGATTCTGCCCTTGGAGACCACGCGTCTGTCATCGGTGGTTCTTCCGCTCCATTTCTACTCTGCCTTTTCTTTGGGTTCCTTCTCTCTCTCTCTCTCTCACCATTTTCAGCTTTTCCTTATTTTGGAGCCTAGGTTTTTTCTCTCTCCCACTCCTTCGTTGTTCTCGCTATCCGTCCTTCGCGTCTTTGTCTCGCCGATTTTTCACGGCCGTTTTCTTCTCGGAAAACTATCGATCTCTGGTGAGTTTTTTGCAGTTCTTGCCGTGTCTAATTTCAATTTTTTTTTCGTTGTTTGGGTGTGGCTTTGCGATGCGGTTTGATTTTTGGTTTCAGGAAAAGTTATCGATGCGATCTAAGGTTTTTTGGTGAGTTTTCTGCTTTTCTGATTGTATGTTGTTTGGTTCTTTTTTCGTGCTTTGGGTCTGCCTTTCTGATCTGCTTTCATATTTGGTTTCAGCAAAAGAAGTTGTTTGAATTTTGGCCTTTCTGTCTGCAACCTTGCAAGCTGTTTGCGATCAAGGTATTTAACTTTTTTTTTTTTTTTAGTGTTGGTTCTTTCTCCGATGATGGTTTGTTTGATTGATCAGAAAATGAAATAAATAAATTATGAGATTTAAACTGAATTATGCTTCATTTAATTAAATCTTTGGTTTTGTTGGGTTGTCATTGTTTGCCCTGTTCTAAACTTATATGTCTTGGGTTGTCAATTTTTTTCGGTTGTCATTTTTTCCTTTTATTTTCTGCTGGAAGCACTATTATATTCATGCTAATTTTAATGAAAAGGAAATGTGTGTTTAATTGAAGGATTAAATATGTATGAAGCAGGACTTAGTATGCTATAATACATTTTTCCTTTTATTCTCTGTTTCTTCGTTGTCAATTTCATAGGATTTGGGTTTGGGTGGATCAATCCTGCAAACCGCTTCAATAACATGTCTTGGAACTCAATTAGCCACTATCAGCGTAGCCTCCATATTCTTGGTAATACACCAGAACCGATCATCTCATGGCTTGAAAAGGATGGAAAGACTAATCCAGGGCAATCACATAGCTTTAACTCATCAGACATAATCAACGTTTGGAAATGCTTTGTCTTATTTTTTTATTTTTTTATTTGATTAACAATTCAAACTTATCTTTATATTTATTAGTATCTTGATTTCCTTGACAATTCAAGCATATCTTTTTTGTGTTTCTTTTTGTCTGGGTGTTTAATTTTATTTGAATTTCTTAATTTGTTCAAAGGAAGCTTTGGTTAGTGGCCATCTTATTTAATGATTTTTTTTTCTTTTGGTTTTTTAGCACCAATGGTATTGGTGAATGGTGAAGAGGTTTGTATGGGTTCATATATCTTAAACATGTAGTGAGAAGTGAGGGTTTTGTTTTAGTATTTTAAATAATTTGAGGAACATGTCGATACTATGATTTGTGGTTGCTTTCTTAAACCATGATAAAGCAGTCCATGTAATTTTAACATAGATATAATTTTTTATCTAATGCATGAGTATATGAAATGTTAATACGATAATATATTGGGCAACACTATGTGATTTAAAATGCAAAGAGAGACAATGAACCATGTTTGATATTTTGTTTGTGTTGGTTTTTTTAAATTTGAGCTTTTTTGAGTTGGATTTATGTGTTTTGTTTAAGATATCATTTTTGGTTTATGAATGGTTTGCCAGTGCGAAAGTTTGCTTATTTTATATGGTTGGATTCATGGGTTTTCTTAAGGTTTGAAGTTCTTAGTTTTTATTAAGAAATTTAATCTGGGTTTCATTTATTTGTGAAACTAGCACTTTTTTGTGAAGATTTTCAGTAAATGATTGCTTATTTGGCTTTAAATTTGATCTCTTTAAATTTCCAGGTTGTTCTAGACTTTGTCAACAGTGCAGAGTTGTCTTCGGCAGAGCTCGATAGCAACTCTAGGTCAGTCTGAATTGCGAGTAGATATGATTTTTCTTTAATTTATTCATCTTCTTTCGAATTTATGTGCAAATATTTTTGAAGCCCAAGTGATTCAAAGTTCAAATTTATTTGTAAAGTATAAGTGTGGGTGTGGACACCCAATATGACTTTTAAATGGTGTTGCTATCTACTATTTGACAGAATTATATTGGGGACTGTCTAAATTTTGGTTTTAGCTGTAGATGAAGCGAAATCAAAAGGTTATAAATTAGAGATATAATTTAATTATTATATTTGATGCATCATTTGATTAAATGAATACAGTAGGAACATTGATTTGACGTATGTGCTTTCGCATGGAAAACTGAATTTTGTGTGTTTATAAGTGTGTATATACTCAATATTTATTTTAATTACAATGGAATTGACTGAAAATTATGGAGAATTAGTGTAAGTTTACACATAAAGAAATAGAATGAAAATGTAGGTAAAGAAAAATTAGAATGTAATACATAATATCTTTGTCTGTGTGTGGGTGTGTGTGTGTGTGTGTGTGTGTGTAAGGGATTGATGACTAAATGTGCTACGTGAAGAGATTGCTTATTTCATTAGTTAAGGGCAGCACTTGATAGAAGCATAACCAAACCCAGGTAAGAGTCACATTTTGGTTGCCTTCCTATCCTTATTTTTTGTATTTTTCACTCAGCTCTATGTTGTTAACTGCAAATTTTGGTATTTTGTTCCCTTTAGTTTTATCTGCTAATTATTGTTCTACGAATTGTATTCTTCAGTTAATTAATGATTAACTAGAATGTCCCAAAAAAAAAAAAAAAAATCAAGCATTACAATGTTCGGGATGATAATTTACATCTAATATGATCATTAGCCAGTCGAGAACCTAATTTGGGAATTGGATTTTAAAGTTTTAATAGTTTTGTTGTGTGTAAATTTCTTGCTTTGCCTACCAAGAATCCAAAAACTAAAGGCTTAGTTATTTTCCCCAAATGGTTTTCAATTTGTTGTAGGTAAACAAGAGCTACTAGACTATTATGCACAGGGGAATGGAAGGAAAGTAAAAATTCAAGCTTTTAATACAAATTGGAAATTGAGCGACACTAAACAAATGATAGGTAAAACTGACCACTACTTTCTTTCCGTTTAAATATAAATCAATTGATTAAGTCTGTGTTTTAAAATTAAGTATCAATTGTTTTCAAATTCTAACAACGATCTCCTACGCTTTAAGATAATCTATTTAGTTTTGATCCACTTTTAATTACGCAGAATTTCAATTTTTTTTCCATATAAAGTTTCCATTTTTCTTCAGTAAGAGAAGAAGCTTTAATTTGGGTTTACAATTTTTCCCCTTGTAGATTTTCAAAGTAGGACCAAGCTTTCAAAAGGCACTTCAGGTTCTGGAATTATTATTATTATTATTGTTATTTTTTTTTGGTTATGCTTTTGTTATATTAAGAGGTCGCACTTGATATGATGGCAAGTGCCTTCGCCCATAAGCGGTAGGTCTCGGGTTCGAGACTTGGGAGCAGCCTCTCCATAAATGGGGGTAAAACTAGCCGACATTCACCTCTCCCAGACCTTGTGTAAAGCGGGAGCCTTGTGCACTGGGTACGACCTTTTTTATGCTTTTGTTATATCAGGTTCTAAATTGCGCATACCATTTCTTTAAATTAGAGAAAATTAAGCACGATCTTGCTTATATACATATTGTTATTTTAAGAAACAATTTTGTTTGTCTTTTCTATAATAAGAACAACAATTTACTTTTGGGTTTCGTTCTTAACTGATTTCTGAATTTATGCCCAAGTCTAATCTACTCCAAAGACAGGCTGAGCAAAAGGAGGAATGTTTAAGCAGGTATGTGTACTATGTGTTTTATTCGTTCTTAACTTCATTGTTGGTTTCTGTACTATTTTTCTGTGTCTAAAAATTTGAAATAAATATGATCTTTTCACTGTTGATTCTCATTCCAAGTTTTTTCCACAGAAAATAAAATAACAAATAAATATTTTGTTTCCCTTCTTCTACTTTGTTCTTTTGCAGCAAAATAAGCATGATTTTGTTGGTACTGCTTATTTAGTGAAACAACGGTTTCATATTGTGAACTGTTTTGCGTGTTTATCACTTTATTCTTTATGGTTTCAATTTCCTAGATGAAGTGTGACATGTATGGAATTTCACAATTTACAACCATAAACTTCATTTCTCCCATGGACACCTTTTTTGTTCCTTATTGTTGATAGAGTTGTAAATAAATTTGCACATGTAAATAGTATTGTCTACTATATATACATATATATATATATATATATATATATATATAATTTTTTTTTAGAATTTTTGTGTTATACAATTTTCATTTCCGCAGCAAAGCGTGGGCATCCTTGCTAGTCTTTAACTATTAGCGTAGTCGAGATCAAAGTTACTTTGCGTTAAATTGAAAATTACTAAAATTCTGAAATGACAATTAGATTTATTATTTTAGTTCTATGAGCTAGTATATTAAGCTTCAATATTAACTTACACTAGGTACTGAATTCATTTGGTTAGTACAAGAAAATTCTCATCACTCTACTTCTTCACTGTACAAGGTAAACCCTAGACTCCTCTCTTTGCGGAGTTTGGGCTCCCTTCGCATTTCTTTTGCCTTTAGGCATAATGAAAAACTGGAAAACTATTTTCTTTGAATATTGAAATATATATATATATATATATTAACCTTCAAGAATCAATGTTGTGGAGGTTTTAAGAGTTGGAAAAAAGAAAATATCATTTTCAGTGACCACTATAATTTGTTTTTGCTCTTTTGTTCTTGGTAGTCCCAAACTTTTAAGGAAATTTTAACGAAAAGCTTTTAATGCTTAAAGTCAGAGCCGCTTATTCTCTTATATTGAAGAAACTAGTTGCGTCAGTACTCGAGGGTTACGGTGCTATTCATATTTCATTCATTTGCATTTTGTTGTTTTATTTGTATGATTGATTTTTTCGGGAGTGAGGGAGGTTTTAACAGGTTAAAAATTTGCTCATAGTAAAAATTATATATATGTGTAATATGATGTTGGAAAAATTAGGGTCTAATTGCTATATTAAATCACATAAAGAATCAAGAAATAATTCATGCACTTATTATATATCAAAGTAATTCATACATATGGGTAACCAATGTTAAATGAACATGATATAATGGATTAGAAAAACCTAGAAAATACGGTCGAGGCAAGTGTCAGACACTTTGTCCTGAAGACAAGTTTATGTCTCATTACGGTGCTCATGGTTGATCGGCGCATGTCTTTCAAGATACAACGACCACATCCTTGTAATAGTAGCACTCTAAATCACAAGGCTCTATAAACCATGATTGTGTTGAAAATTCTTTTATATGGACTCAATGAGACTTTCTAATATTTAGTGCACTCTATGTATAATTATGTAAACAATGAAAAGTTATTTTGTGATTATAGTGAGCTTCCCTATTTATAGAATGTGAGATACCTCTTTGGAAAGGATGTGACCATTGATGAAGAGTCAAAAGTTGCAACTCTTTATTTGAGTAGACACATCTTTCTACCAAAAGGCTCCACTTCTAATTTCCATTCAATTAATAAATTTAATATAATAATATTATTATTAAATTTGCCAACATATGAATAATCTTGGCACATATGTAACTAGAACCACGGTAACATCCTAGAATTAATGAAACATTCCACAAATTTATATAATCATTCTCGATAAAATCAATTCAACCAGATTTCAATCTGCAGCAAGAATATATTTAAACGACTTGAGAATTAGGGTAGATAAAACACTGAATTCAAATCACCAACATCAGCCAACAAACCTCACAAGATTAAGAAATGAATTGGTCCTCTGATTTGAGCTTGGTGACATTGCTCCAGAAGGAGAATTAGATGGTGAGGATGGATATGGAAACGAACTTGACGTGAATCATCTGCCGAGGATGCAGAAGGAGATTTGTTTCGAATTGCAACATAATCATCTGATGAGGATGGAGAAAAAGATATGCTTGGACTTGTGACCAAATTTTCGGGTAAGTACAGAATATTAACCCTTTAATTTCCTCCAATATTTATATAAGTATGTCACACACAGAGTAACTTTAAGTAACAACGAGTTAGGGGAGGAAATTCTACAAATGCATTAAGATCTAAGACATGAAATATATTTTTAGCACATGGTTAATTGACATGGAATAGTTTTCTTCTCTTACTTACATTTCAATTTTACAAGAAAAGTTAAAATATATACGGCATGAAATATTCATTTCTCATGTTGCAAGAGAAATGTGATTGTTAGGTAAACTCTGTTTCACAAAACTTTTGCCTCTATCTTTCACCAAGGACTTCGTGACCTCCATGTTTGCTTGCATACCAAGTCTAGAAATTTATTTTGCAAAGTAAAACATTTGGGTCCGACATTCAGAGCCTTGTTGAAACAAGACTAGAGGGGCAACTTCCATAAACGCAACAAGGCCATGAGTATAATTATAAATATAAACATGTTCTCCGCCTAGGGTTGGGTAATGGAAAGGAAACAAAAAAGAGAGCATTGGTGTGTTAAGCTAGTCAAAATTGATATCTTCGCTCTGCCCCAGTTATGTTGTTTGCTAGTGTCCAGAAAACATCAGTGGGCGATTAGCTCTGGTTAAAAAACCAATATCTTTATTTTCATGCCTGAAAGGGTCTCCACCATATATTGTCAGATTTTTTTTTTCGCTAACTTGGTAAATATTTGGTGTAAAATAATTTAATTATAGCTATTTTTTTATGCAGTTGCCCATCCAATTGTTTTGCACCTTCAAACACTTTGTTTACGTTTCTAATATTAAGCTGTGTTTGTTAGCCTTATAAGGTTATACAATTAAAATACAAACAAAGGAGTGACCAACTTGATTCTAGTTGTAATCATGGTACTCGAGTAAGGAAGGTGAAGGGCACGGCAACACCAATGTCTTCTACAAACATCTAGCCGGATACAACTACTCTATGGGAAACATTATGTTGTGTGTTCTAAGGCTTATAGAGACCGATATTTTATATATGCTAAAAGCTAGGGTTTCCATCCATAAAGGAAACCTAAACTTACTTTCTTAGCCTCCAAGTCAAGTATCTTAATCATATTCAATTAATGATTTCATCAATCCTATTTCCAATATAAGACACCTTATATATGATTGATATAATTAAGAGATCAAATCACAATCAACATTATTCTCCAATATTACATTCCTATTACATGTAGTAGACCACTTCAAGGTTGATTTATATTGGATAAATCCAACATTCTCCCACTTGGTCTACAAAATGTAATATTCACATTTATACTTGAGATTGGAGACTAATGTCACTTTAGTGGCCATATAACAATGATTACATCTCATCCTTATTGCAATTTCTGTCAAATGTAGTTCTTTACATGGAACTAACAAGGTTGTAAGGTTGACACAACTCAGAACCTTCATAATCACACATGCCAAGATCCTCATTCAGATGAAACACAAATTATGATCAAGAGATAAAACTTTAAACCAAAAACCAAAATGTCTTACTTTATATCATCTCAGGTCCAGCTTATGCTTCTTCAAAGCCTTAAATCTGCCAACGCAAATATCCTTCATCTAATAAAACCAACATAACCTCTCCAAAACAATCATGCATCACTTTCATTAGACCAATAACCAGACAAACAATGTTTGTAGCCAACAGACACAATTGAAAATACCAAATAGACACATGTCCAAGTAAAATATCCCAAAACTTCATTAAACAAATTAAATCAATACTTGTGAGCAAGATGAATTAACATGTTTTTGACACTGATCCATGCACCATACCAGTTACTTTCATGGTGATTTCCAACACCTGCGGGCAAATGGAAATCCTCACAACTGAGGCAGTGCATAAACCATGCCATGCTATTTGATAACAACTTGATATTCAATATATATTTCATCAGATAATTGACTAGCATAAGAAAAAATGTGACTTAATGAATCCAACTAAAGATTAAAATGAATACATGGATTCTATACATACCTTATAGGTCATCTGCAAATGTAAGGCATTACTAATACGAAACTCAAGCTCCTACTAATCTGCAACGTCGTTACTTAATTTGCAAATCAATACTTAAATCATACTTTTGAAAATATGCCTTTGGGAATAGCTTTACTTAGTCAATGAATGCATATTACCTCAATAAATTCATCATTGTTACACAAAAACATGCATCCAACAACCACATTATATGTACAAATAATTCCACATTTATGCTAAGTAGTCCTTATGAGCCCCAAAACAAATTATCAACCGAGAAATCCAAATGATTGCAAGTAACAGAAAAATGTACGCATATACCAAGTATCAATTCGTGCAACTTAAACAAATTATAGACATTTGAGTAACACAAATTCATGGAAGATAGAATAAAGCTTTAACAGATTCATGCAAGTCCACTTAATGCTCAAAATTTTAGAACAACTCCTACTAAGTTTTTAGAGTTTATACTTGCAAATAAGTTAATGAGTGTGAAGCTCAATTTTCGTTCACTAATTCTCCCACTTGGGCAAACACTCATTAATATATTTTGTCAAAGATGTACCTAAAGAAAATTGCTTTATATTTTAGACATAATAAATAGACATCACAACCAACATAAAGTTGTCAAACAGAATTTCAGTAATGAGTTACACTTTAGAATTTATCATAATTAATTTACAAGCTTGATTGCTACCAAAATCATATTGATCAAAATAGACATACTAACCTTCATAAAATAAAAAATATAAAGCCATTTTGGATCAAAATAGTAGTGTAAAGTGACGTCTCAAAAAGACCAACACAATCTACTAGTAAAACTATCTATACAAGCACGGGTTACTATAAATTCACCGTAATTAAAGTACATGGCAAAAAATTACGAAAATTTGTAGACACATAGTAGACATACGTTGAACATATAAAAAATTCAGGTAATTCGGTGACCATTAGACGTGTCATTAATCCGACTGTAATCAAGGCATGCAATTTGTCAGAAAAATTATGTTCCTCTATCATGAAACTAAACATCTCTAACCAATTCAATTTCACGTTATTTTAATTTCGATGTCCAAAGGAAACTCAAGTAATCAAATTTCATCCTCTAAACAGACATCATAGTTCAAAATTGAAAATATTTACAAACATTATACTTAAACAATGCGTACCTTAACAATCCTTGATTAACCTTCATGGGTCAATACTTTGCATCAACGAGTCTCATCAAGAGACACAAAAATATGTCATGATGCGACCGATTTTCATGCCTTAAAACCACAACCTATAATGGGGCTCATAGTGGAAGTATTTGTAACTGAAGACATGAAACTTTATTCCCCAATAAACTTGAAACTAGATTAATTTACACCTGCGAGCTAGAAAATTAACTAGTTTTTAGTACTAGATTATATGTCACAAGAGTACCTACATGAAAAACTTCAACACCTGTGGCAGATGAAACTTTCACAACTTCTGTGAAATAAAACCCATACTATGCCATCTTAATTAAACTAAAAGAAATAATCCACACCTGCGGGCAAGAAGATTACCCTTTTATTCTAATTAAGATGCAATGTTGACCAAAATAACTCAAAAAACACAGTCCCATCGTCAACTAAGCCGTATGCCGTTGTGGCTTGCTTAGTTGAAAAGGTATTGATCAACTCCGCTAGGAAACAATACAAGAAGTCACATGGATTAATTAATTGTAAGTGACAAAATTATGATAACCTGATTCGAACTTCGAGTCTTGCCAACAAATGGCACTAATTCCTTCGTGACTCCTTTTTGACATTAAATTAATCTCAAGAAACCTGACAACATACTTGAAAGAGATTAATCACATATAGAACAAGTTTTATTCCACAACAAGAATGTTAATACTTATCATTATGGAGTCAATTACTTAAAATAGAAATACTTTATCTAATGGGAAAGAACAATACATTCCTTTAATTTAAAAGCGAAATTGCTCAAAATTTTTCTTAAGTCAAATGGGTTCCTTACCTTTTATATATTTCTTTCCGTAGTACAAGACTACTAAACATAGCATTAAAATCATGCATTAGCTTTGTAAATACCAAATTAAATAAAGGAACAACCAAAATTATTTTCTTCCATAGAAAACATCTCCAATATATACCCTACATTAGCCTTGAAAACTTTCTTTTCTTCTCCCCTTATGACATTGACACATAAAATTTAGTAATCAAAGCACTGTTTAAATTTTTTAGGCATAGGAAAATCCACAATCAATAATACATGTTTGAAAATTCATGCTTATCAATTAGGTTACATACTTTGCTCATGCCTTCATATGTTCACTACTTTATAAACATATATATAATCACATGACCACCATAATTCTCATATAAGAATAAATAGAATACAAATGAGAATTGTCACATAATTACTTCAAACCTCATTCATTTGTATAATGTTCTTGTTCTTGCCACCAGATGCTTTCTGTCTCTCTTAATCAATCCACATGTTATGCATCAATTTCATAGTTACTTAATCATGTACAATTAAATAACTATACTGAGATAGGAAAGCAAAAGCGTAGACAAAACTAATTTGATTAGTCATGCAGATTCCTTATGGAGTTAATATGACTTTAAACATTACTTGAATTAATCCCCAGTCATACTCAAGTACGAGTACGTATATCTGGACATAACAATAATTGTACAGCATTATTAGTGCTAATCTGCCAGATTTATAATATATTTGTGTCTTTGCATAGAATCATCTCAAGCAATATAAGACAACCCAATCCCCTTAAAAAGAAATATGCCCTATGTCATTTTGCTACATGTTTGCAAATCTTAAATTTTTAATTCATATTGATTATTTCCAACAACAACCAATGACATGACTAGCTATTACATTTGATTTATATATATTTCCTACACATTATCATGTGACATAACTGATTCAAAATTGATTTCCATGAATTTATTTTACCTATGAAAAAACAGTGCAATAGACTACTAGTGCCGAAACACCCAGACTATGTTGACAGAATATAGTCTAAAAAACAAGTAAAATAATTTATGCATATTTACATATGCTTCTCGGTATGCCTTTCATATGCATATAAGAATTCTTCATGTTCAAAGCATATATTTATGTTGATGCACAAAATCGGTGAAGACTTTGGTACAACAGAAAGTGTCAAGTTTGTGACCTTCGCTAGATTGCTCCGGTCACTAGTGTGCATAAGTATGCAAATGGATAGAGATAGGGAAGCAAATACAAGATGTACGTGGTTCACCCAAATTGGCTACATCCACGGAGTAGATGAGTTCTCATTAATTGTGAAGGGTTTACACAAGTGCATAGGTTCAAGCTCTCCTTTAGTGAGTACTAGTGAATGATTTAGTACAAATGACATTAGGAAATATTGTGGGATAATGATCTCCTTTTATAAAAGAGAGTTTCTAGCTTTGTTCTGACATTGACACGTGTCGTGTTGTAATTGGCTTCTGATGTTGACACGTGTCACGCTATGATTGGCTTCTGATGTCGACACGTGTCGAGTTGTGATTGGCCTCCTGGTTGGAGGGAAACTCTTCTGGGTCCTTGACGGTATAACGTTGATCGGTGCTCGGTAGTTTCGGGATTGGTCAAGTATAGTACAAACAATGCTCCCCTAAGTTCCCGAATGAGGGAATCTCCTCGGTTAGGAACTTACAAGATGCAAGCCGCTAAGGAATCACGAAACGTCTAAGTACTGAAGTGTGGTATTGTTTTTACTTGCCTTATCTGTCTCATAGATAGATGTGGCATCTTCTCTGGAAGTATTTTTTCCTCCATCCAGGGTTGGTATCTTTAACCGGTGGAGATGCATAAGGTAATGTATCAATTTCACTTGAAGTTTACTTGCAGTTTCAGGATTGCTCAAGCGCAATACAAACCATGCAGTAGGAGTCCCCCAAGTCGCCGAGCTAGAAGATTTGTTAAAAGATGTGACAAACAAGGTAAGCAATCAGAGTTCCAAGCAATCAGTCCCAGATTAGAAGTTTGATTTCAAGTTCCGAATGATTGTTCTCATTTTCCCTATCTTACAGGCAGCAAGAATGATAAAGAGAAGAAAAATGAGAAGAGATGATATGAGATACTTTTGCGTTTGATGAAGTAACTTTCCACATGCTTATTCTTGAACTAGGCTGAAGGGTTTTCTGGTTTCCTCCAGAGTATAAAACCGACTCAAGAATTTGAGGGTCAAAACAAGTCCATCAAATCAAGAGTGCGTTCAACCTTGATGATATGTGATACTTTTGTTGTTGACAAAGTAATAGATGAATCGACACGTGTTTTGTTGCGCTTATCTCCACATGCTTTCTTATATCCTTCTCACTTGCCTTATTTGTTCCTCAAGTAGATGTGGTATATTTTCTGGAAGCATAAGATGTTGAAGATGAGTACTCGAGAGCAATGTCAGGTAAGTAATCAGGCAAGGAGTTCCAGGTAGTCAGTTCTTGACTGGAAGCTTGATTCCAAGTGCTGACTGATTGCTCTCTTTCTCCTTGTCTTGCAGGTAAGAAAAATGCCAAAGGAAAAGACAGGGAAAAAGCATGATATGGGATACTCTTGCTTTTAACCTTGATGATATGAGATACTCTTGCTCTGGTGTGGCTTGTTTACCTAGGTATTATCGAGGGGAAAAAAGCTGAGTATTTCGAGAGACTTTGCTGAGAGTGCTCTCTCGGATGTGAAGAAAAGTTGAGCATTTTTTTATTTGTAGGTCTGCCTGGCTGTGGAGTATGAAGGTCGACATATATAGGAATTGTCCTAACAACAAGTGGTAATGTTGTTCCTTTACCCTTCTCGGTCATAGCAATGTAGTGGGAGCTGCAAGATTCACGTGTTTTAACTTTGTCAGAGCACTTTGAAAAAGTGGTATGTGGTATCTGGAAAGCTGATGTTGCGTGTGAAGATTGCAGACAAGCTTTATCCAAGGAAATCTGGTTCTCGAAGTTCGGAGAGCAGTGCCTCTTCGATTTTCGAACAAGTAATCATGTCGGGGATCTGGCTCTCGAGATTCGGAGAACGGTGCCTCTTCGATTTTTGAGAAAGCAATCTTGTTGGGAATCTGGCTCTCAAGATTCGGAGAGCGATGCCTTTTCCATTTTTTAGAAAGTAATCCTATTAGGAGTCTGGCTTTTGAGATTCAGAGAGCGGTGCCTCTTCAATTTTTGACGAAGCAATCCTGTTGCGAGTGTTTTCTTGAATGTGAGTAAAGGTTAGACATTTTTGCCAATTTACCTTGCCACGAAGCATCGAGGTTGACACACATAGAGACTTTCCAATTATTAAGCAATGATGCTGTTCCTTTACCCTTGTGGGTAATAGTAGGGTAGCTGGACCTTTAAAATTTATGTTTCTAAACTTTGTCAGAGATTTTTGGCAAAGTTATCTGTGGTACCCAAGGAGCTAATGTTGCGTGTAGGGATTGTCGACATATTTTACTCAGGAAAATCTACTTCTTGAAATCCGGAGCGTGGTGCCTCTTCGATTTTTGAACAAACGGCCTTGCTGCCATTTCTTTTATAGAGGCACCAATTATGTGCAAGAAGTACGTTCAGAGAGTTATTGCTTGTTGGAATTTACCCCTTATTTTTGTACTTCAGAGATTTATTGGACCTCATTTCTCCTTCATCATTTCTGAAAATGTCTGGCCCATCCGACCATCGTTTTGACTTGAACTTTGGTGAAGAGGCAACCATGTCTCTTTAAGACAACATATGGCGCCCATCCTTCTTATCCCCTACTGGTCCTCTTACCGTTGGAGACTCTGTGATGAATAATGATATGACCGCTGCAGTGGTGGCCAAGAACCTTCTCACTCCCAAAGATAACAGACTACTTTCCAAACGGTCTGATAAGTTGGCTGTTGAGGATTCTTTGGCCCTCAGTGTTTAGTGTGCAGGTTCTGTGTCTAATATGGCCCAACGCCTTTTTGCCCGAACTTGCCAAGTTGAATCATTGGCGGCTGAAGTGATAAGTCCCAAACAGGAGATTAGAAGGCTCAAGCATGAAAATAAATAGTTACACATGCTCGTACATGACTATGCTACAAACATGAAAAAGAAGCTTGGCCAGCTGCAGGAATCTGATGGTCAGATTTTACTTGATCATCAGAGGTTTGTGGGTTTGTTTCAAAGACATTTATTGCCTTCGTCTTCTGGGGATGTACCGTGTAATGAAGCTCCAAATGATCAATCTCTGGTGCCTCATCATTCTGGGGTTCTGCCCAGTACTGAGGCTCCGAATGATCACCCTTCAGTGCCTTCTCTTTCTGGGACTCTGCTGACTGCTGAGACTTCATCTGAGTAATCTTTGTGAAGGCTCCCTCTTGTTTGTTTATTTTGATTCATGTATATGTACATATTTATAACTTATCGGAGATATCAATAATTAAGCTTTGCTTCATTTCAACGTATTGTGTTAAATACACTAAAGCCTTCTTCACTAAGTTCTTTGAATTTTTTTCTTTTGTTGAAGCTTGTATATTGAAGCTTTGTGAGTGAAGCATGTAGGTTGAGGTAGTGCTCCCTTAATTTCCCGAGTGAGGAAAACTTCTCAGTTGGAGACTTGAAAAATCCAAGTCACTAAGTGGTCGTGAACCTTCCAAGTATCAAGGTGTAGCAACATATGGTAGGAGTCCCCCAAGTCTCTGGTTGAGGGATTTGACGAATGAGGTGTCTTGCTAGTAGCCAAGTTTCTAAAGTAACAAAACTTCACCATTTTCATTTTTACCAAGTTTCTAAAGTAACAAAACTTCACCATTTTCCTTTCTAAGTGGTAGCCTAAAACTCCTCCTTCATATATATTTGTTATGAAAGTTGTTAGACCCAAAGAAGATGAGCCCTAGGCCTTTTTTTTTCTTTTGAATTTTTGAATTTTTGAATTTCCGAAAGAAAAAAAAAAAAAATATATATATATATATATATATTTATATTTTAAGCTTTATAGGTGAAGCTTTGATGTTGAAGCTTTGTAGGTGAAGCTTTGAGGTTGAAGCTTTGTAGGTGAAGCTTTGAGGTTGAAGCTTTGTTAGGTACCATGAATTGATTTTGCTTCACACTATCTTGATCAAGTGTGTGAAGCTTTTGGCATTTGTAGTTGAAGCTTTTGTGTTGAAGCTTTGTAGGTGAAACTTTGGTGTTGAAGCTTTGTAGGTGAAGCTTTGAGGTTGAATCTTTGTTGGGTACCATGAATTGATTTTGCTTCACACTATCTTGATCAAGAGTGTGTGAAGCTTTTGGCATTTGTAGTTGAAACTTTGGAGTTGAAGCTTTTGTAGGTGAAACTTTGGAGTTGAAGCTTTGTAGGTGAAGCTTTTGTGTTAAAGCTTTGTAGGTTAAGCTTTTGTGTTAAAGCTTTGGAGTTGAAGCTTTGTAGGTGAAGCTTTTGTGTTGAAGCTTTGTAGGTGAAGCTTTGGAGTTGTATCTTTTGTAGGTGAAGTTTTGGAGTTAAAACTTTGTAGGTGAAGCTTTGGTGTTGAAGCTTCGTAGGTGAAGCTTTGGTGTTGAAGCTTTATAGGTGAAGCTTTGGTGTTGAAACTTTGTAGGTGAAACTTTTGTGTTGAAGCTTTGTAGGTGGTATTGAAGCTTTTGTTGGCACCATAAATTGGTTTTGCTTCACACTGTCTTGATCAAGAGTGTGAAACTTTTGAGAATTGTAGTTGCCTTCCATTGATGAAGCTTTTGTTGGCTCCGTAACTTGGTTTTGCTTCACACTATCTTGATCAAAAGTGTGAAACTTTTGAGAATTGTGGTTGAACTCCTTTGATGAAGCTTCTGTTGGCACAATAAATTGGTTTTGCTTCACATTATCTTGATCAAGAGTGTGTGAAGCTTTTGAAGCTTTTGAGAATTGTAGTTGCCCTCCATTGATGAAGCTTTTGTTGGCACCATAAATTGGTTTTGCTTCACACTGTCTTGATCAAGAGTGTAAAGTTTTTGAGAATTGTGGTTGAACTCCTTTGATGAAGCCCTTATTGGCACCATAAATTGGTTTTGCTTCACACTGTCTTGATCAAGAGTGTGTGAAGCTTTTGAGAATTGTGGTTACCCTCCATTGATGAAGTTCTTGTTGACACCATAAATTGGCTTTGCTTCACACTGTCTTGATCAAAAGTGTGAAACTTTTGAGATTTGTGGTTGTCCTTTATTGATAAAGCTTTTGATTTCCACCATAAATTGGTTTTGCTTCACACTATCTTGATCAAGAGTGTGTGAAGCTTTTGAGAGTTTGTAGTTGTCCTCCATTGATGAAGCTTTGTTGAATTTCCCAATTTCCCTTTTTGGATTTTTTTTTTTGGGAAAACTGGAAATTTGAAAATGTAAGAGAGATAACATATATAAGCCACACCTTGTAGTAGTCAAAGGTTTGGATGAACCATATAAATTGAATTTGCTTCAAACAGTTTTGATGAAAAATGTGTGAAGCTTTCTACGAGTTGTAGTGTTTGCATTGTTATAGAGGAGAAATGTCTGAAGCAGATGCAAGAGGGCTGAATGGCTTGATCTTTGTATACCATGCACTGAAGTTGTTGTTGGCTTGCAATAAGACTTTGTTGGCAACTATAACTTTTGTTGGGCATAAGTGCTCCCCTAGTTGAGTTGTAAAGCTTGTGGGTTTTTGATTATTTGTGAATGCTAGAAGTTCACATGTACAAGTTGTACCACTCGTCTTCTAGTTGGTGGAATGAATGGTGAGTTGCTTTCATCACCTGGTTGGTGGTACAAAGGTGAGTTCCTTCATCACATTTCATCACCTGGTTGGTGGCACGAAGATCAGTTCATTCTTCACCTAGTTGGTGATAAGAGTGGCAAGTTGCCAAATAATATTAGAGTACGGGTTGTACATTTCATCACCTGGTTGGTGGCACGAAGGTAAGTTCCTTCATCACCTAGTTGGTGAGAATAAGGGCAACGTGCTGAGGCACATTGTAGCAAGTGTCGAATGATACAAAGTATGTTGAACCATTTCGAAGCATAATTGGCTTATGTATGAATGTGTTGGAATGTATGATTGAACGAATATACTGTGAAGCTGTTCGTTTATTTGTATAGTCTTGGTGACATATACTTAGACTTTGTTTCATGTTAGAAGCTTACATGTTGAAGCTTTGAACCCGAGTGTTTCATTGCAAGGAATGTAAAAGGATTAGGACCGAGTTGTCTAAATCACCTATTTATTAAATTCATGCCAAATGGTCTTCATTACATAGAACTTCAAGTGATAGTACTTCAAGTGATCAGCGTTTCATGGATGGCCAAGGGTCTTGCCATCGGAGCTTCTAAGCTTGTAGGAGTTAGGGCGACTGATGCCAACAATTTCAAACGGTCCATCCTTGTTTGGACTAAGTGTTCCTTCACTCGGGACTCTGTCGCAGAGTAATATTTTCTTCAATAACCAGTCCCCCACTTTGAAAGAACGAGGTTTGACCCTTGAGTCATAGTAGTTAGAGATACGCTGCTTGTAGGCGACATTCCTCAAGTGAGCCTGGTTTTTGTGTTCCTCAACTAGATCTAAGTTGAGGGTAAGTTGTTTGTCATTTTCGCTTTGCACATAGTTCTGGACTTGGAACGTTGCTTGCTCAAGCTCAATTGGGACAACTGTCTCTATACCAAAAGCAAGTGAGAATGGAGTTTCTCCTGTTGAAGTTTGATATGAAGTGCGGTATGACTAAAGAACTTGGCGTACAAATTCTGGCCAACAACCTTTAGCCTTGTCCAAGCTGGTTTTTAAAGTGCACTTGATTATTTTGTTGATGGCTTCAACTTGTCCATTAGACTGGGGATGAGCTGGGGAGGCGAAACATAAGTTGATGTTGAACTTAGAGCAAAACATCATGAACTTATTGTTGTCAAACTGTCGCCCATTGTCAGTGACTATCGTATTGGGAATGCTGAATCTGCAAATGATGTTCTTCCATACGAAGTCTTCTATTTTTGCCTCAGTAATGGTTGCCAAGGGTTCTACTTCGGCCCACTTTGTGAAGTAGTCAACTGGAACGATTGCATAGCGGACCTTGCCCTTCCCTACAAGCATTGTGCCAATTAAATCAAGTCCTCATTGGGCGAAGGGCCAAGGGCTTATCATAGGAGTGAGCGGCTCGGGAGGGGAGTGAGGAATAATTGCGTAGTGTTGACACTTATCACATAAGCGAGATATTCTTATGGCATCTTGGTGGAATGTTGGCCAGTAATATCCTTGGCAAAAAGCCTTGTGTGCTAGGGATCTAGATCTAGCATGATCTCCGCAAACTTCTTCATGTATTTCCGGAAGGACAATTTCCGCCTCTGCGGGCGTAAGGCATCTTAGGTATGGTAGGTTAAAACCCCGCTTGTAGAGTTGGTTATTAATGATCAAGTAACATGTAGCCTTGTATTGAATCTGCTTAGCTTGGACTTTATCATTTGGAAGGGTGCCATGCACAAGGAATTTATAAATCGGGGTAATCCAACTATCCCTCTGTTGTAAGTTGCACACTTCCGCGACCATGGTGCTTGGTGCTGCCAACAATTTGACCTGAATTTTTCTTCCAATTTTGTCTTCTACTGCTGAGGCGAGGAGAGTCAAAGCGTCTGCATAATTGTTTGCCACTTGAGGAATTTGGGTGATCTGGTAGTGGAAGTGCTTGAGCAACAATTGTGTTTGTGCCAAATATGCTGCCATGGAGCTATCCTTAGCATCAAAGTTATTGGTGACCTGGTTAACCACCAATTGGGAGTCACTAAAGATATCAATTAGCTTAACCCCAAGGTGTTTGGCCAAATGTAAGCCTGCTAGAAGGGCTTCATATTCGGCCTTATTGTTCGATGCCTTGAATTTGAAATGAAGAGCATACTCCATCGCCACTTTGTCAGGGGTCGTAAGGACTAGTCCTGCTCCACAACCCTGTTGGTTGGATGAGCCATCAATATATAGACTCCATGTTGGGGCTGTTAGTTCTATTTTATGAGCTTCCGAGGGTAATGAAACCACTTCTTTGGGCGTATAAACAATGTCAACATGATATGTGAAGTCGGTGATGAAGTCTACCACTGTTTGGCCCTTCTCAACTGGCTTTGGTTGGTAGAAGATGTCAAACTTACTCAATGCTATCGCTTATTTGATCATTTGCCCCGAAGTGTCAGGACTTTGAAGTATTTGTCGAAAATTATGATTAGTAAGCACGATGATGGAGTCTGCTTGGAAATAAGGGTGAAATTTTCGAGCAGACATGACCAATGCAAGAGCCAATTTCTCAATGTTGGAGTATCGTGTCTTTGCATCTTGTAAGGCCTTGCTAGCGTAGTAGACAGGCCGTTCGACATTACCATCATTTCGAATGAAAACAGAACTTACTACTGAAGCCGATACCGATAGATAGATAATGAGAGTGTCACCAACCTCATGTTTGGAGAGCAGAGGGGCTTGACTCATGTAGTCCTTGAGGTTCTTGAATGCTTCAGCACATTCATCAGTCCATGTAATGTACTTCTTACTTCCCTTAAGTGCTTTAAAAAAATGAGCACATCTATCTGTGGCCTTAGAGATGAACCTAGTTAAGGCTACCACCTTGCCAGTAAGGCTCTGGATGTCTTTTGAAGTTATCGGTTCCGTCATGTCGAGGATTGCTTTGATCTTCTTGGGATTAGCCTCAATGCCTCTTTGGCTTATCATGAAGCCTAAGAATTTGCCAGAGCCTACGCCAAAGGCACATTTGTTAGGGTTCAACCTCATTCGATACATCTTCAGAATGGTGAAAGTTTCAGATGGGTTGGTGATGTGTTGGTCAGCATGTTTGGTCTTGACTAGCATATCATTAACGTAAACTTCCATGCTCTTCCCAATATGTTTTCAGCGAACATTGAATTGACCAGTCTCTGATAAGTTGCTCCTGCATTCTTTAGGTCGAAGGGCATGACTTTATAGCAATATATTCCCTTGTCAGTAGTGAAGGTTGTGTGTTCTTGATTCGGATGGTTCATGAAGATTTGGTTGTATTCTGAGTAAGCATCCATGAAGCTCAGGAGTTCACACCCTGCCGTAGAGTCTATAAGTCTGTCTATGAGAGGAAGAGGAAAGTTATCCTTTGGGCATCCTTTGTTTAGGTCGGTGTAATTGACACACATTCTCCACAAGCGCAACAGAACACGTGCCGATTCATCTATTACTTCGTCAACAACAAAAGTATCCCATATCATCAAGGTCGAACGCATTCTTGATTTGATGGACTTGTTTTGACCCTTAAATTCTTGAGTCAGCCTTATACTCTGGAGGAAACCAGAAAACCCTTCAGCCCAGTTCAAGAATAAGCCTGTGGAAAGTTACTTCTTCAAAAGCAAAAATATCTCATATCATCTCTTCTCCATTGGCTTCTCCTTATCCTTATTGCTGTTTACGACACAAAGAGAATGAGAACAATTAACCGGAACCTGAAGTCAAACCTCTGATCCAAGTTGCTTGCTTGGAAGTCTAATTGCTTAACTTGTCTGTTACCTCTTTTGGCAAATCCGACCGTGAATCTGCAAGAAATGTAAATGACACAAGATGTATCGTGGTTCACCCCAAGGTTTGGGCTACGTCCACACTAATTATATTTGTCTGAGAGTATTTGTGAGGGAGAGAGTGTGAGAACTTTGCTCTAGATAGGAGAGACTTAGGGTTTGTGAGGGTGAGGAGACCCTTTTATAGAATAAGGGCTCATCTCCTAGTTACATATTTGCCCATTCCTTTATTACATAATTACATTTAAGTCCATCGAGGATTTATACGAGGTTTAAATACGAGGCCTTAAATATGGTATAAACAGTAATCCCCCAAGTCTTCAGTCAAGAGAGTCTTTTGGCTGGAGATTTGAAATTCAGTCCATGTGTGGGTCGAAGTAACTAGATGCTGTCTTGAACTGATGCTCGATATGAGGCAGTGCTCAATCTGAAATGACGCTCAACTAGAAGTAGCACAAGCTACGAGGCTGCTTGGCTCGTGGCTTATGTTGCCTTGGTTGGCTCGGCTTGCGGCGTTTGAAGGTGAGGGAATCCTTTTTATAGAATAAGGGCTCGCTCCTCAATACATAAATGATGGGTTAGAGTTGATGCTCTCTAATGATGGTAAGGGAGTCATTTTTATAGAATAAGGGCTCGTTCCTCAATACATAAATGATGGGCTAGAGTCGATGCTCGCGGCGAGGCGGTTGCTCAGTAGGCGGCGATGCTATCTAATTGTGGTGATGGAGTCCCTTTTATAGAATAAGGGCTCGCTTCTCAATACATAAATGATAGGCTAGAGTTGATGCTCTCTAATGATGGTGAGGGAGTCCCTTTTATAGAATAAGGGCTCGTTTCTCAATACATAAATGATGGGCTAAAGTTGATGCTCGTGGCGAGGTGGTTGCTCAATAGGTGGCAATGCTCTCTAATGGTGGTGAGAGAGTCTCTTTTATAGAATAAGGGCTCGCTCCTCAGTACATGAAAAATGGGCTAAGTCTCCCAAGTATTTTTCATGAGGCCTAATTGAGGCCCAATATACGGTACATAATGTAGTCCCCCAAGTCTTCGGTCAATAGAGTCTGTTGGCTGGAGACTTCAAATTGAATCCATGTGTGGGCCGAAGTGGCGGTTGTTCGGAGGCGGTATTTGTATACCCTGCACTGAAACTTTGTAGGTGAAGCTTTGCAAGTGAAGCTTTGAAGCTAGAGCTCTGTAAATGAAGCTTTCGAAGTTAAAGCTTTTGTAAATGAAGCTTTTGAAGCTAGAGTTTTTGTAAATGAAGCTTTTGAAGCTAGAGCTCTGTAAATGAAGCTTTTGAAGCCAGAACTCTGTAAATGAAGCTTTTGAAGCTGATTGTCATGAGTGATGCTCATGAATGTTTAATTGACATGAGTGATGCTCATGAATGTTTGATTGACATGAGTGATGCTCATGAATGTTAACATGAGTAATGCTCTTGAATGTTGACATGAGTGATACTCATGAATGTTTATGTATGATTGATATGAGTGATGCTCATGAATGTTTATGTATGATTGATATGAGTAATGCTCATGTATAATATGAAGTACTGGGCATACTTTTGATCACCTGGTTGGTGGCATGAATGACTAGTTGCCAAATTAGAGTAGGGGTTGTACATCTCATCACCTGGTTAGTGGCAATAGCGGCGGGTTGCCGAATAATTTTGGAGTACTGGGTGTACTTTTGGTTATCTGGTTGGTGGTAATAGCGGTGGGTTGCCGAATAATTGTGGAATACTGGACGTAGTTTTGGTCACCTGGTTGGTGCTATTTTGGGCTTATGGGCCTTCGTCATCCACACAGCATTCTAGCCCATTTAGGCTTTGCCTTTTTTTTTTTTTTGATTTTATTTTGTTTTATTATTATTACCCTCTGATGGGGTTTATACAGATGTCTCCGATAGATAAAAAATAAATTACATCATTCTGGTGGGTGTTTATTCCTTGCTTTTGTAATGTCCCCATGTGTTTCCCTTTTGCTTTCTCTTTATTTTTCTTTCTTTTGGCAGATGACAGACAAGGGAATAATCTTTTGCTTTTGCTTTCTCTTTCCACTCCGCTCCTTCTCTGTCCACCCATGTTCTATGGCCTTGGAGACCATTTGACTTTAACCTTTTAGTTGCCATTGCTTTTCTTGCTTTCCTCTAAAATGACAGTTGCTTGGTATCCATAGCTTTTATGACTCCAGTTGGCTTTAACCATCGGTCACGTGCACATATCACAGAATCCACAATCGATTCGTGCAGTAGGAAATACCCCATCCACTCCGAAATTATTACATCCATTTTCTCTGGCAGGACAACATCCTCCATAGAGCCCTCAATCACCTCCTCCCTTTTCTCCATCTGTTTTTCAATCTCTTTCTTCCTTTAATGCTTTTGCTGATAGTGGGATGGTGGACTAAAGCCACCCATGTGGGTTTGTTTGAACACAAGTTGGTGCACTTCAGTTGTAAAAATGTAAATAACGTGGCCTCAGTATCCACCAAGAAATCGAATATGTCGGTGCGAGAACAGCGGCTGCCAACATGATTCAATACACCTTTTTCTTCCCCCATATTGATCCTGATCTTTCTCTTATTGCGTAAGCCAAGAAAGCCACAAATGGGTTTTTCAAACCAGGCATGAATTTTCTGAACTATGGTTATGAGAGATTGATACGTAGGAAATTGAAGCAGGGCAAAAAAGAGGGACTGGGAAAGAGGTCCATTTCTTCTTGACGCGAATCAAGAGCAAAATGGTGGCAGCGAAGGCGAGCATGGTGGTAGCCCTGGAGAAGAAGAGCAAGATGATTTCTGAGAAAATCGGCTAGGATCGCGTCTTTGCCCTTAGCAATGATCTCGGGATTCGGGAGGTGGACACGGGCCCCGCATAAATCAAAACACAAATTAACCTCAGCAGCAAGGTATTTGAGCACAACGAAGAGATTCACAGGTGCGCCGACACCAACCCGCTCGGCGTACTTTCTAGACTTGAGGAACCAGGAGATCCTACCCCCACCCCCGGAAATTGAGGACCAGCTTTATGCGACCTGGACACAGACTTTGAGGCCTTCTGCTTGCCTCTACCATGGAAATTATAGAGTGCTTCAATATCTTTTATACCAGGGTGTTTCTTCGACTTCGAGGCCTTCGGGTTACTGGAGGTGGAATGGTATGGGGGAGTAGGATGACGACGACGAGGCGTTGGCGTATGTGCCTTGGGAAGAAGTCGACGGAGGAGCTGTGGACCAAACAGATATCTCTGACCCCAATTCAGAGATTTATGGAAGAGCGGGAATCTTCCGTGGGTCGACGGAGACTTGCGCAACGACGAGAACGGCGAACGCCAAAGTCGCCATTTCTGCCCTCCGCCAAAGTCTTCTGCCCTCACATTCCCCCTGAAAAATCCATAGAGATTCGCAGTGAATAATCTGGGCTCGCTGGGCCCAAGTAACTTCTCTATGGTCCAACCCAAATTTCCCAACGGTCTATTCTGGCTGGTGATGAAACGGTTTTTTGGGTTTTTTTTTTTAGGAAGTGATTGGAAAAACTGTGGTATCTCTGAAATGAGATTTGGGTGTTTTTTGTTTCTGGGTTTTTGTGATTTTGCAGATTCACGGCGGAGGTGAAAAATTGAGAGAGAACGGACATAACTTTTCGTGTCGATTCCCACAGACGGCGCCAAATGTTAATGCACAAAACCGAAGGTCTTGGAACAACGTAAATCCGACCGTGAATCTGCAAGAAATGTATATGACACAAGATGTATCGTGGTTCACCCCAAGGTTTGGGCTACGTCCACACTGATTGTATTTATCTGAGAGTATTTGTGAGGGAGAGAGTGTGAGAGCTTTGCTCTAGATAGGAGAGACTTAGGGTTTGTGAAGGTGAGGCCCTTTTATACAATAAGGGCTCCTCCCCTAATTACATATTTGCCCATTCCTTTATTACATAATTACATTTAAGTCCCCCGAGTATTTATACGAGGTCTAAATACAAGGCCCTAAATATGGTATAAACAGAATTCATTCATTGTATTCATATAGGATCAAGGAGTGTATTTGTAAAAAAATCATCAAAATCGGAGTTAAAATAACCGTTAAATCGTGATTTTTCTTTGATAACCGTCGAAACGTTTTGTCCCTTTACTTGATCTTTGAATGTTTGTTTTTTGTGATTTTTGGCGTATGCGATCTCGAAGTATATACAAACAAGTTTGACGGTTGGATCGTTGAAATTAGTTTCGTACAATCTGTATCTCATCAAAACAATAGATTCACTAACACTTAAGAGTTTATTCATACTTTCATTAAGAATAACAAAAGATTTTGTAGTATCCATTAGTAAATATTTTAAATTGAAGATTGAATTCATTCATTGTATTTATATAGGATCAAGTAGTGTAGCTGTAAAAATTCATCAAAATCGGAGTTAAAATAACTGTTAAATCGTGATTTTTCGCTGATAACCGTTGAAATGTTTTGTCCTGTTACTTGATCTCTGAATGTTTGTTTTTTGCGATTCTTGGCGTATGTGATCTCGAAGCATATACAAACAAGTTTGACAGTTGGATAGTTGAAATTAGTTTCGTATAATGCGTATCCCATTAAAGCAATAGATTCACTAACACTTAGAGTTTATTTATACTTTCATAAAGTATAACATAAGATTTTGTGGTATCCAGTAGTATAAATATTTTAAATTGAAGATCGAATTCATTCATTGTATTCATATAGGGTCAAAGAGTGTAGTTGTAAAAAATAATCAAAATCAGAGTTAAAATAACCGTTAAATCATGATTTTTCTCTGATTTTGTGGTATCCACTAGTGTAAAGATTTTGTGGTTTAATTAAAATATTTTGGGCAAGAATTTTCCCGGTTTTTTTGCACGGGGAAATAAATTTCATTTTTTTTGGTACTCTGCACGGGGAAATGGATTGGACAAGCTTTTTCAATCAGTGTCAGAGTTGGCGTCGGTTTTAACCGACGCAACCTCTGATTATGTTGACGCAAAATTGCCTTTATTTTGACGCCACACAAATCTGTCAGACTAATGTGTGTCAGGCCTTTCAGTCAACAGTGTGTCAGGCCTTTTAGACCTAGTGTCGGTTTGAACCGACGCAAAGTCCTAATATTTCAATGTCTTATGTTATAGCTACTGTCGGTATTAACCGACGCTAAGTTTTTATCCATATTTAAACCCTGTCTTTCCTATTACTCTGTGCTTCCATTTCTCTCTCTCGTTTACAGGTGATGTTAAAGAAGGAAGCTTCTCCTCAGGGAATAATACTGGAGAATTAGAAGTTCGTCAAGACCAAAAACAGCAAGAAAACCACTTGCATCGCTCCAGCTCTGGCGGTGCTTTCGGTGCCCAAAGCAACAGTAATGGCTCTGTCACTCATCTGCAGCCACAGCAGCCGCCACTTAAGAAGAAAAGAAATCTTCCAGGAACTCCAGGCAAATAATCTTGAATTAATATCAAGTAGTTTCTTGATTTGATTGGCATGTTTCACTATATGTATATAACATTCAACAGAAGGCGCGATGATTTGATTCATTTCAGAAGAACAAAACAAAAGGGCTTTTTTCCAGATCATGTCAGCTTATGTGAGATTGATTCACTCGAGAATATTTACCAATTTTTGGCGTCATGGGTGAGTCTTGTAATATTTCATTTCAACGATATATATTGTTTTTTCTAAATTTTTTTTTTTAAAGAAGTTCAAATTTGAGTTATCTTGCGAAAGAATATAAACTTTATGAAGAATTGTTGACAATAATATACAACTGTTTGCTTGATTTCACATTTTTTTTGTTGACCACAAATATATATATGTTGATATAATTAACTAGTGTTGCTATTTATACTTATATTTTTGCTACATAGTTAATTATGTTCTAAAAGTTTTGTATTTGTGTGATCATATCCTAGCACAGAAGTTATTGCACTATCACCAACAACCCTAATGGCAACGAACCGATTTGTGTGTGAAATCTGCAACAAAGGGTTTCAAAGGGATCAAAACGTTCAACTGCATCGTCGAGGCCATAACCTTCCATGGAAGCTCTGGCAGAGAACCACCACTGAGGTTAGGAAAAGGGTCTACATATGTCCCGAGCCGACGTGTGTTCACCACAACCCAGCTCGGGCGCTAGGAGATCTCACCGGCATTAAAAAGCACTTTAGCTGGAAACATGGGGAGAAAAAAATGGAAATGTGACAAGTGCTCCAAGAAATATGCAGTGCAGTCAGATTGGAAGGCGCATCAGAAGACCTGCGGCACAAGGGATATAAATGTGACTATGGAACCATCTTTTCTGAGGAACTTCATATAGTGTCTTATGCAACTTCTTCAGCTTCTACTTCTAATTCCTCCAGGAGATCATCCAGGAGTTCTGTAACAATGCTGATGACTGAGAACAATGAATTGAGAATGAATTGGGACAACTGTTATTGTTATTAGTTTTTATTAATGTTTGCTTTGGCCTATATATGAAATATGATTGGAATTATATATATATATATATATATATATATATATATATATGTATGTATATATTTTAAATTATTATTAACGAAAAATGGAGAAACAGCTTGTATTATGCTTTATTTTAATATATATGGTGTCGTTTATGGACGACAGCATCATAAATATTATATTGATCAAAATGTAGGTAATGTCGGTTAGGACCGACAGGAGATTGATTATTTTATTTGTTTACTGTTATGTAATGTCAGCTATAGCCGGCAGTAAGTGTAATATTTAATTGTTTAATTGTTACTTAATGTCGGTTAGTAGCGCCATCATATCAAAATTTAATGTCGCTTATATGCGACGTAATATACGATGTCGCTTTTAAGCGACGTTATTGTTCTTTTTATTTTATATTACTTTGCTTCGTGGTGGCGGATTAAGGGGTCTAAACGACATCAATACCCTTTCCGCGACGGTAGTATTGGTGTCGCTAACCCAATTCGACATTGCACTATTTAATGTCGGATTTTACAAATATCCGACAATAATTGGTGTTTCTTGTCGGTTTTTGACCGCCAGCGATAATCCCTTTTGTAGTAGTGAAAGCCCACGTTTGGATTTGAAAGGTGGTGGCGGTGGAAGAAAACTTGAACTTAACATGCACCACTCACACAAACAGATTATCTAATTATATAATCATTTTATTTAACTAATAATTTTGGTCTATAAGACTTAAAGGAACTGATGTAAAATATGTGTTGTGTACATCAATATGCAATTTTATGCAGGAAACGTACTCTATGCAGTTTTCAAGTAGGTCCAGCATGGTGATGTTGCCAAATGCAATCACAATTTGGATTTAAGATCAAAAGTACAGTTTGAAAAAAAAAATTATATAATCAAACTTCAAACGTAATAGGTAGGGTTTATAGGGATTATAGGGACCGGTGTTTTATATATGCTAAAAGCTAGCGTTTCCATTCATAAGGTAAACCTAAACTTACTTTCTTAGCCTCCAAGTCAAGTATCATAATCATATTCAATTAAGGATTCCATCAATCCTATTTCCAATATAAGACACCTTATATATAGGATTGATATCTTTAAAAGATCAAATCACAATAACATTAGTCTCCTACATTCCTATTACATGTAGTAGACCACTTAAAGGTTGATTATATTGGATAAATCCAACAGTGTTACATTTCCATGTATATTTGCTTCTCTTTATAATTGCAGTTGTACTAAGAAATGATAAGCACTAAAATACCAGCTTAGGCCTATGTCCGAATCTATAGTAAGACTTAGTTTTTGAACTTAAATTTGTTCAAATTATTCCCATCAATTTAGGTCCTAACTATGGGGTTCCCATCAAGTTAGGTCCAAACTATGAGATTCCCATCAATTTAGGGGAGTCACTAGGCACCAAGTAGGGTCCATAAATTTTTTTAATTTGTGAGTAAGAAGTTTAATTGTCAAAGCAAGGGGTGACATCACTCCAGAAGGAGAACTTGATGGTGAGGATGGATACGAAGAAGAACTTCTACTTGCAAGTGAATCATCTGTCAAAAATAGAGGAGGAGTACGATTTTGACTTGCAGCCGAATCATCTAATGAGAATGGACAAGAAGACATGCTTGTACTTGCGACCAAATTTGATGGTACGGGAAATTAGTCCTTTAGTTTCCTCCAATATTTACAAAGTAAAAGTATGTGACAGAAGAAACTTAAGTAACAATGAGTTGGTGAGTACAGTCTACAAATGCACTAAGATTTATAGTTATAAAACTAGTTTGAAAACAGTTTGTGTATTAGATCTTAATACATGAAATAGATTTTAGCATTTAGTTGATTAGACATGAAGTCGTTTTCTTGTATTTTACTTTTATATAAATACACATATGGCATGAGATAGTCATTTCTAATGTCCCAAAAGAAATGTGATTGTTAGGTAAACTCTATTTCACAAAAATTTCGCCTCGAGCATTCACTAAAGATTTCATGAGCTCTATATGCTACCGAATCAAAAAATTTAATTTTGCAAAGGTTAATTTTTGGGCCCGATATTCAGAGCCTTGTTGAAACAAGACTAGAGGGGCAACCTTTCATAAACGCGTCAAGCCCATGAGTATAATATAAATATAAACATGTTCAAAGCCTTTTGGGTTGGATAATGGTCGGCATAAAACAGTAAATGAGAGCCTAGATTGCTGATCAAAGAAACAAAAAAGAGAGAGCATCCAATTGTCAGACCTTAATGTAATTTTACATCTGTATTTACATGCTTCTGAGCTACGGAGATACAATTTCAACCTCGAAAAGAAAATGTGCAATTCAAAAGTTTTTCTTTATACACACATATATGATAGAATTTCTTCTTTTTTGAATCTCTGTTGTTTAAATGCATATTACATACTTGACATCTTTATTCAAAAGTAATCATTCTTTCATTCGTATTGTCTATAATCACAATTTGACACGTGAGTTTCTTCAACAAATCATTCAAGTATGTATGTTCAACTATGACTTGCTGTATTGTGGGAAGGGGCCAAACTGGGTTTTGTTTGGATAACTTGGCTTAATCAAAGAGAATCCTCACAAATATCTCAGCCATTTAGCTACCATTTTTTTAATAGAAAGGGTGAATCGGAATATGATAATTACATGATGTTTTTGAAAGCAAACAACTACTAGTCCTTATGCTAGTTGAAGTAGCTAGTAACACTAACACTATTTGTACTAAACAATGTTCAAGGTAATTTGTGGGAGGATTCATATTTCTTTAAATTTTGACCTACTATGAACAAGTCAATCCAACAACTCAATATATACGTAATCTGCTGGGGTTTGGTAGTTTCGTGGTCTGTGTTTTCATGTTCCAAATGCATATACAAAGTACGATTCCTCCATCTTTTGCTAGACCATTCACTGTTTGATTAAGATTTACTGAATCTAGGGTTTGACTAAATTCACTTCACAATCGACAATATAATTCATAATATACAAAAATAACCCTTGGAATTCACATTAATATGCCATATTAAGTGACGTGTCACTATGTAATGTGTTTGATTTAGTAACATGTGGCACTATCTTTTGCATTGGATTAGTATAGTTAAAAGTGATTAACTAGTTTGTTCGTATAAATAGCTTATGAGCTAACTATTGTAATAAACAATCATTCAATCAATACAAAAAAGCACATTCATTCTTCTTTATTTTCCACCTCAGTTTCTTTCTCTAGTTCTTCAGTTTCTCTCTCTCTCTCTCTCAATATATATATATATATATATATATATATATATATACAATGTGGCTTCCTGTATTTGTTGTAAGTTCGGTTATTGTTTTCTTAAAAAGATGAGGTTTGAAGAAGTTGTTGACAGTAAATCCTATGAAGGGTAATCTGGTGTGGTGAGTAGGTAGATCTCATGAAGCCACACTATATATAGTTAAGGTCGAAGCTACATTATAGTTAGTTGATTTGATTTGATTTTTTTAATTTTGTAAATGTGAAAATTAAGGCCATTGTTAAATAAAGTTTTTGCCGGGTAATCATGTGTTGTCGGTAGGTAAATCCAATAAACCCACACTATAGTGAATTTTCTTATTTTTGTACAATTAAGGCCGAAGCCATTGCTAAATGAAATTTGTGGCCAAATCCCATGAAGTGTAATCCTGCATAATAGTTGATATATTTGCATGAAGGTGTGTTACAACTCCTATATTGAGCTCTTTTTGGTATTTCAATTGGCAGCTGCAAATCTTCTCATGATAGAGTTATATATGCTAAGGCCATCTCCAATGGAGATGGCTAAAGATCCAAAAGCCAAAAATGGCCTGATTTGCATTATACGGAGCCAATCATGCTATTATTTTTCCAAATGGGCCTCAGGTTAGCCAAATGTAGCCCTCCTCTTAGCCCATTTTCTAGGGCCTAGTTCATCAGTTACAATAATTAATTCAAATTCAACGGCTAGAGTTGAGAGCATTCAATGGTAGTTTAATTAAATTAACCAATAAATTTAAAATATAAAATTAAAGCTAATAAATTATTGAGGGGTCTATATTTAGCCCTTTCGGTTGGAGATGATATATGAATTTGGCCTGACATCATTCATTTAAAAATAATTTTTTGCAGGACTATAATTTTGGACGGGCTATATATGTTTAGCCTTTTTCTACTCGAGATGGCCTAAAAGGGTTGAAAAGTATAAAGATTGATTTTTTTTTTTCATAACGTGCAAAGATTGATTGTTCTTTACTAAACTGTATTTTACGTTAACTTATTGTTGACCCTAAAAACTACTAAGCCTACGTGGTGCGCATGCCGAGTAATTAATAAGCTAACTACATCCTTCGGTTATGTGCGAGGCGTGCCAACTCGTCAACCGAGCTAGGCCGGGGAGTAAAATGTGTTGATGTCGCATTGGGCGCGCTACTAACTTTTTTATCTTACGACTGCGGTTGAGGAAAGAACACGTCTCGGCCTTCGGGTTTTAAAGCATGAAGACAAGGTTGCTAGTCTTGCGAAGTTCACGAATCGTAGGAGCCAAGTTCGGTCACGGTGATTATATTTGTAAGAGTATAAGCACGTCGAACTGGCACCAAACTATACAGACACAAGTACTCGAAATACCTGTATGTCTAGATGGTAAATGTGGTTCGGTCGTCAGAATTTCGAACTCTAAAACTTACTTATGAATATCCAATCATAAAACAATTCGGCGTTCAACGTGCCGAGCCTAATAATTTGTAACACCTCACTTCGTCGAGAAGGCTAATGAGATGACCTTTGCCAATAAGGACTCAAAAATCCTTCTTGACCGAGACTTGAATAGGTAACCAGTCGGTCTCGAAGCAGTGTTGTTTATCCAAACTGAAGGTGCTCCTCGGTCGATTGATTCTACATCTCCAATGTTGTTTATCCAAACGGAAGATGTCGCTGGTTGCCTTCACAGTGTTGTTTATCCAAACTAAATATGTGTCAGTGGGAAAAAGAAAATAAAAATCTCAAGGTTGTTGAGAGGCTTTGCGCAAAGCGAGAGTTTACACATGGCAGTTTGTGGGTTGAATTGAAATGGCCTAAAATGTTGCCTGTGACTCTGTATTTATAACAATGAGCACCTCCATCATGGCCGAGCTAGAGATGTATTAGGATTAGAACTTCTTAACCCAATCTGATTAAACTTCGACCAATCCTAATCTACATAGGACTTTGAACCAAATCCTCAAACCAGCCAGGTTCATCTCCCAACCCCATGTACTTCAGCTTTGAGACTCCTTATTATACCAGGATTAGACTACTTCACCTTTATCCGAAACACACCTCTTCGTAGCAGGACTTGGCTAACCTTGACAGGGCCGACCCATGACAACATTCTAAATAAACAACATTGGGTCCAAAAATAGCCCTTTGCCTTTGAGGTCATCGACCTAAAAACTCGTGGCCAAACCTCGACCTTGAAAAACTGAATCAAACCCTTGGTATATCCTTGAAAAGTCTCGAATATACCATCCACTCAGGTGTATTTACGAGGCACGATTACATGATCTTAATTTTGTCAGATGCTCTGCCATGTGGCCATTTCTCAGCTCATTTGTCAGTCTTTAATAATGACATTCGAATCATGCAACTATCTAAACGTCTCCTCACCATTAAATATGCCGTCACACGCAAACATTTATCCTTGATCCACGAGCTTCTCAGTCCCTTCATATGGATTCTTTAAAAATTCGTCATGATTATCAAAACCCTCCACTTGATTTTATCCCCCTAAACTGTCGATCTTCCTCCCAAAACATCTATAAATACCTAACTTTCTTCATTCAGACTTTTACGCTTTCAAAACTCTCAAATTTCTTCGCCATTTGCTCTCAAACCCAAAAAACCAGCCTTTCTTTGAAACCCAAAAAACCTTCGTCTTCTCTAATGGCCACTAATGCTTTCATCACCAAGTTGGTCGAAGAATGCAACATATGTCAAAACATCACCAACCGAAACACAATAAAAACCATTCAATCTGAGGATGGGCCAAACGCCTCTCACCAAACCATTGGCCATTGTTCAAGGATGACGTTCAAGAGGCAATCGCCGAAATACTTAAGGAACATTGCCTAAAACCCTTATTCCAAGAGTATGACTGGTCGAAATGGGAATGGGCCAAACCCTAAGGCGTTTGGCCCTCGACCACTACGGCCTGGGCTGCCTAGGTTACTCGGATGGACTCACATTTCAACGACAAATTGAGGGTTCTCGACATCTTCGATGCCATCAAACTCTCGACCATCGAGGTGAGCTTGCATTGAGAGCTCGTGATGGCTGCTCTAAGCTTCTAGTGCTCGGCCACCAATTCGATGGTCATTCCCCTTGGCCCCTCGGGCCAACAGTGATGGACATCAAAGCCATACTTAGCACATCTTTTACCAACCTCCAGTCGACAATTCTCTTTCTGGATATTAGTTCGACCTGGACCTGAAGAGTATATTCGAGGACCGCGCCATCGAAGCCCTGACAAAGGGAGACCAAAACCGCCTAAAGAAGATGGGCAGAAGCTATACAAGAACTTCTTCAACTACAACACCTTAATCAACCACTTCGCCAGCTCGGAAGGGGAAGATCTTAAGAAGGGTGAACATAAAGCCTTCTTGTTCTACTGGTATAATAAATGCATATTTTGTGCCAAGTCGAATAAGTGCCCGGCTGAGAATATGTCTATCATTGAAGCCCTGGAGAATGGTCATGTCCTGGCTCTTAGTCCGACTATTCTTGCCAACCTTACTAGGTGCTTGGTTGAGATTACAGTGGGGAAAATCGACCCCCACCAAAACGGCCTGCTCTGGGTTTTTCAACTCTGGTTGCAAGATTATTTCTCGGCACTACAGCCAAACCTCATAATTTTTAATTCTTCCGAAGCCATGGGTCTCAAGCTGGCCTAACGACCTATTCATTCCCACTGGACTGAAGAGATCTTTAAATATTTCTTTGGCCTAAGAGACCTGTCAGAGGACGAATTCCAGATATGCCATCGCCGGACGTAACCATTTTCTATCATTCTTCCAAAATCGGCATGGGAAGGGGCTGAGGAAGCTCTCCGAGCATTCTGGGGGTCATTCATCATCACTCGCAACCTGCCATATGGTTATGAGGCTCGACGAGGGGGCTGGGAAATCTATCACGCCAACTTCCTGGCTCATCAACTGGGCTATCTTCAAGGATGCCCTTTGCCACTCCTTACTTCTCTCTCTCTCTTGAGCCAATAGCGCTTCTCCGATTCCTTAGAAAGGGAGTGTGAAGTGGCTGAGAAGGAATTTAAGGAACGGTGCGCCAAATTCTGTCTTCGGCCAAAAACTCTAGAATCCTGATGTGCTAGTATCTTTACCGAATGGTGAGACACTTATACCAAGGATTTCTTCAGAACTTCTGTTGAGGAAATTTCACAAAAACGTTTCGGGGACTGCCCCAAAAAGACTTTCGCTCTAAAACCCAAAGAAAAGACCCAAGGTATATACCTTTTACTTTCCTTGTTTACCTATTTCCTTGGAGCTTTATTTTGACTTAATCTCACTGTTTCTAGGTGATCATACCATAAAGAGGGCCGAAGTGTTCATGATGGCTACGGCTAAGAAGAAACTTGCCCCTCCTAAAAAGGTGGCAGCTACTATGTTGACTTTGTCGAGCAAACGACCCCGCCCAGAAGTCAAAACGACATGAGACGCTCCCTAGTCTAAAAAATGTGTCAAGAAATTGGCTATGAAAAGAGAGCGGGAAATTCACGTTATCTCCAGTTAAACCACGGGAGCAACTGCTTATAGCGTTTCTCTCCCTCCTCCTATCGTCCAGGTCTCGGCCTTGGTACAACGAGACCCGGCGATTGAGCCGGTTACCAATCTGGCTATCGAACAGCCTGTAACTTCAACACCGGTCGCTGCTCACGCCGAAGTTATCCCAACAGTTGCCATTCCGGAGGAGGTGACTCTCGCGGCTAAGAAGAATATCCTCCTAATCCAAAGAAAGCTCTAACAGTCATCTTGGAAGAAGAGGTATACAATTTTATAATGTTCTTCTACCTAAAGCTTATTGTCTAATGATTAATCATTTTTCATAGGAGCACGAGAGCGAAGGACTCCGGTTGATGAGGAGGCCTCAACCACCCAAACTGCCATCCACCAATCCTCAGTCAGTGGTCGAAGTAACGAATCAAGCCGACGTTCTTGCAGTTGAAGCAGGTTCAAGGCGTGAAGTGGCATTCCCTATCGAGCCAAAGGTGAAAGCTGAGAAGCCGATTCATCCCCAAGACCAGAATCTCAACATCCCTCCCCAGAATGTCATTTCAACCTTTGTAAGAATCGTCCCTATGTCCCATTTTCAATTCCTAACTTTTGAATTCTGAACCAAGAACAAACATTAAAATGCCAGGTGCTTGATCGTTCATTTCACCGACAATTTTACACGTTGAATGGTGTTATTTATATTTCTTGGCCGCCTCAGTGGCCATCAAATGTAGATAGCCTCCATTAGCTGCGTGAATTAAGAGGCTCTTTTAAACACTGCTCAGCCACTAAGTTCTTTAGGTTCAAGCAACGAACCAGCAGACATGTTCGAGGTCTCATCTCTGTATGTCTATCACGACTTCATTATCTGATATTCTTTTGGATTCTTCTTTACTAAATTTTTCTTTGTGCAGCCTTCATGGGAAGTCGTGCTCGACGTTATCCTTTTGAGTTCTTCTAGAGTAGCAGGGCCTTCTGCGGCGTCAATCGAGCCTTTCGCGACTGCGGTTGAATCTGATGCCTTCGTTAAGTTGCAGGAACTCCTGTCCCTTTTGACCTCGCAAGTCTTTCAATGTAAAAGCCTCGATTTTGTAGGAAAGTGCCTGAACGATCTTGCAGCCGGTGGCTTGTTGAGCACAGAAAGTGTTGTCCACTTATCCAATATCCTCGAGCGGACCCAATAATACTTTGCCACTTTTGAAATGGTTCTCCAAGCCGAGGATGACTTAAGGCTGCGAAGGTCGCTCATGACGCTAGCTGACCAAAAGTTGAGGCCATAAAAGAAAATAAGACGCGATCGGCTGACCTCGATTGTTAAATTGTCGAACTCCAGCGTCAAAGGTCGACCGTCGCTTCAGAGCTGATAGACCACGCAGCCGACTCAAAGTGGATACAGCAACTGCAACTTGATAAACGAACAAGACAATCCGAAATCATAACGGATGAAGTAAGGTGATTAGAATTGAAAGCCGCCCTCAAAGCCTTCATTCATTCGACCCTTTAGGATTTTGGTCTTAGTAACCGGCTGTTGGATTCTTTTTGTAATTCTTGTTTGTACGCCTTTTTGCAAAATTAATGAAACAACACTTTCATTCTCGCATCTCCCAAGTGACTGGATAATATTTCTTTAAAATTTTCCCATTGATTGGTAGTTTATCAATTAGACCGATTCGATCTTTAAGGTGATATGCCCCATTGCCGAGAACTTTATGAACGACAAACAGTCATTCCCAATTCGACGACCATTTCCTGAATTTATGATCTTTAATTCTTACCGGCAACACAGTTTGCCAAACTAGCTCACCTTCACCGAACGTCTTTTGTCTAACTCGTCGATTATAAGCTTGCTCGGTAATCTTTTTCTGTGCCACCAACAAATTATTGGCATCAATTCAAACTTGCTCCAAGTCTTCTAACTCCTGCCTCATGGGCTGATTATGCTCGGCACTTAACAAACTACTTTGTTCGATTGCTCATAACAAGTTTATAATTAGCTCGACTGGTAGCATTGTGTCATGCCCGTAAGTCAATGCATATAGGGACGTCCCTATTGTTGATCGGAGTGAAGTTCGATACGCTCATAATGCCTCGTTTAACTTTAAATGCCACATCCCAAGATTCTCTTAAATCATTTTTTCGAGGATACCAATTAAGACCTTATTACTTGCTTTGGCCTGTTCGTTTGCCTGTAGGTAGTATGGCATGGACTATTCTAGCCGAATTTTTAAACTTGCCGTGTATTCTTTAAATAGGTCGGCTGTGAAAATCGTGCCATTGTCTGTTATAATTGTTTATGGTATGCCAAATATTGTCATAATATTTTCCTTTGTACTTACAAACCTCATTCGAGGTTAACTCGGAGTATGACTTTGCCTCAACCCATTTAGTGAAATCATCGGTTGCTACGAGTATCCATGCATGTTTCGCTGATCCAGAAGATGGCGTGATCTTACCGATTACATCCATAGCCCATCCTCTGAACGACCATGATTTCGTGATCGAGTGAAGTAATTCGGCTGAGACTTTTTACATAGGCCCATGTATTTGACATTGTACACAACTTTGCTTGTACACGATGCAATCTTTCAACATACTCGGCCAGAAATATCTGTGTCAACAAAGTAACCAGCCCATTTTTTCGTCCGAATCAGCGTTCCACATATTCCTTTGTGTACCTCTGAAATCGCTTAGGTTGCTTCTTCTAGGCTGAGACATAATAATAACAGGTCATCCTCACTCTTTCAATACAACCCACTTTGATATATTACATAATTTGTGGCATGTACCCTTGTCTTGCGGTCGTGTTTGCCCATGGGGTTATCAAGGTATTGCATAATTGTCCTTCTCCAATCGTCTAGTAATGTCTCGACAGTGCAAATACCTACAGGTTCCACTCGTTCCAACAATGAAGGTAGGGACATGACTTGTGTACGGATCATGTGATCACGTTCAAGAACTTGATGATTAACCAAGGCCGGGTGTCGTCATTGTACTATTGGTATTACCCGGCCTAGTTTGCCCCCTAGGAGTTGTGCTCTGAAGGCTAGTTGGGCCAGTTCATCTGCGTCAGTGTTTCGAACGCGGGAGATATGTTCGAACGTGATACTGTCAAACGACTCGGCCAAATAGCTGGTAACCATGTGATAAGGCGCCAGAGTGTAACTTATGCAACGAAAAAATCTATTGAGTTGGTTAATCACAAGTTCCAAATCGCCAAGGATGAGTACGCGGGCTGCCCTCAAGTCATGAAGGACGTAGAGGCTGATGATAAGGGCTTCGTATTCGGCCTAATTATTCATACAATGGAAATCGAGCTTGAGAGAAAAATACCAGCAGTGTTGCTCTGGGGATTGAATGACGATTCTAACACTAGCCGATGCTGAAGTACTAGATCCATCAAAATACATCGTCCAATAATTATCACGTGTTTCCATCATGCCGATTTCGACATCGCTGCCCCCGAAACCATATGGAGAATTGAAATAAGAAATTAGTTAATGCTTGTCCTTTGACGGCTTTTATGACACGTATTGCAAGCTGAATTCAGACAGTGCCATTGTCCATTTCCCAATTCGGCCTTTGACCATTGGCCAAGTGAGCATATACTGAACAACATTGGTCTGAGCGATGACCTGAGTGACGAAATGGAGCATGTAATGCCGTAATTTAGACGCAGCAAAAAACAAAGCCAGGAAGAGTTTTTAGACTGCTGAATAATTGATTTCAGGTGAGTAAAGATTTCGACTAAGATAAAAGATGGCATGTTCACTCCTGATATCGTTGTCTTGTGCAAGGAGGCAACTGATGGACTCTTCGTCCGCTGAAATGTACAGCTTAAGAGGTTTACCACGCTGAGGCAGTACAAAGACTGGTGGGGTTGTAAGGGAGACATTGATTTTTGTGAAAGCCGCCTGATGTGCTTCACGCTAGGCCTGGCACACGGGTCTTATTTATCGTGTTTATGTCATTTTCATGTAACACTTGTCATCTTAACGGATCATGTCGTGTCACACCCGTTATCGTAACGAGTCCTTAACAAGATCGAGTTCATTCATTGTATTTGTATAAGGTCAAGGAGTGTAGCTGTAAAAAAATCATCAAAATCAGAGTTAAAATAACCATTTAATCATGATTTTTCATTGATAACCGTCGAAAAGTTTTGTCTCATTACTTGATCTCTGAATGTTTTTTTTTTACAATTTTTGGTGTATGCAATCTTGAAGCATATATAAACAAGTTTGATGGTTGGATCGTTGAAATTAGTTTCGTAGAATACGTATCACATCAAAATGATAGATTCACTAACACTTAAGAGTTTATTCATACTTTCATTAAGTATTGTTGATGCACAAAACTGGAAGGTCTTGGAACAACATAAATCCGACCGTGAATCATGCAAACACCCAAGAACATACTGATGTTGATTGTATTTCTCTGTAACTGTATGTATGGATTACAAGCTCAAAGGGAGTCCCCATGAGGAAAAGAGTGTTGTCTCTGAGTTGTTTGAGACTTATGTTGATGCACAAAACCAGAGGAATCTTGGAACAACGTAAATCCGACTGTGAATCTGTAAGAAAGTAAAGAACACAAGATGTATCGTGGTTCACCCCAATGTTTAGGCTACGTCCACACTGATGTTGATATTGTTTCACTTTGAATGGTGAATATACAAGAAGGCTAGAGGCAATGTGCTCTTTAGCCTATTTTCTGTGTGCTCTCTTCCCATGGCCTAAAACTTTCACCCCCTACAATGAGGAGAGTGAGGAGTCCTTTTATAGAATAAAGGCTCCTCACTTATTACATATTTGCCTCTTCATTTATTACATAATTACATTTGAGTCCCCTGAGTATTTATACGAGGTCTAAATACGGAGGCCCTAAGTATGGTACAAACAGTAGTCCCCAAGTTTTCAGTCAAGAAAGTCTTTTGGCTGGAGACTTGAAATTCAGTCCATGTGTGGGCCGAAGTAACTAGATGTTGTCTAGAACTGAGACTCGATATGAGGCGGTGCTCAATGTGAAATGATGCTCAACTAAAAGTAGAACATGTTGCGAGGCTGTTCGGCTTGTGGCTTATGTTGCCTTGGTTGGCTGGGCTTGTGGCGTTAAAGGTGAGGGAGTCCATTTTATAGAATAAGGGCTCGCTCCTCAATACATAAATGATGGGCTAGAGTTGATGCTCACGGCGAGGAGGTTGCTCAACAGGCGGCGATGCTCTCTAATGATGGTGAGGGAGTCCCTTTTATAGAATAAAGGCTCACTCCTTAATACATAAGTGATGGGTTAAGAGTGATGGCGGTTGCTCAGCTGGCGGCGATGCTCTCTAATGAAGGTGAGGGAGTCCCTTTTATAGAATAAGGGTTCGCTCCTCAATACATAAGTGATGGGCTAAGAGTCTCTCTCTAATAAAGGTGAGGGAATCCCTTTTATAAAATAAGGGTTCGCTTCTCAATACATGAATAATTGGTGCTCTCTAATGAAAGTGAGGGAGTCCCTTTTATAGAATAAGGGTTCACTCCTCAATACATAAGTGATGGGCTAAGAGTCTCTCTCTAATAAAGGTGAGGGAATCCCTTTTATAAAATAAGGGTTCGCTTCTCAATACATGAATAATTGGTGCTCTCTAATGAAAGTGAGGGAGTCCCTTTTATAGAATAAGGGTTCGCTCCTTAGTACATAAATAATAGGCTAGAGTTGATGCTCACGGCGAGGCGGTTGCTCAGCAGGCGGCGATGCTCTTTAATGATGGTGAGGGAGTCCCTTTTATAGAATAAGGGCTCGCTCCTCAATACATAAGTGATGGGCTAAGAGTCTATCTAATGAAGGTGAGGGAGTCCCTTTTATAAAATAAGGGTTCGCTTCTTAATACATGAATAATGGGTGCTCTCTAATGAAAGTGAGGGAGTCCCTTTTATAGAATAAGGGTTTGCTCCTCAATACATGAATAATGGGCTAAGTCCCTCAAGTATTTTTCATGAGACCTAGTTGCGGAAGCCCAATATATGGTACATAGTGTAGTCCCCCAAGTTTTCGGTCAATAGAGTCTGTTGGCTGGAGACTTCAAATTCAATCCATGTATAGGCCGAAGTGGCGGTTGTTTGGAGGCGGTTTTTGTATACCATGCACCGAAGCTTTGTAGGTGAAGCTTTGAAAGTGAAGTTTTATAGGTGAGGCTTTGAAAGTGAAGCTTTGAAGCTGGAGCTTTTGTAAATGAAGCTTCGAAGTCGGAGCTTTGTAAATGAAGCTTTTGAAGCTAGAGCTTTTGTAAATGAAGTTTTCGAAGCTAGAGCTTTTGTAAATGAAGCTTTCAAAGTTGGAGCTCTCGAAGCTGGAGCTCTGTAAATGAAGCTTTCGGAGCTGATTAACATAAGTGATGCTCATGAATGTTTATGTTGATTGACATGAGTAATGCTCATGAATGTTTATGCATGATTGACATGAGTGAGCACGTGATGCTCATGAATGTTTATGTATGATTGACATGAGTGATGCTCATGTATGATGGTGATTGTCATGAGTGATGCTCATGTATGATTTTTTGGAGGACCGGTTGTACTTTTGATCACTTGGTTGGTGATAATAATGGCACGCTGCTGAATAATTTCGAAGTCGGGTCTTTGAGTCGGGGCCATATGTAGGGTCATCGAGTTGGGGCTATCTGTAGGGTCATCGAGTTGGGACCAAGCACATAGGTGTCCCAATAAGCGAATGTCCGAGCAAGTGGGTATCCAGTGGGACAAGAGATCACCATGAGCATGTGACTCATCAGTCTATAAGTTGGTAGACTTCTTTAATTAACAACAACGTTGATCAGTGGATCTAGTTGCTCAATAATTCCTGACAATAAATGACAATATAAGTATGACTGTATAATGAATAAATCAAATTGACAAAGTTTGTGCCCACTACACATAAAAAATTTATTGTGCGGTAAATGATTTGTATATAGTGGCAAAATAATGTGGTGCACTTTCGACTAAATTGTGGAAGACATGTTTGCTTGGGATTCTTTCCTCTTTAGCCTTTTTTTTGGTTTCCCATTGGAATGCCACGTGAGTGGCTTTGGGTTTGGTCAAAAAGGCAAAGCAAAAAGCAGGAGCATCATGATGCATCATGATTATGTTTGTGGAAAAAATGAATGATTAAAGTTATATTACACTACCCTGAGGTGGCCGACAAATGACCTTGTAACAAGCATCATAAAATATATTATGATCTCTTCATGTTATTATAATATATATATATATATATATATATATATATATATATATATATATATATATTGGTCATTCTATTTTCATATATGGCGGAAAGAGACAACAATAATACAATAAAATAATAATAAAATGATTATGACTTAGAGGAAAACTTATCTTCTTCTATGGTTTTCCATGGGTTGGACTAAAAGTGGTGATATGCAGCAGTTTCAGAGGGTTTCCCCCAATTGGCGCAAGATCTCGACAAGGCCAGCGACGGCGGCGCCATCAAGCATAGCTTTGGGATCTTCTCTGTTCACCTCCTTATACAGCTGAGGCTACCCCAAGTTGTACTTGTTCCGCATCTTCGATAAGAATGGTTCAAGAATTGTCACAACATTGACAAGCTTAGGATCCAAACCAATATCCTCTTTCGCCTCCCTCGTCGCCATGTCTCTATCGTCCTTGTCCAAGCTCGCGGCGAGGCGGTTGCTCGGCTGGACTAAGGCGATGAGTCTCTGTGAGCCTCCGCATGCATTGGGCAGCTCCATGAGTAGTGGTTGTGGGGAAGCCTTGGCCGCAGAAGGCCGGCGAGCCAGAGAAGCCTAGAGTTGCAGTGAACATAAACTTGCTTCTATTAGCTATAGGTCCGAAAGCTGGTATCTATTAAGATGGTGTGTTTGATGCTGATCATGCATGTGTATATGCATGTGGGTGGTGAAAGAGATAGAGTTTAAGATAAAATCCTTGTTGTTCTTGCTCAGTTCGAGAGGTGCCACCATCGCTACCGTTCCCCCGAACAGAAGTAAAAATAACTCCATTGTTGTTGTTGCGCTCTCTATGCAGTGGCAAGGTCGAGAGGGAGGGGATTTTCTTTGTATTTCACAAAGAAGGAAGATGTGGTGAAGGTGGAAGGAGTACCGAGGGTTAGAGAGAGAGAGTTGAGAGAATGAGTTGCTTAAAGTTGGAAATCATGGGTTTTGTAGATTTCACGGTAGACAGTGGTGGTTGTGAAGGTTTCACGGTGTTGGGATGAAAAATTGAGAGGGAACCGACATAATTTTTCATGTCGATTCCCACAGACGGCGCCGAATGTTGATGCACAAAACCGGAAGGTCTTGGAACAACGTAAATCCGATCGTGAATCATGCAAATGCCCAAGAACACAAAGAGTTATTGTGGTTCACCCCAATATTTGGGCTACGTCCACACTGATGTTGATTGTATTTCTCTATAACTGTATGTATGGATTACAAGCTCAAAGGGAGTCCCCCTGAGGAATAGAGTGTTGTCTCTGAGTTGTTTGAGACTTGTATGTTTTGGGGGTATCCCAGAGTCTGATTTGTGAGGGGGGAGGAGTCCCCTTTTATAGAATAAGGGGCTTATCCTTTTACATAATTATGGGCTGGGTAATGAGGCCCAAATGTTGAGGCCCAATGTGTCAAAGTCTGAGGCCCAATATGTGTGGTACCAACAAGTATAATATAAGATTTTATGGTATCCACTCGTGTAAATATCTTAAATTGAAGATTGAATTCATTCATTGTATTCATATAGGGTCAAGGAGTGTAGCTGTAAAAAATCATCAAAATCGGAGTTAAAGTAACCGTTAAATCGTGATTTTTTGTTTATAACAGTTGTAAAGTTTTGTTCCGTTACTTGATCTCTGAATTAGGGGTGGGCACGGGTTGGGCAGGGCCCATCGTCCAACATCTAAAGAGAAACGATGTTGTAGACTTGCAGTTGGTAGAGATGCTGAACTTTACAAAAACCAACCTTAAGAATCTGGCGCCACTCTTTTCCAGACAGCTGCAAGAGAGAAACAATAAAAATGTATTGCAGTTTCCTGTACCATATTTGATCTAAATTCTAATGACTGAAAAGCACAACCTCATTTAAGGACCACAAAACAGAATCTGCATATGTAATACACGCATATGCATAAGAACTGAAAAGCTATACGATATGTTCCAAGCAAAATAGGCAACCAACATATCTTTTGTAGAGTAACGAACGTGAATTCATCACATGCTATGGCGGCTATTGATCAGTTTGCATGGCAATTAAGTCGAAAGAATATATAACCTTGTCAAAAAGATGCAGATAACGTGGTATTCTCTACTAGTGTTATATTGCCCCAAAAACTATCTAAATTGATTGAATGAAGTAGGCCTCGTAAAACCATCTGGAATCTGGATTTTATAACGCAAGATTCATACTTTAATTATTTACCAAACAGACTCATCAAGCCAACTGATGATTCATATTCAATAAAGGCATACACAAAAGCCATCCTGATACAAGTGTTGTGCACTAGAGAGACCATCTTCATAAAACTAGTTCCAATTACCAAAATTGAAATTATAAACTCAAGTTAAATGTTCCACCAGAAAATATAAATCGCCAGACTTCATATTAAAATATGAAATCAGGCAGAAACCGTCATACACACACAACACACACACATAGTCAAATAAGCATAATTTACATATATACAACCTAGCGGAATAAGCATACAGGACGAAACCTTAACAAGAACTAGAAGAAAAGAAAAGAAAAGAATAGAAAAGAAAGAAAAAAAAAACCCCCAATCTGAAAAACGCAGTTTTTGTTCTTGATCCAAATTCCAATTAAATTCAAAATTGCCTACTCAGTTTGAAATCCCGATCCCAATCCCAACTAGCTGACCTAGCTTTTCGTTTCTAGTGTTTCATCATCAATAACCAAACACTCCAAATCCCAACACAAATGCGAAATCTCAAATCCCAATTCCCACTCTCATCCAAACAAATCCACAATTCCTTCACCCAAATGTTCATGCATTCATCAAATTACTCCCACCTAAAGATTTAGTCACTAATCAAATCCTATTATTCATGCTATTGATCCTCCGCATCATCAAAAATAAAATTCGGAGAAGTAGACTTACGATAGCCGGCAAAGTAAAAGAATCTAGGCTGGTAGCAGTATCCTCGATGTCGATGATGGGTGATGGTGGTCGCGACGACGGTGGTGTTGTCGTAGAGGAGAGAATCAAGGTTGTGGGACTTGGGTTCTCTGGGTTTTGGGATATCGTCGAGGTCAGAGGATGGTTGGATAGGCAGTAGTGGTGCCATTATGTTGGTCGCGGCGGCGGTGATGGGCTGGGTTCTCTGGGATGTCGTCGGAGTCGAGGGAGTCGAGGGAGTGACGAACGGATGGTGGAGAGGTGGGAGTGAGAGAGTGAGACTGAAACTAATTCTGGAAACCTAGGTTAGAAATTAATGGTTCAGATTAGATGATATGTTACATCCCACATCACCCAATGGAGTGGATCCTCTAAGCCTTATATGTATATTCTCATCTCTACCTAGCACGACGCTTTTTGGGAGCTCATTGGCTTCGAGTTCCATCGAAACTCCGAAGTTAAGTGAGTTCACGCGAGAGCAATCCTATGATAGGTGACCCACTGGGAAGTTCTCATGTGAGTTCCCAGAAACAAAATTGTGATGGTGTGGTCGGGGCCCAAAGCGGACAATATCGTGCTACGGTGGAGTTGAGCCTAATGTGGTGAGGGCCCGGGCCAAGATGTGACAATTTGGTATCAAAGCCAATCCCTGGCCAGAAGTGTGCCGACGACGACGTCGGCCCCTAAGAGGGGTAGATTGTTGTATCCCACATTGCCCAGGGGGGTGGATCCTCTAAGCCTTATATGTATATTCCCATCTCTACCTAGCACGAGGCTTTTTGGGAGCTCACTGGCTTCGGGTTCCATCGGAACTCCGAAGTTAAGCGAGTTCGCGCGAGAGCAATCCCATGATGGGTGACCCACTGGGAAGTTCTCGTGTGAGTTCCTAGAAACAAAACCATGAGGGCGTGGTCGAGGCCCAAAGCGAACAATATCATGCTATGGTAGAGTTGAGCCCGGGATGTGGTAGGGCTCAGGCTGGATGTGACATGATAGGTTATCATTAAATCTCGACCGTTAATTACAATTAGAAACGAGTCGGTCTGGGGCCTTTTTTCTAGGGTTTAGGAACCGGCCCGCCCTGTAAATAACAATGGCCTGGCCCGGCCCGCCCTATTTATTCCAAAAAAAATAGGAACCGGCTCGTACCCACCCCGAACCTACACTACCCACCCCTACTCGCTGGTCTAATACCCGTTTACCCACCCCTACTTTGAATGTTTGTTTTTTTACAATTTTTGGCGTATGCAATCTCGAAGTATATACAAACATGTTTGACGGTTGAATCATTGAAACTAGTTTTGTAGAATGCATATCCAATCAAAACAATAGATTCACTAACACTTAAGAGTTTATTCATACTTTCATTAAGTATAACATAAGATTTTGTGGTATCCACTAGTGTAAATATTTTAAATTGAAAATCGTGTTATTCATTGTATTCATATAGGGTCAAGGAGTGTAGCTGTAAAAAATCATCAAAATCAGAGTTAAAATAACCGTTAAATCGTGATTTTTGGTTGATAACCGTCAAAAAGTTTTGTCCCATTACTTGATCTCTGAATGTTTATTTTTTGCAATTTTTTGCTGATGCGATCTCGAAACATATACAAACAAGTTTGACAGTTGGATCGTTGAAATTAGTTTTGTAGAATTTGTATCCTATCAAGTTCAATGGTATATATATATTTATTAAGTAGATTTAAATTTATTCATTTTGTATGTATAACACTTAAGAAATTGAATGGTATGTATATTGAAGTAGATCCAATGGTCACCAATTTTTAATTTTGAATATTTAATATAATATATATATATATATAATTATTATAGTTTTTAAGGGTATAAAATTGTTCAATTAATATATATAATTATTATAGTATTTTTTAGAGTTATAAAATTATAAAATTAATATTTTTCTTATCGTGTATCGTGTTACCCACATGTATACTCGAACCAACCCGTTCTCTTAACAGGTGCTTATCGGGTTACCCGATAACTACCCGATTCATTATCATGTCGACGCGAACACCTGTTAATTTTGTGTCGTGTCATGTCGTGTCGCGTTATCGAGTTGTGTCAGGAATTGCCAGGCCTACTTCACGCCACTCGAACCTATCCGAGTCCTTGAGTTTCAAAAACGTGGAGAATGTTTTCATTTTTCTCGCTGAATTAACTATGAAACGGCGGAGAAAATTTATCTTCCTGAGTACAAAATGGAGTTGCTTCTTAGTCGTCGAAGGTGGAGCATTAATGATCACGCAAGCTTTATTTTCATCCACCTCGATGCCATGATGGTGTACAAGAAAACCCAAGAATTGTCAGCCGATACACCGAATATGCATTTGGCTAGGTTCATTTTGAGATTATGTTAGCGCATATGAAGGAAAGCTTGCCGAAGATCATATAGATGTGTTCGGCGACCCTTCAATTTAACTACCACATCGTCGATATACACTTCTATGACAATACCAATCAGGTCATGAAAGATGGTATTCATAGCATGTTGGTATGTGGCACCAGCATTTTTAAGGCTGAATGGCATGACTACCCACTCGTAGGTCCCGAGTGCCCCCGGGCAACGAAATGCAGTTTTGTGAACATCGGTTTTGGCGATAAAAATCTGGTTGTAACCAGCATGGTCGTCCATGAAGGACAATATTTCATGATTAGTTGTAACATCAATTAACAAATCTGAAATTGGCATTTGATAATCATCTTTGGGAGTTGCCAATTCAAATTATGGAAATCGATGCAAATGCGTAGAGCGCCGTTTTTCTTTAGCAATGGTACGATATTTGCCAACCATTCGACGTATCGAGCGGTTCGAATAAACCCGGCTTTTAAAAGTAGAACAGGTTCATCTTCTATGCCGAGTTATAATTCGGTCAAGAATTGCTGAGAGGGTTGGCGAAAAGGTTTACAACCAACTTTAATGCATAACTCGTGCTTGACGAAGGTTCAATTTAGACCAGGCATCTCATGGTAACTCCAAGCAAAACAATCTTTAAATTTGTTTAGTAATTTACAAAGTTCAGTTTTCATGGATTGAGGTAACAAAGTACTAATAAATAATGGTCGAGGATCATCGGTCGTTCCAACATTTATTTTCTCAAATAGGTCTTTGACTTGGGGTCAACTGTCCTCGAGCTCGGCTGGGGCAGCTTGGACTTTGTTAAGGGAAATGACAGGACCATTATCTCATTCGGCGAGAAACTCTACAAGGTTTACGCTTGAATTTGGTTGTTTAGAAATATTATACCAATGGGCCAACAGTTGTTCCATGATAGATGAAACTGCAGCCCGGCATTTAGCCTGTTTGGGCTCAGACATCGGGATTGGAAATGAGGTCAGCCAACCCAAGTCTCGCTGAACCTGATAAACAGTCTCGACGCAAACCTCAATGGCTTTCTGAATTAAGATCCTAGTTGGCCAACCATCTTCGTTAAAACCCTATAAAGTGATGTAGCCAACGTGGTCATCGTAGTAACGAGTTTAGATCATTTTAGCTTCGAACGGTTGATTATCAGCCCGATGAACTGTGATCGATTTGCCATCCTAAAAGATGAGGACTTGATATAACGACCGAGGAATGCAGCTTGTTTGATGGATCCAGTCTCAGCCAAGTAATACATTATACTCGGTCTTCGAATCAACTATGAAAAATGTAGTCATGTGATTACGACCTGCGATATTTACTTCTAGCGGAAGCACTCCCTTGGTTTGGGATTTATCACCAACAAAGCTACTCATAGTGACCCCTGATGGAATAAGTTTGTCATTGGAGCGACGTAACACATTCATGATAGTCACGGGTATGATATTGACAGTCGTTCCACAGTCAATGAAAATTTTGAAGACTGGATATCCTTTAATATAAGTTGTAACATACAACAACTTTAAATGATGGAGATTAAGCGATGACGAGCGAGGAAATAATTCGACGAGAGCCGCTTTGAGCTTATCTTCTTTCATTGCTAGCTCGATTTCTTCAGCAGCCACAAAGTCGACTTGCGTGGCTTCCTCGGTAACTACATCGCCGTCCAGGGAATTTGGTTGGGACGCGATTGGTTGAAAATCGATAGATAAAACATAGACCATACTAATTTCCATATTGTCAATGACCGAATGACCTATCAGGTCATGATCTTATTCTTCTTCTTCTGGATCCTCTTCTTCTAGATTTATGTAGAGAGTATCCACTTTATCTTCCTCAGCTATCGCCGGAGTATGTTCTTGTGATATGTCTACATGAGCCTTCTCGTTTTATTCATTGGCATCAGGTTCATCTGAAATCGAAATTGGGTCAAGGACTTGTGTCGTGACACGAGCTTGCTCCTGATATATGATACGGGCATCTCTGATGTCAAGGTAAGTATCTAATCATGCAACACGTTTTATCGGCCGTAAGGCTGAAGAGGGAGACGGCTAAAAAGACTTCGAAATGGTACCGCAAATATCGAATGTCATTGAGAAAGAAGGGAAACTCGGCCGCGTCAATATCAGTGTATAGATCGACATCAAAGCCGAGAACTCGACCCTTGCGTATATGTTGGAACCTAGCTTTTAACCTCGGGTCTGAAGTTTTTTGGATGATTCGTTTAGCATGTGGACAAGTTAGAACGAGATCAATAATATCTTGGCATGCTTTCGACAAACTGTATAAGTCATTAGTCGAATGCTTTCTGTGAAACTCTCGTATGCACTCTAAAGATTCCCCAAGGAACGGTGGATGTAGATTTTGTTTGACTCTATTCAAAGGTTCTGGTATGGGTAGCGGGGGAAGTTTGCTCTCGGCTTCCTTCCGTAAGTACTTAAGGTGAGCTTTCATCTCCCCAGGCCGAAGAAGGAGTTTGATCCACTTTTCAAATTCCTCAATCATTGTTTCAAAATCACGATCGATTATCTACTTTCCTTGGAGCAATTCTGTCATAATTGTCAGAGGTTATCGTTCATCGTCATTGCTGGCTTTTTCCTTCGGTTGCCATTTGGGGGCCGAAGTCTCCTGGGATACTCATCGGCAGGCCATAGAGTCCATTCTTTAGTGTCGATGTTTCTATGATTTGGACAGTGCGGTGTATACACTGTTAAGGGAATGATAGGTATACCAACGCTGATCATGTGGCTCAGGAGGTCTGAAGGTGCCTTGGTTTACGGGTGAACTGAACTACCAGAGCTACGCACATAATAATCTTCGTTCTAAATGGCGTGTCGAAATCAAGGCATCATTTAGCAGAAGATGGCTTGGTATCTTGGGTTTGAGGACCAAACATGTTGAAGACCTTATGACGTTGGCCTGTTCCAAGCATGTTTTTGGGTGTCATTGCAGTTGTGGATATTTGTGGTATTGCCACTTGGCATGGATTTTCTTTCGACTAAGCTAAAACAACGTCCATTTTGTACCGACTACATAAGACTATCGACTCGTTAGTTTCTTCGACGTTGGAGCTCGACATTGATTCGACAACAGCCGGTCTAATTAAATCTTGGGGTGGCTCATTCGAGAATAAATCAATTTTTAATCATGGCCAAGAGTTCTATTTTGGGACAGATCGCATTGGAACGAACTCGGCCTTTCATTTTCCTTTATCCCCAAGTAGACGAGCATTTACCATGCTCGTTGTCGCCATAGGAAATGGATCGATGTTGACACCCATTTTCTTTTCTGGAAACTTGAGTTTTCCGTTGTTAATCCAGCTTTGGATGGCGTCTCGAAACACGACGTAGTTGTTTTTCGTGTGCTTGTTCGAGTTATGGTACTTGCAATATGTTTTTCCTTTCAATTCTTCGGCCTTGGGGATATTATGCCTTGGTCGAAGTTTGATAACTTTGGCAAGTAGCAATTGATCGAAGAATGCGTCAGTTTTAGTAATGTCGAAAGTATAAACTTTTGATGTTTTGACGGTAGACTCTTCAGGGGCTGAGCGAGTTTTGGCATCTTTAGGATTAGCATGAGCCAATGCCTTGCATATATATGGTTTGTCGATTACTATCTCGACCGCATCTATATTGGCATATTCTTCAGCTTCGTCCAATGCATAACTGACCGTGGGGTTTTTGTATATTGTTCCTCAGGACGGGGACTTCAAGACTTTCTCTTCTCAAAGTAAATAGTCGTATTGCTCGACATGTTGAGCTAATTCGTACATGTCACGGAAGTTCACCCCCAGGAATTTCTTTTTGTATTCTACATCCATGTCGTTTAGAGCAATCCTAACAAACTCAAATTCAGGAAGAGGTACTCGGCACAATTTATGGCTCATTTAAACCTAGTAAGATATTCCATCAGTGATTCGTCAAAGGCCTAAGCCATTCTGGCTAAGGAGGACACTGATATGTCCATCCCTGGCCGATAGAATTGCTCATGAAATTTCTCGACTAATTCCTCCCAACTCTGTATGGAGTTGGGTGGAGATTGATATACCACGCAAAGGCTGAGCCGGTAAGCAAAAAATTGAACAAACGTAGCTTATGAAAATCGTTATTAACATCCCCACATTGAGCAGTGAACCGGGCTACGTGTTCTAATGACGATAGGGATGATTCACCGACGAAAAGGCTGAAGTCCAGAATTTTGAAGCCTTTAGGGTACTCGAATTTTTCCATGAAGGTGGGATATGGATGAATGAACTTTGGCAACTTCGGCCCCTTCTTTAAGGCTGAATCGATCATTCTTTTGACCTTGATCATATCGAAGGATGATGTTTCCGTGCTCTTGTTAAATCCATTCAATTTACTGCTTGATCCTCCTCTCTTTTCCAAGTCGATTGTTTTGAGCCGAGCATATCATGCCTCGGCTTGTACCGTTGGTAACAGATTATTCTTAGGTAAAAATTGTCGAGAATGATCGGTGGGTCCACCTTTGTAGGCTTTATTAACCAATAGTTCGAGCCTTCTGGTGTGTGTGTCACCATTACTATATATCACCTCAAGTATGTTTCTTACTTCTCGGCTGACTGTCTATTCAACATGCCGAGATTGCTCGTCAAGTCATCTCTGAAGAAACGACCTAGTCGGTAGATCAGAGCCTTCACCACCATCTTCATCGCAGTCCTTCATCATCCCTTCAATGAAAACTCATGTGGTTTTGTTAGGGATTTCTGCATTGCGAGGCTGACCGCCGAAACAAACTTCATTTTCCCGGTGCATCGCACTTATAGCCTCAAGTGTCACGGTAACAAGAGGATAATGTATATGTGACAAATCTTATCATAGGCTATGGACCAGAAGCTCGGTCGTTGATTTTCCCATGACTGTTTTCTTTTTCACTGACCGTGTCTCAATGGTCATGAACTTCGTAGTTTTAGCACTTTGTCCCACTAGGCGTGCCAAAATGTTGATCCTAAAAACTACCAAGCCTACGTGGCGCGCAGGCCGAGTAATTAATAAGCTAACTACGTCCTTCAATTATGTGCAGGGCATGCCAACTAGTCGGCCAAGCTAGGCCGGGGAGTAAAATGTGTTGATGTCGCGTTGGGCGCACTGTTGACTTCTTGATCTTACTAATGCGGTTGAGGAAGGAACACGTCTCGGCCTTCAGGTTCTAAAGCCTGAAGACAAGGCTGCTAGTCTTGCGAAGTTCACGGATCGCTAGCGCCGGGTTCGATCACGGTGATTATATTCGTAAGAGTATAAGCATGTCGAACTGGCACCAAACTATACGAACACAAGTACTCGAAAGAGATGTATGTCTTGATGGTAAATGTGGTTCGACCGTCCGAATGTTGAACTCTAAAACTTACTTGTGAATATCCAATCATAAAACAACTTGGTGTTCAACGTGCCAAGCCTAATAATCTGTAACACCTCACTTCACTGGGAAGGCTAATGAGATGACCTCTGCCAATAAAGACTCGAAAATCATTCTTGACCGAACTTGAATAGGTAACCAACCGGTCTCAAAGCAATGCTGTTTATCCAAACTAAATGTGCTCCTCAATCGACTGATTATATAGCTCCAATGCTGTTTATCCAAACTGAAGATGTTGCTGGTTGCCTTCACAATGTTGTTTATCCAAACTAAAGATGTGTCAGCAGGAAAAAGAAAATAAAAATCTCAAGGTTGTTGAGAGGTTTCGCGTAGAGCGAGACTTTGCGCAGGGCAGTTTGTGTGTTGAATCGGAAGAGCCTAAAATGTTGCATGTGACTCTGTATTTATAACAGCAAGCACCCCTCTCATGGTCGAGCTAGAGATGGATTAGGATTAGAACTCCTTAACCCAATCTGATTAAACTTCGACCAATCTTAATCTCCGTAGGACTTTGAACAAAATCCTCAAACCAGCCAGGTTCATCTCCTAACCCCAAGTACTTTAGCTTTGAGACTCCTTATTATACCAGAATTTGACTACTTCACCTTTCTCCGAAACTCACCTCTTCGTAGCAAGACTTGGCTAACCTCGACAGGGCCGGCCCATGACAAGATTCTAAATAAACAACATTAGGCCGAGAATATTCCTGAGCTCGGCCCAAAATAACATTTTGGGTCCAAACACTTACATATGGTAAAAGGGTTGAAATGTATGTTTGGTCAATCTATCTAGTGAAAATAATTAAGGAGAAGAGCAGTGGAAAATAAATGAAAAATGATTTATGCACCCTTGAAAGAGAAGAAATCATTTCCTTTATCTATGCAACCACCAGAAGTAACTTGCTTCTAATTCTATACGTGCAGTTCATATGAAATGTATGCTAGCTGTCACTTTCCTGTAACTTATTTATGTACACGATTCCACGATACCTTTTATAGAAAGGAGGGTACTGGTACTCTTTGTTTTAACTAAGTTACATTACAATCATCAAAGTTTATTGTCCAATGTTATTATTTAGATTATAGAATGATACTGTTTATTACACTACCAACGTTAATCGTTAAATCATGAACATCTTGTTACATTATAGACTTATTACTAGTAAACGTTATTGGATTACCCATCATCGTTATTCACTTTTAAGCTCATTACCTTCATGTTTAATGGCGTTACAACACCAATGTCAATGACGTCTGAATTACAGGAAAGATAAAGTTACATTGTATTTGTTAAAATTTACGGTTCAAAATTACATAATATATGGGTAAAGTCATAGTTTGTAACACAAAATGACTTATTATTATTATATAACGTTGCTTTTTACATTGTAGGCGTCATAATACCGCTTTATGCGTGAACGTAGAAACATCGTTCGATAAAGGGAACCAATACTTTATTTTAAATGTTACCCTAGACTATGTACCCATGTGATACAAATTATCTCCAGATCAATAATTTGATCACTGAAAAATATACCCATGTGACAACCGTTATTTTTAAATCACTATCCTTTTTTGTTAAAAAAAATGGCACACGTATAAAGCAATATCTAATTTTGAAGTGAGGAGTTGAAAGGAAAAAAAGTGTAAGCATGACCTCACCACAACATATGACATAACAACAAATAATTGACCAACATTTGGTTAATAGTTTAGCTGTACTTTTCCTTCAACTAATAGTTTATGGAAGGCTTTTCATTCACCAAAACTTCCCACTAGTCTCAAACGGAACTCAATCACAATATTAAGAAGTTTGGAAGAACAATACTAATTAAAAGATGTTATTAATTAATTAAACACATGTAATTAGTCAAATCTTGAGCTTTAATTCGATTAGTACTGAAAAATAGTGGTCGGACCTTGAAGCAATAGCCAAGCACAAGATGTTCAAAAGAAAGCAAAGCGATCATTTGAAATTGCCTTCATCGTTCCACATCTTTACTCCAAAGCCAGCAAGTCATGATCTAACATTGGTCAAAAATGTCGGACTTAATTGGAATATAATTTCCTTCGGTCTCTCCTCTCTCCAGTTGAAGTTGATTCGATTCGCTCAATTCCCCTTTAGCCTTATACAACCTGATGATTGCTCGATCTGACCTCGTAACAAAAAGAGTGTATTTACAGTTAAAAAAACGCATACCATGTGGCTAGGGAGTGGATCCAACCATCGGTGAAGCTTCATCTTCCTCTGCCAACTATTTTACTGGTATTTGGTCTAAGGTTTGGAAGGCATTGATCCCTCCGAAAGTAAAAGTAGGAATGTGGAGGCCACGACATTATCCCCATAAGATGTAATCTCCGAAAAATATCGCATTGAGATTGATCCTTCGTGTCTTATGCAATTCAAATTATGAGATTCTTGAACGAATGCCACTATGCTATATGTTGGATTTTTGGATCGACGGGCCCGTCTCACTTTAATGACACCGATACTATCCCCAACTTAACCACATGCCCAATCCATCAGGTGTGAGGTTTTATCACAAAAAAACATCGGTATTAGTTAAAGTAAGGTAATCCTATTTAAACCCATTAGGTTTCTTTAAACCCACCGATGTGGGACTTTAACACTCCCCCTCATGTGTAATCTCAACTCAGAGGTCGACTCACGTTGGGCCTAGTTGTTTTCAATGGAACTCAGCGGTTATCTCTATATTAAGGGTTCATACTTGTTTCCTTATGGGTGACAAGCTCGTTGGCTTGCACGGGCCCGAACCGTGAGCTCTGATACCATGTTGGATTTTTGGATCGTTAAGCCCGCCTCACTCTAACAACACCGATACTATTCCCAACTTAACCACATGCCTAATCCGTCAAATGTGGGGTTTTACCACAAAAGACCTTGGTATTAATTAGAGTAGGGTAACCCATTGAGTTTCTTTGAACCCACCGATGTGGGACTTTAACACTAAATGTGCTTGGTTATCCATGTTCCCCCGAGCATTGCAACATCACTATCAATGAGATCTTGGGTAATGGAGATTTCAAGCATATGTCCCAGCCCAGTTTGATGGTTTTAAGATGATTTGTTGGGCGTTATGGAGAAAGAGGAACTCCAAACTTATGGACAGGGTGTTCTCCAAATGTCTTGGTTTCAAGATCTCTTTCATGCTAGCATGAGTTTGTAAAAGACCAATTTCATACGCAAATCTCGGCCCCTCAACACCATCACCCAAAAATGGACAACGCTGCCCTCTGGCTGCCAGAAGATCATGAATGTTGATGGTGCATATGGGACACTGAGCGAAATGTTGGGGGGCTGGGATCATCATTCGCGATTCCTCAGGAGTTTTTGTGGAAGCTGCATGTAAAAGCTTTCAAGGTGTCCAGTCATCTTTGTAGGCAGAGGCCCTGCTAGCTCTTCCAGAAAGGCGTGGCAATGTCAGCAACAAGGGCTAATTCTCAACGACTTGATATTAGATGCAACCCATTTCAAATTGTACCGTCAATTATGGACCCGCAACCAAATTGGTCTAGGATAGACCAAATCATTAAGGACACCAAAGCCTACCTCTCTACAATCACTGAAATTACATTATTCACCGTTCGTCAATATGTCAGTGGTGTGACACATAGCCTAGCTCGTTATAGTTTGCATATTAGAAATCCTTGTTACTATTGTGTGGATCTTTTTACTCTTATTGTAGACCTATTGATTGAGGAATTTAACATCATGTAATTTGGTTTCTGTATTTTTTCTTTTTCATTAATGAAATCCTATTGATTGAGGAATTTAACATCATGTACTTTAGTTTATGTACTTTTTCTTTTTCATTAATGAAATCAAATCGTTTCCTTTGTAAAAAAAAATAAATAAATAAAAAATAAAAAAGATTCGGGAAATTAACTGCCACGTGGAAGTTGGATTTAGTAACTAGGTTATGAAGCTGATGTTTGTTCGTGCATCGCATGGTAGTGTAACTTTTAGTCGTAGTTTTATTTGCTCTTTTCTTTACAATAAAATCAATTTACGGAAAGGAAACAAAAAGAAGGAAGAGTTGTTGTCAATCTACACTTTTTAATGTGCATTTGCACGTTGTATTTTTACTTTTTTAAGTGCATAGGATTTGAAATATTAATAACAATTTTTTTAATATAAGCAATATTTCTACTTTAAACTATATTAATATTAAAAAGAAGGGATAGGAGTTGAACTCAATACGTAATAAGTTGATAAATAAAAAATGTCTGGTAAAGTGGCAACCATAAACGTAATTCACAGCAAGATCTGAAAAACAAAAATACAAATATGATTGTAAAGTTAAGATAGTTTATGATTCGATTCTTTCTAATATAACAAAGAGAAAAACACGATAGTAAAATTAAACTCTATTGATTGTCTTTGTATAATGTACAACAAAAACCTCGATCGAGAGGGTAGAGAGTCCAGAAGCCTGAGTATGGATCAGTATAGTTTGCTCACCCGTACCTAAAAATTTCCATGGACAAAAGAAAAAAACAAGAAGAAAATATATATTTGTTTTTCTTTATTATAAAGAAATTAACTGTGTAGTAATGAATTAGATAATTTGATGATTATTTGTCTAATTTAATCAAGACTCCAGCGCGAAGGGTGTCTGTAACAGATCATATGGGCCCCACAGAGCATCCAATGGGCACGGTCGGTTGGCGTCCAGTCTCACCCACGGCTTCCCCTTCCCGCTCCAATGCAGCAAGCTCACCGGACCCGGATGCAAATCCCGACACAACCCACGAAAGTTATCTCCGCCCAGTCCGTGCTGGTTCCATCGGTGGTCGACTGCGGCGATGTTTCCGGCGAAAACCAATAGGAAAGGCGGGAGGGACCCGAGCTCGTAGATCCGCATCCGCTTCTGTAGCTCCATCCACTCCACGATCCGTTCCGTGTACCCACCGGATCTCCACTTGTCCAAGTCGATGACCATGACGCCGGTGTTGAAGTAGCAGGCCTTGCGGTTCTCGAAGGTGAGGGAGAGGGTCGGGTTGGACCAAAACGTGGGCGTAAAGTAGGAGGAGAAGTTGGCGTTGCAGTACTCCGGCGCGGCGAGGACTTGGGTGGGGCCCAGCGGGGTGGACGCCAGCTTGGAAATGTCGTCGACGAGGATGAGGTCGGAGTCGAGGTAGACGACTCGGCGGACACATGTGGGGAGGATGTTTGCGAGGTAGTTGCGGGCGTAGTTGAGCGGGCAGTCGAGGGCGGAGCGGATCGACGTCGATATGAGCCCCGCCACGGCCGAGTCGTCGAAGGGGTAGACTCGGAATTTCAAGTAGGGAAATGACGTCGCGATAATTTGCTGGAGGAGTTGGGAGTTGGAGGTGGAGGAGGAGGAGACGAAGTGGAAGATGACATTTTCCGGGCAGGAGGAGTGTTGGAGGACGGAGAGAATGGCGGCCATTGAGCCACGGAGGTAAGCGGCGTCGAGGGTCATTGCCACGTGGACCGCCTCATCCGAGCACATGGCCACCGCTGTGTGCTCGTGGTTGTTGAGGTCCGGGCAGCTGGGGGAGTTGTAGAATTTCGGTGCTTCCTTGAATCGTTGAGTGGTTGCGGTGGCGAGCGCTTCCCTGAGTCGTTCGGAAGTAGTGATGGCGGCATTGGTGGTGGTCGTAAAGAGAAGGATGAAGCTGATGAGGAAAGAGAGCATGTTAAGAAAATTTGGACAATTAGGAAAGGTAGTGATATATGAAAGAGAGGAGGTGTGTGGTGGTTTTGGTTTTTGACGGGTGGAGAGAGGGTTTAATTTTTGAAAAGGAGAAAGTTAGAAATAGGGGAGAGAAAGAGGAGTTTCTGTAGAGTGTTTGGGGAGAAGACACTTCTGCGATTTCTGCGTGGCTTTGAAACCACGTTGGTTTCAAACCTGAACTGCTCGGGAAGCCAAGTCAAGGGAGGGGGGGTCTTTGTTCAAAGACAACCAAAATGAAGGCAGAGAAGATTATTTGGATAATATTTGCATTCTCTATTTGCAAATAATGTATCTTGACTATACAAATTTTATAATCAGAACCATTATATATATATATATATTTTTTTTTATTTGAAAATCATCCTTAAAAAAAAATTTCCCAAGAAAACAATGAGATTATTCTTTTTTCCATATGTGGTATTTTACCAAATTTTTTGGAAACTAACATATTTGGTAATATGCCATCAAGACCTAGACCGCTAGCTAAGTGTGTGCATTCATTTTATCCATTCACATCAGTCTCTAGTTTTTACAAAAAAGTTCTCGAATTAAAACTTACAATTAATATCGTGGGAGGAAAAACTTGAACACAGAACCTTAGTGTACAGGTCAATACTCTTAATTACTTGCATTACAATTTAGGAACCACTAGCAATTTGCATAGCTTGCTAAGGAAAATTTGACATACATATGTGTCAATTTATTGATCATGTGATAAGTATTAGGTTATATTAATTCAAACATTTCCTTAATTAAGAGGATAACTTAATTAACATTTATATTAATTTCCAATTACTAATTTGAATATTCATTTAGTACTGGAGAGAGGGAATTGAAGCAATCCCCATTCCCTAACTCTCTAGGTTGTAAAATATAAAGTGATTAGGACATCATAACCCTGAGCTGGACTACTTTTTAAGCAAAAGTTGAGCGTGAAATATGAATTTAGGAACTTTAATCTTCTTCCCCCACCGCATCTTATATCCTTTAGGTGAACTGGTGAGGTATCCCCTTCAGGAAAATTAAACTCCAACCTCATATCATGTCTATATGTGTGTGCTTCCGTGCAAAGCTATACTCTATTTTTATATACAACTCCCAGCAAGAAGTGATTCCAAGAAGGGTGAAATGAGAATTAGAATACACAAAAGTCATTAGATGGGAAAGCTACTCTTAATTTGTAGAAATTTTCGTCACCAAGTGCATGTGCTCTAATATTCTAGTAAACAGAGAGTTGGGTTCTACCCAATGTAACACAATGTCAACAACTTACTAAACGACCGGCACACACATGACATAACATTTTTTTTTTCCCGTAACATTTTTATCATAAAAACGTACCTTCATTAAAAATTCAAACATTTCTTGTATGGACAACTTTACTAATTTTTGGGTGGGGGCTAAACATAGAAACAGTTCTAGCGATTCATGAGGAAATATTTATTATTTTTCTATTATCAATTAGGGATGACAAATTAACTTAAAATCTCTTCCAACGTTAAGAAAGACGACTAAACTAAAATACAGCCATAGTTTATTTTAATTACAATCTACGTAACATGGATGCTGATCAGTGTTCTACCCTGCATTTGCAGTAGTCCTCGGATCCCTTTATTTCCCTAATCATATAGTACCATCTTAAATCCTAATTATAATTAAATCAAACTAAACTTGGACCTAAAATGATTAGAGCAAAAGGAGAACCCCACATAGACAATTCATGTCTCACGCGATGGGGGCAACCGTGATTTGGGATCCGAAATTTGTGTTTATATTTTGAGCCACCTCATTACATTGTACACCCTGATAAACTTAAGAGAGTTGCCACCTGGCCCTTTGAATGGGACCCAAGGGGTGAAGGTTGGTTGTTTCTGAAAACGGATTGAGACGGCCAAACTAAAAAACGCATTAGAAAGTGATTTGTTTCTTGTGATCCTTCTAACACTTTTTAATCTTTTCTGGATATCTTACCTTTTAATTTAGGGATACTTTAAATGTGTTCTCTAATCCCTAACATTCTTTGACTAAAACCTTAATAATATTTAAAGTTGTCCCTTGACTTTGTACACCTCATTATATTACAATTAATGTTTATATTTTTATAGTTTTGACATTAATTGTTTGATATTTTATGAGATATATAATTCTATAAATTTAAAATCCCTTATTATAATACTATTAGAAACGGTTACAATAAAAAAATTCAAACATTTTGATAGAATAAATAGATAAAAACTATGTAAAAATAAGAAATAATAAATGGCAAAAGAATGTATCCATAGTGTTAAAAAAATTGGTACATTTCACATATAACAAAGTGGTACATTAATAAAGAAGAATGGGTACATTATAAATAAATTATGGTACATATAAAAGATTAAAAAATTATGAGTAAAAATGAATTTTTAAAAAATATAGGCGCTAAAAGAAAATAATACATGGGTACAAAATAAAACTAAAAAGAAAATACTACAAATTTAAAAAAAAAATGTTGCAAATTAAAAGTGGGTACAAACTAAAAATATAAATATATGATACAAAGTTTAGGCATAAAACATAAATATACCATATGTAATTTTTCTATCATTGATTAAATATACAATGTCACGTGACGGTATACACATGGGTACAAACTGTAACATCCCACATCACTCAGCGGAGTGATCCTTAAATGTATATTCTCATCCCTACCTAGCACGAGGCCTTTTGGGAGCTCACTGGCTTCGGGTTCCGTAGAAACTCCGAAGTTAAGTGAGAAGGAGGCCAGAGCACTCCTAGGATGGGTGACCCATTGGGAAGTTGCTCGTGAGTTCCCAAAAACAAAACCGTGAAGGAATGGTAAGCCCAAAGTGGATAATATCGTGCTATGGTGGTAAAGTGGGCCCGGGATGTGACAAATGGTATCAGAGCCAATCTCTGGCCGGAAGTGTGCCGACGAGGACGACGGGCCCCTAAGGGGGGTGGATTGTAACATCCCACATCGTACAGGGGAGTGATCCTTAAATGTATATTCTCATCTCTACCTAGCACGAGGTCTTTTGGGAGCTCACTCGTTTCGGGTTCCGTAGGAACTCTGAAGGAGGCCAGAGCACTCCCAGGATGGGTGACCCATTGGGAAGTTGCTCGTGAGTTCCCAAAAACAAAACCGTGAGGGAATGGTAAGCCCAAAGCGGACAATATCGTGCTATGGTGGTAAAGTGAGCCCGGGATGTGATGGACCCGGGCCGGGATGTGATACAAACACAAATAAAACTTTAAAAAATATGGGCACAAAAAGAAACTAATATATGGGTACAAATTAAAAATGAAAAAAAAAATTGGTACAAACTAAAAATAAAAATATATGATAAAAAATTTAGCCATAAATATAAATATAGTAATTGTAACATTTTTAACGCTAAAAGAATATATTTAAAAATAAAAATATTTTATTATTCAAATAATTAATGATGTTATTAATATCCAAGGACCATGATCAAAAATTGAAAATGAATAGGATTTTAATCAATGTACTAGCAAAAAGAAAGGTATGAACCTAATTTCTCCTTTAATTTATTACAATTATTCAAGGTTTAAAAAAGAGATTTTGATTAAGTTATTCCCTCCTTTTTGGACATTTTCAAACTAAACGCGATCACATTCACATTTGAAACTACTAGTTAAAATGAAAGAACGAAAGATTTAAAAGTCTTGATTAATTTGGAGGATTATTTGTATTTTGATGGTTAATGCATTCTTTTGTATAGAGATAAAAGTGGTAGTTTATACTAAATTAATTTAATTCAAAGTCGGGTGAGGAAATTTATAACTTAGTGCCTTAACCAGCTCGACTAAGTTGAAGTTTGCCTTCTATATCGTGTTTAGACAAATATTTTTCGTGAATTAGTTACAAGTTAATTGAAAAGTTATTCATGCATTATATGTTTTCTTGTTTATTTTGTTTCTCTGTTATCCATGCATTCTATAAATTAACTATTCTGTATACAATTTGAAAATAAATCATTTTGCTTGTATTTTGGTCATGTGTCATACTTTCTATTGAGATTTATTATATCAACGTGTTTGATATGCTATATTAGTCAGTAATTTTCGCTCTCGTGTTATATTTCTCTCTGCTTTTGTCATTTGATTTTTTTTTTTTTACAGTTAATCCAAAATAAGAAAATAATAGACGAGTACCGAGTGCTGTGATGGAAATAGTAAATACAAGAACAAGATCAGAAAAACCAACGTCCTGAGACTGTTGATCACAATGCCCTAAACCCTAAACCTTAAACCATAACTATAAATGAATTGTTTTCTTAAAAACCTGATACATCATGTATATTCTTTATTCTTGTAATTCTTATTCAGGATAATATTAAACTAAAAATTACTCCAATGAAAATACAGCCTCATGCTGTATGCCCTTCAATTATAAGTACCTTGCCTTTTGACAGAAAAGATGGAGAAATTCTTTCCATTATTTGAGCTTGGTTGCAGCATTTTTTTTTCAAACCACCATGAAACCAAGCATGTGCGACACGACAGCCACATGTCAAGCACTTTCACTCGAGCACTTTCCAATTATTTGGGTACATCTCGACTCCTACTAACACTTTTGTTAGGCCATATAAAACCCTACGTTAGTAAATATAAGCATTGTTTCACAATATATAGCGTAACCAGAATTTGTCATAACAGAGCATGATGGTGAAGTTTTAACAAAAATTCCATATGTTTCATCAATCACGATATTTTTCTCTTTAAAGAAAAACTCAAAGACTGAGATCAAAGTGTATCCAAACCTTAAATTATTCAAAGATTACAAAAGTTACTTCTCCATAATCAGGGTTGTAAATCGGCTCGAAACATTTCGAGCTCGCACAGTTCAGCTCGTCTTTGGCTTGTCGAAGTTCAGTTGTGAAAGAACCAAGCTAAGCCTAGTTTGGCTTGATTAAGAAACAAGCCAAACTTGAGCATTAGTGTGTTTGGCTTGTCGAAGTTCAGTTGTGAAAGAACCAAGCTAAGATTAGTTTGGCTTGATTAACAAACAAGCCAAACTTGAGCATTAGTGTGTTCGGCTCGTAAAACTTGTGAACAACAACAGCAAAGTTTGTTCCCACTAAGTGGGGTCGACTATATAAATCCTAGAACGCCATTGCGCTCAGTTTTGTGTCATGTCCTTCGTTAGATCCAAGTACTCTAAGTCTTTTCTTAGGGTATCTTCCAAAGTTTTCCTAGGTCTTCCTCTACCCCTTGGGTCCTGAACCTCTGTCTCGTAGTCACATCTTCGAACCAGAGCATCAGTAGGCCTTCTTTGCACATGTCCAAACCACTGTAACCGATTTTCTCTCATATTTCCTTCAATTTCGGCTACTCCTACTTTACCTCAGATATCCTCATTCCTAATCTTATCATTTCTCGTGTGCCCACACATCCAACGAAGCATCCTCATCTCCGCTACACCCATTTTATGTGTGTTGATGCTTCACCGCCCAACATTCTGTGTCATACAGCATCGCCGGCCTTATTGTTGTCCTATAAAATTTTCTCTTGAGCTTCAGTGGCATACGGCGATCACATAACACGTCGGATGCACTCTTCCACTTCATCCATCAAGCTTGTATTCTATAGTTGAGGTCTCCATCTAATTCTCTATTCTTTTGCAAGATAGATCCTAGGTAGCGAAAGTGATCTCTCTTTGGTATTTCCTAATCTCCGATCCTCACCCCTGACTCATTTTGGCCTCCATTTGCACTGAACTTGCACTCCATATATTATGTCTTTGATCGGCTTAGGCGAAGACCCTTAGATTCCAACACTTCTCTCCAAAGGTTAAGCTTCGCATTTACCCCTTCCTAAGTTTCATCTATCAACATTATATCGTCTGCGAAAAGCATACACCAAGGAATATTATCTTGAATATGTCCTGTTAACTCATCCATTACCAATGCAAAAAGCTAAGGACTTAAGGATGAGCCTTGATGTAACCCTACAATTATGGGGAAGCTTTCGGTTTGTCCTTCATGAGTTCTTACGGCAGTCTTTGCTCCATCATACATATCTTTTATAGCTTGGATATATGCTACTCGTACTCCTTTCTTCTCTAAAATCCTCCAAAGAATGTCTTTTGGGACCCTATCATACGCTTTTTCCAAATCTATAAAGACCATGTGTAAATCCTTTTTCCCATCTCTATATCTTTCCATCAATCTTCGTAAGAGATAGATTGCCTCCATGGTTGAGCGCCCTGGCATGAACCCGAATTGGTTGTCTGAAACCCGTGTCTCTTGCCTCAATCTATACTCAATGACTCTCTCCCAGAGCTTCATTGTATGACTTATTAGCTTAAAACCCCTATAGTTCATGCAATTTTGAACGTTGCCCTTATTCTTGTAGATAGACACCAAAGTGCTCTTTCGCCACTTATTTGGCATCTTCTTCGTTTTTAAAATCCTATTGAAAAGGTCAGTGAGCCATGTTATACCCGTCTCTCCCAAGACCTTCCACACTTCGATCGGTATATCATCTGAGCCCACTGTTTTTTTGTGCTTCATCTTTTTCAAAGCTACAACCACTTCGTCCTTCCTGATGTGGTGGTAAAATGAGTAGTTTCTACACTCTTCTGAGTTGCTTAACTCCACCAAAGAAGTACTCATTTCATGTCCTTCATTGAAAAGATTATGAAAATAACTTCTCCATCTATCTTTGACCGCGTTCTCTGTAGCAAGAACATTTCCATCCTCATCCTTGATGCACCTCACTTGGTTTAGGTCATTTGTCTTCTTTTCCCTTGCTTTAACTAGTTTATAGATATCCAACTCTCCTTCTTTGGTATCTAGTCGCTTATACATATCGTCATAAGCTGCTAGCTTAACTTCTATCACAGCTTTCTTCACCTCTTACTTTGCTCTTCTATACCTTTCACCATTTTCATCGGTCCTATCCTTGTATAAGGCTTTACAACATTCCTTCTTAGCCTTCACCTTTATTTGTACCTCCTCATTCCACCACCAAGATTCCTTTTGGTGTGGAGCAAAGCCCTTGGACTCTCCTAATACCTCTTTTGCTACTTTTCGGATACAACTAGCCATGGAATCCCACATTTGGCTAGCTTCCCCCTCTCTATCCCACACACATTGGGTGATTACTTTCTCTTTGAAAATGGCTTGTTTTTCTCCTTTTAGATTCCACCATCTAGTCCTTGAGCACTTCCAAGTCTTGTTCTTTTTTCTCTCCCTTTTGATATGTACATCCATCACCAACAAGCGATGTTGATTAGCCAAGCTCTCTCCCGGTACAACTTTGCAATCCTTACAAGTTATACGGTCCCCTTTCCTTATTAGAAGAAAATCTATTTGTGTTTTTGACGACTCACCCTTGTAGGTGATCACATGTTCTTCTCTCTTCTTAGAGAAGGTGTTGGCTAAGAAGAGATCATATGCCATTTGCAAAATCCAAGATAGCTTCCCCATCCTCGTTTCTCTCCCCAAAACCATGGCCACCATGAAAACCTCCATAGTTGCCTGTCTCCTTGCCCACATGTCCATTTAAATCTCCTTCTATAAATACCTTCTCCATCTGAGCAATTCCTTGCACCAAGTCTCCAAGGTCTTCCCAAAATCTCTCCTTCAAACTCGTATCCAACCCTACTTAAGGTGCGTACGCACTAATCACATTGATGAGTTCTTGTCCTATTACAATCTTGATTGCCATGATTCTATCTCCTACCCTTTTGACATCTACAACATCTTGTATCAAGGTCTTGTCCACGATGATGCCAACACCATTTCTCATTCTATTTGTGCCCGAATAACAAAGTTTAAAACTTGAGTTTTCTAGATCATTTGCCTTAAGACCAACCTATTTAGTTTCTTGTAGGCACATAATATTTATCCTTCTCCTCACCATAACTTCCACTACTTCCATAGATTTTCCCATTAAGGTTCCTATATTCCACGTTCCTCCCTAGCTTCTTCACCATCCCCCGTCTAATAGGATCAAAGTACTTCTTTTGTGTGTCCTGTGTAAAGTTGATAGGAGCATATGCTCCCAAACAACTTTGAGTGGTGTCGTTCAAAAAGAAGTTTCTATGACCCCCTACTCATTTAACACTGCATCTAGGTGCCGATGGAGATACAACGACCCTTGCTCACTTATCACTGTGCTCGAGCCACACAGCGAGCCACTTACGAGTGACGCCCTAGCTTTAGCGCGAATTTGTTCTGGATTCATTTTCATAAGGATTCGACATAGCCTAGGAGTGCTGGTTGTCAACTACCTGATGCCCTCCCCCTCCTTCTTTATTCCGGCTTGGAACCAGCAATGTAAGATAAAATTACACATGCGGAGTTCGTAAAACTTGTGAACATCTCAAAAAAAAATTAGGAGACAGCTCGAGGTAGGCTTTTTGCGTGGCTTGGTTATTCGAGGTCGACTATTGTATAGTGCATATTTTGGAGGCCCAAGTCCAACTAAATCAATTACTACGATCTAATACTTGTAAGTGAGAGGTCTTGTATTCAAATCTCGAGAATGACGAGTTCACATCCAATTAATTCACCCACCCTCTTAGTCTATACATATTGTAATCGTTGTATAAATAAATAAATCTAAAAAATTATAGTTTAATGGGGTTTCTTCTTTATGGTTGCCGCTCAAAGAAGCCTAAACCATATAAAAACAAAACCAAAACCAAAATCTAATTGCCGATTCGTTCATTGTTCCCATATCTAGTATCTACTTCAAAACATTTGAGGTAAGATGTTGCTATAAATTTAATGCTCTTATATATATAATAGTGTATATAAAACACTATATCGTGATATTAGTGACTACTGTGTAATATTTTTTTTTATAAACAAACGATATTATCTACACTAAGGGGGTGGGAGACTGGGATGAACCTCACAATGGGCAAGTCATAATAATTTGGTTCAAATTCGCCTTTGACGCTAGAGAATCGAACCTTCGACCTCTACGTAATTAACACTATATTAAAATTATTTGATATAGTAGTTAATTCTTAAGCCTAAACCCTACCACGATATCGCAAAATTTTTTAAACAACCGAACCAACTTACTATTGAAAATAGTTCGAAACAGTTTGATCCACCTGGTTATTCAGTTTTCAAAAAGAAATGTGATGGTTGAACGAAATGATTATATATCAAACAACTTTATCTCACCTAGCTAGCTTTTATATTAACCGAGGAGTACATTTTCGTAGATGTTGACCAGAACGGAATATAATATAAGTGGTTCACATTTTGCTCCTTGATTTGTACTCAAACTATATTTTGATTGAAAATTTGGAAGATTTATTTTTGGAGGGGTTGCATTTGCATGTGCTGAGTAGTTACTGTGGAGGCAGTGTCACCGACACAAATGGTGGGGCAGCCGGCGGTGGGGGCAGAGGCAATAAGGGCGGCCAGAAAAGTCAGCTGAAATGGCCAATGCATCAATCCTCCCTTATCGCTTAAACCTTTGGCTTTGTGTCTCTGTGGTTTTCTGCAAGGCTATTATGACAGTAACAATGCACATGCAAAATGCAAATGGAAGTTTCCACGATTTACTTTACCCTAAAAGACAGAAGCCCAGTGAGATCCCAGCCGTCTATATCAGCCAAGTCATTTCCTAAAGGCCTCCAAAAATGGATGGTTGAGTTTTACTCAGCCCTTTGGTGAGGTTTAAAACAAATGGTAGAAAACCTCATCTTGTAGTAGGTTTTGGATATTGGCAATTCATTTGATGACAGAAAATCAAAAAAAAAAATATTTAGATGTACAAAAACCGATACATTTGTTGACACATCATTTAATAGCTTGAAAGGGGTAGATCTTAACTTAATACTACATGTAAAGTTCACTTGTATTAAATTGTATCAATTTTGTTAGTCCAAATAACATCACTCGTAGAAACAGACTTAAATCCAAAGTTCAATCTAATGTGCCATCTTGTTCATAGAAGATTGCAGCATGCAAACAAACCGTACAACGACTTTCAAATTTTAAGCCTAACGAAACAAAATTGAGTTGGGTGGGAGTCAAAGAAATGGAAGATGAATATTCATGGAAAGTACCAAACCATTCTAAAACGTAGAAGAAGCAAATATTATTCAATTAGATTTGTCCTTTTGAATTAGGTAGTCGTACACTCATGGTACACCAAATCACCGACGCGGTTTTGTTTAGTAGGTCGGTAACAAGAAGTTAGATTGGTCCTGAGAGTGTTATTAATGTAATGAAATCTCCACTTGTGGTTTGTTTTTTATACTTTCCATTTTCGATTATTAATTTAACCAAATAATCAATTAGACTAGTTTTTTATGAGAGGGCCTATAAGGTTGCAAATCTTTGAGATTAAATACTTAAATTGGTCTCAATTTTTTTAAATATTTACTAAACCTATTGAAAATGTTACATCCGTTAAGCACCAATTAATTTTTCAAACATAGATTATATTCAAAACCCACCAATTGGGTATATCATGGTCAACATTATTAGTTGCCTCAAAATCTGAATTTCAAACATAAATCATATAATATGGAACTCAATGATCAAACGGGTATTGAATTGAATCGAAAATGGAGCTAAATTGAAATTACATTAGGAGAGCAATCTCCTAACAAAGAGGGTTAAGAATTCATATATGATTTCAAGGAGTTTGTAGGCGGTGAAGATGGTGGTGGTTGTATCATGACAGTCCATACTATTTCAGTAACCTCCATCACCTTCTTCTTGATGTTTGCAGCTTGAGTTGTAACTTGGAGTTGGTGGTTCTGTGATGGGTTTGGAGGTGATGGCATGATGGGGGTGGTGACCGTTAGTTAGTAGACTATGCTTTTATGACCTTTTATTGATTTTGAAGACAAAGTAAGGCCTAGTTAATTTAACAAATTTTTAACTAATGCTTTTGACATTTTTAATAAATTGGGTACTTGTTTGAAATGTTTAACAAGGTTGACACCAATTTGAAATAACATTAAAAGGTTGGATAGATTTAGGTACTTAATCCAATCTTTTATCTACTTCTTCAAGCAAGTGTTTGGAAAAGGATTCGAGCACGGAGCGCTTTGAGTGCCAAAACTAGAGGTGGGCTCGAACAACTGAAAACCTAATTTACACCTTTTGTTTTAAGTTAACAATTAAATTTCTGTATGGATTACTCTGCCTTTTTACAAGATTGCTTATGAGATTTATGATTTTGGACGTGTGATGCCAATCCCATGACGATGCTGACGACGATACAGAGTTCTGCCATCACTCTTCCGATAAAGCTATTTGTGAAGACCATATTCATATGGCCTTGTACAGCTCATATGACCATATTCATAACACCTCCAGCCCAGCCCAAGCCAATCTCTAGGCCGGAGTCGGAGCCGAGGAGGAGGAGGTCGGCGACGAGCATGACCTTGAGGTCGTCAGGGTGGTGGTGTTCCGGGATGGGTTCAGGAAGATTAGGGTTGGGTGTGGTTTTGCAGGAGGGGGTTGAGACCCACTCTTCGTAGACGAGCAGAGATGAGACTGCGATTAGCGGCAATAATGGGTCGAAGATGAATACCCTATATTCACTTTTAAAAAAAAATGAATAGAAAAACTGAATAAAATAATTATTAAACAACTCCAAAATGATTATCAAACGGTTCTAAGATTATCAAGACTTCAGTAAAATCAACTTCTTAACTGAATCCAATAAAATCAACTTCATCAAACATTTCAGCATCGGTCCCTGGTGGTGGCAGTGCCCACAGATCAAAGGCACATGATGGAGAGATGAATTATAACCTTGTCCCTTGTTCTTGTGTTCTTATTACGTTCATCATTGCACAGAAACCAGACAGGAAGAATACGATGTTTGCAACTCATGGCAGTGCCAGATAACATGGACATTTTCAGAATACAGTAAAAAAAATATCAGAGAGAGAGATCAAGAGAGAGCTAGAGAGAGCAAACCGTTTATTATAAATCGACCCCAAACTTCTAACCTTGTTGGTCTCAACAAACAGATATGCGACCAACGTATGTTTACACATATAAGAGCAGGAACACTAAACAACCCTGTTGGTTTCAAATCCTTGAGTGGCAAATCATTTTACGAACCAAAAATAACCGCCACGATCACAAACACACCGATAAACAAAAAAAAATACTTCCAAACATCAGCCGGCTGCCATTGGTGGTTTTCCGGCTGAACGAATCCGTGACCATGGCCTCCGTGAAATGAATTGAATGGTGCGAAAGGGAAACCAGAAGTTGTTCCATATACAGTAGCATCCGGGAACCCGTGATACTGAACGTTAAGCAAAGATGGTAACAGACCACCAAATGCAGTCGCCAAGGTGAAGTTACCAATCCGTTGAGTTGCCATTGGTACAAATCCCCCCATGAATCCAAAGCCATAATTGGCAAATTGATTGGTGTTCGGAGGAGGGGCAGTTGGAGGCCTCTGCCCAGACGGGCGATTGGGAATGTTGATCCCTGGATACGACTTTGATCTTGGGTCAGTTTGCGTCTTGCCCCTACCATAAAGCGGAACCAACTTCTCTTCCTCTATGAGGGCCTTGCAAAACGGGCACTCTTGTGAATTCGAGTGATGGTGGAGCCACCTGTAGAGGCAAGGCCAGCAAAAGAGGTGGCCGCAACGGGTTATGATCGGGTCTTGGGCTAGTTCGAAGCAAATATTGCATTCGAAATCTCCCACATCGTTGGCATTGTTACCGGAGCAAGAGACGCTTTGGGGCGGGACGCTTGTTGACTCTCCAAAACCACTTGCCATCTCAGTAACCACAAAACTTCACAGTGGAAACGCCTGCCTGCACTTCATACAAACTCATCACTAATTTATTCATTTTTCTTATGACTCAAATAAATCAATTGATACCTCGACATGAATTAGATTCAGATACAGCTGAAATACAGAGAAAATATTCAGAAAAGTTAAATTATTCAATCTCCAAGACAAAGAAAAATTACTCAAAAAAATAATTAAATTATTCAATCTCAAACCAGATTCGTATTTTACATCAAAATACCAAATTAAATCTAGAACAAGATTAGATCAGGAAAAATCAAAGATCTAGACCACGCAGATCAAGAGATTTAAGCAAAAGGAAGACCCAGATCAGAACGATTAAGCAAGTATATCCAACCAATTGCACAAATTATTCAATTTATTAGAAAATCCCCCAAAATTCCAAATCCCTAAAACCCTAATCCCTAATCATAAAGCATCTAATAAGCAAACCGAGAAAAAACTCAGAAATCCAAAACGGGAAAAATAATCGAATCAAGGTGAGAGAACAATTAAAAAGCAATTAACTGAAATTAAACTATAGAAACAATTAAATTAGAATTAAAATTACCTTTTGGGCGAGTGCAATTTGATTGGGAATCGTATGCCAAAGAGAGAGAGAGAGAGAGAGAGAGAGAGAGAGAGAGAGAATGTGCACTGCTTAAGTGGGTAGGAAAAGGTCTGTCTTCTCTCTCTAATATTTGGAGGAAGACAACCGAGAACCTCTATCGGCCCTCTCTCTGCGGTTTGTGGAAGATTCCACGCTTTCCTCCCACTTTTTCGATATGAGGACTCTCTGCGGATCTTATTCGGGACGATTCTAGGATCCTCAACTTTTCCCATTTTATCATACATCGTACAGTTAAAAGTTAAAAATTATTTTTAGTATTTTTTTAAATTAAATAAAAATAGTATTTGATAAAAATTAATCGTACGATATACAATAAATAAACATAATTTAAGAATTTCTAAAATCCCCACAAAAGATCCGAAGAGGATCCTCATCCATTTTTTCTCTTTTGGCGGGCTGTCTATTCCATATTTTAATATATAATTTAAGAATTATGTGCCCTATTAGAATCTGTAAGTATGCGTTCGTTATAATTCCCACCAAACTGTCGGATTTCCATCCGATGGCTATATTGCGTTCAGGTGTCCCAATCGGACGGTTTTGGTCATCCTAGTTCTATTCTGATGTTGGTGATGGCTTTTCTGTGATGTTGACATCTGTATTTTTGCGGGCTTACCGCTATTTACAAAACTTTTACAAAAGCCCGGCCCATAAACAGTCTTAACACATTGGATCTGTTCGAATACCCTCTCTCGAGTCTCGCTTGTTGGGCTTGGGCTTGTTTACCTACAAGTAATGACAATTGTATTGTAGAGCAAGACAAGGAAGCCCAGCCCATTTTTTGCATTAGTCTTAGCTTTCTCAAGGATCAACAAACGGCCCACACTAATGAAGTAGGTTTATAAACATTTTAACTTAGACGATGTCTTCATGGGGCATCCGTATGTAAGAATTTTTCCTCAATTTACAGTAAAAACAACCCCATTACGGTATAACTTTACTACGCATACTTCTTAGAGTTACTTATTAAGAGAATTATTTTCAATACACTCGTTTTTTCCATTGCATAGTTTATGTTTGACAGTCGGATCGAAGAAAAAAAAATCGGGTTTGTAAAAGCATTTCTCTATTTTCGGTTAACTAAATTCAGATAGTACTTAACATCGTTATACGAATCGAACCTGGTGGCTGGAATATTTGGAGTATGATTCTCTCCCTTTTTAGTCTCCATCTTCTTTTCTCCATTCATATTTGAACGATTACGATTAAGTCAAGTCAACTTTTTGTGTTAATTTTTTAATAACCAAAAGAACACAAAAAACAATTTGTGAGAAGATGGGGGAAGAGAATAAAAATAGGGTTAATCTCAGTTTACTATCCTGAAGATTCTGGATTTTCAACATTTAATACATGAAGTTTTTTTCACCCCAGAGTGGTACATAAAGTCATAATTTTGGGATACTTTCATACATTCGTTAAGTTTGATGTTAAATCAGCCGTTAACTGATGACGTGATGCTCATGTGGACAGTGACTAGGCACCACGTGTCATAGGTGCCCACATAAATATTAAAAATTTTAAAAAAATTGAAACAAAAAAAAAAATTTTAAAAAAGTTTCTAGGCTGTCCCCTAGCTCTACCCCAAGACTTTCTTCTTCGAACCCAAACACCACCAGACTCCTCATCCGCAACGACGGAAACTTAATTTACAGCACATGGGAGAGCTTCGCCTTCCCCACTGACACCATGTTGCCGAACTAGAGCATGACCGGAGCGAATTTCACCCTCATCTCCAACAATGACAAGTTCAGCGTCGTCAACGCGAGTAATTTAGTCTTCAACGACACCGACGTCTATCAGAGTCTCTTCAACGCTTTCTAGTCTTTGGACTCCGAAGGCAAAGTGCAGCAGGCAAATGGCGAGTCGTTTATCGCCTCCGATTTCGACCTGAATCGATCTCGAATACTGACGATCAATGACAATGGGAATTTCAGAATTCACAGCTTCGATCCCAGTCTATGGCAATGGAACATCGTCTAGCAAGCCGGGTATGAATTTTGCAAAGTCCACGACACGTGCAGGCCGAACGCCATCTACTTCAGCGACGGTTCGAGCTCCTTTTACTGCATGTGCGCACCGGGATTTAGAGAATCCGCCGGCGAAATCAAAGATGGAGGGTGCGAAAGGAAAATTAAGCTCACGAATTTGGGGAACAACAAATTTGAGCGGCTTGATTACGTGAATTTCATGGGCGGCTCCAACCAGACCAATCAATTTCAGCGTCTGCAAATCGAGATGCCTGGCGAGAAACGATTGCCTCAGATTCATGTTCAAATACGATGACAAAGGCTATTGCGTGCTCCAGCTTGAGAGATTGTAATACGGGTACTGGTTGCCGGGATCCGAAACCGCTATGTTTCTCCAGGTCGAAAAATCAGAGACTGACAAGTCGAATTTTACAAGGATGACGGAACTGCTGGAGATGACCTGTCCCGTTCAGAAAAGCCTCCCGCTTCCGCCAGAGAATTCCAACGCGACGACAAGGAACATTGTGATTATATGCACCCTTTTCGCGGCGGAGCTGATATCCAGTTCCGACATGCAGAGGAGAAAAGGGAGGGAGGGGTTCAAGGGTTGAGGTAGGGGACAGCCCAGAACCTTTTTTTTTCTTTTTTAATTTAATTTTTTTTGTTTCAAAATTTTTATTTATTTTTTAATATTTATGTGGGCCTCTATGACATGTAGTGCTAGTTATTGTCCATGTGAACGTCACGTCACCCGTTAACGGCTGATTTAACAGTAAACTTAACAGATGTATAAAAGTATCCCAAAATTTTGACTTTATGTACCACTCTAGGATGAAAAAAAACTTCATGTATTAAATGTTGAAAATCAAGAAATTTCAAGGTAATAAACTAAGATCAATCCAAAATATAAATGAAGAGAATCCTACGCTGAAATATTTATCCCAAAGAAGAAAAATAGATCTTTATGGCCGTGAGCATTTGATGAACTTTACCATGGACCATTGTCCTCACTGCTCTGCCACCAGTTTTCAGAGTGGCACTGAAGCTTATGGCTGGTCTACATGCATCCCATTAGACATGTTTTAGTATTAAGATGGCAGGCTTTTTTTGATCGACTCGAACTGAGTGATCTCTTTACGGAAATGGATCCCCGTTGGATCCTTTTCTTAAGGATATTTTGTGATTGTAATTGTTTATCGTACATTGTGGGATCAGAAATTATTTTAAAATTTAAATTTTTAAAATTAAACATAAATAGTACCTAACAAAAATTAACCATACGATATACGATGAATGGTCACGATCACATGATCCCTAGGATCTCTAAAAAAAGGATCCACCAAAAATAATGTTTTACTGAGAAAAAATGTGATAGAGAAAAAATGTGATAAAGATTTTCTTAGAAGTAAGATTTTTTGTGAATTTTTTATCATTTTATATTTTTTGTACAAAGTTTTATACTTTGATGCACAAATTAATGTTAAACAGTGAGGTGGCATAAGTCGATAGAGAGTTCCACTTTTAGAGTCTCATTAGCATTTCTTTTTTTAGAATTTAGGTTTGCCCAAACTTTCACGTCTCGATCTCAAGCTTGTTCAGTAAATATTTATTTAAGGGTTTATATTAAAATTAAACTTTCTAATTGACGTAACTTATTATTTTAGTCTTGAAATTAAAGATTGTTTAATTTTGTCTTTGAAATTGACCTAAAACATCAATTTAGTCTCTACAGTCCAATTCCATCAAATTCCTCGCCAATTTCAGAAATTAAAATGGCGAGTTAGATCAATTTCAAATACTAATAGTAAAAACCCTCTTGTTTAAACACGCATGTTGAAACTTGGTCCAGTTCTGAGTTCTGGCGTCCCCAGAATACCATGCACGAGTAGAGCAGTTCAAGTTAATAAACTTAATTATATGAAATGGCCTTGCAGTAACTTACTACAAGAGACTAGAGGACCCAATTACATTCGTCACCTTCAAACTTTTGGGAGACAATTTGATTGAAAGTAACTTAAAAGGAAAGTTGGTTTCAAAGTTGGGTAATGGTAGGGAGACCAATTATATTTAGACCAAATTTTGTAAATTATATATGACGTAGTTGTTGATAATTGAGTTACTTGAGTTTAATTAACATATTTATTATCTATCAGTGACACACCACATAATTTACAAATTTGATATAAAAAATTAGTCTACCTAACATTACTCTAGAACGTTAAGCAAATGATATTAGTTTAAGTATAGCTACCGCTCTCCTTCTGGGTATCTTCAGCAAAGAGATGTTCTTGTTTCCAACTTCTCAATTATATTGATAGAGACCTCCACCCGCCAAATTTTCAATAAAAAAAAACAGAGAGAGAGAGGATCTTCGTCGCATCCTCTTTGTGAGAATTCCGGGAATTCTCAAATCACATCTATTTATTATAAATTGTGCGGTCAATTTTTGTCAGGTACTGTTTATATTCAATTTTAAACAAAAAAAAAATTTACAATGATTCTAACTGCATGATATATGATAAACGAATGTGATTAGAGAATTTTCAGGATCTCCTGGATCCTCCTGGAAAAACAGATGCCACACATCACTATTTGTAGCCACAAAATCCATTAAACATGACAACTGAAATCTGGGATCATTTGAGTGTCTAGTTGACTAGTTGGTACGATGATAGGGTTACGGTGCGCCGCCCACAAATGTATTAAGGGGTGTGATATTCATGCATCTTTTTTTACTTTTCATATATTTTTTAAAATTTTTTGCCTTCAGATCAGATGAATTGAATAAAATCAAAAGATAATAAATAATAAAGAGTGTGTGAAAAGTAAAAATATATGTGTAAATAATACACCCCATTTATTAAATGTCGAAAATCACTGTATGTGCCTATACGTGCTTCCCATAACTAGTAAAATTAATAAATGTTTTAGTACACAAATCATGAGTTGGTAGTCAAGTGGTAAATGTCGGATTATAAGGTTTTTTTTAAAACTAAAAACTAGATGTCTTGAGTTCAAATATGCCGCTGGTGTCGAAGCCAAACTTGTGGTCAGTAAAGGCTGAAATGCCTCTGCGAGTCTTCCTGGACCCCGATATGGATGGATAACTGTGGCTTGCCGCCAGTCGTCCCCCTATTTTAAAAGAATAATAAATGTTTTGGTACACATGTGACAAATGTGTTTTTTTTTTGGCAAACGATATTATCTACACTAAGGAGGTATGAGAGTAGGCTAAGCCTCACAATAGGCTAGTAATAATGTGGTTCAAATTCGCATTTGACGATAATTAAACCTAAGACCTCTCACTTACAAGTGTAGAGGAATATCACTAAACCGTAGTAATAAGTAGCTAACAAATGTGTGCATGTATAGGCACATTTGAGGTTCCATGCATACATTTTCCAACACTAAAGGAATTAAAGAGCATGGAAGCTCATATGTATGCATGGACTCTAAAACTTTTTTTTCTTTTTAACAAATAATATTATATATACTAAAAAGGTGGGGAAGTGGGTTAAGCCTCACAATAAACAAGCAATAATATAGTTTAAATTCGTCTTTGGTGAGAATCGAACCTAAGACTCTAAGACTTAACTTTTAATTTTTTTGAGCAAACAATATTAACTACACTAAAGGGGTGAGGGCGTGGATTAATGCCTAGTTTGGTATTGCATTAAAAAAAAAACTACTTCACTTTTAAAAATACAGTTTATCAAACGTTTAACTAAAAAGCGCAGCAATCCCAAACTTGCCTTAAGACTCATAATGAACTAGCAATAATGCAGTTCAAATTTGCTTTTGGCAAGAATCGAATATAAAACTTCTTACTTACTAGTAAAAAAGAATATCACTAAACCGTAATACTAAGTGGCTATGTTATATATAGCAAAGAAAATGGAAGAATTGATGGATTATTTTTGTTGCCCATGGTTGACCTAACAAGATTAACAGTCCTAGCTACAACTACTTAATTTGTGATCATCAATCAAATTAATCACCTCCTAATTACATTCATAAATACACTTGCAAAAAACCCACACTTCCTCCCGAAATCCCCAAACTTTAACAGACAAACCTACTTCCTCCTAAGACTACCAAAACAAACCTTTATTTTACTCATCCCAACACGTGACAAAACTGGCCACATCAAGTATTACACACGCATCGACTACCAAACGTCTCCACGTGTCCTCCAAAACTGCAGTTTTTCCAACACTATTCCTTGGCTTCATGCGCACCAGTCATTTGATTCACTACCAATTTTCCATCCCTCAATTGAATCCCAGCACTGCCTCTCTCTCCTCTCTCTTTCTCTCTCTAAAACTAAAACGTCCCCCAAATTCCCAAAACGAAATATAAAGTTAAAAAAATAATGGTGATTGAATGACTCGATGTGAGCCAGAGTCACCAGACCCACCCGCCACCGCGTGAAGGGCCGTCTCCCGTCGTTTACCCTGCCCCCTAAAACGACGAGACACGTCACTTCCACCGTCTGATCCGCCCCCAACCCGGCAAAACCAAAATGTTGGGTCAACCCGCCATCCAGGCTCTCACATTCTGGCTCTCAGAGCACCCGTCCATCGTCGGGTTCCGCTGGTCCCACACCCACTCCTGGGGCTCCACGTGGTCCTTCCTCTTCACCGCCATCGCCGTCTACATAGGCCTCTCCATCCTTCTCCACCTCTTCCTCCTCGCCGTTAACCGGTCGGGTCGACCAGTCCCGCTCGGACCTATACCCGCAATCCACAGCCTCGCGATGGCCCTAATATCGTTCACAATCTTCGCCGGGATCACCCTCTCCTCCGCCGCCGAAATTCACGAGACACGGTGGTTCTGGCGGCGGTCCAAAACCCCGTTCCAGTGGCTCCTCTGCTTCCCGCTCGGGACCCGGCCGTCGGGTCGGGTATTTTTCTGGTCCTACGTGTACTACCTGTCCAGATTCCCCCACATGCTCCGCACATTCTTCACCATCCTCCGCCGCCGGAAGCTTGTCCCCTTCCAGCTCTTCAACCACTCGATCCTCACCGTCATCTCGTTCCTCTGGCTCGAGTTCTCGCAGTCGATTCAGGTCCTCGCCATCCTCTGCACAACGCTCGTCTACTCCGTGGTTTACGGGTACAGGTTCTGGACCGCCGTGGGGCTGCCGGGCGCGTGTTTTCCGGTGGTGGTGAACTGCCAGATTGCGCTGCTGGGTTGCAACGTGGCGTGCCACGTCGGCGTCCTGATGCTGCATTTCATGAAAGGCGGGTGCAACGGGATTGGCGCGTGGGTGTTCAATTCGGTCCTCAACGGTGTGATTCTGTTGGCATTTTTGAATTTTTACATCAGAATTCATCTGGGGTTTTTCAATAAGAAGGGGAAGGGAAGAGGTGTCAGCAGCGGAGCTGGCGGTGGCGATACGGCGGCCAAGTCCGTTGGAGTTAAGGACAAGGAGCTTTGATGGTGTAAGATGCAATTTTAGGGGGGCGGAAATTAAATTTTTGATGCGAGGGTAGGTTTTTGGAATTTGTACATGGTCCACAAATTAATACAATTACGATGACGGAAATTTTATATTTCTGGTCAATAATATGCTTCGGAAGAATGAAGTATTAGGGAAGAATCTGGAATTCAACGGTTGCAAATATTAATAATATAATATACACTGATGCATTTTAAAAAATCACTCCTAATGAAAGATTTTGTTCAAGACAAAGGACGGTTTTCTATAATATACACCGATGCATATAGCAATTCATTAGATATTATAACGTTTAGTTTTAATAGTGTGCGTTGAGGGTTAATGCAATCTCGGAAGTTTTATACCCTAAATTAGATCTTTTAGCCCCAGTTTGGGGTTGAGGTGATTTTAAAAAAAGCTCCTATGAAAAAAAGCTGGGAGTGTTTTTGGTGTTTGGTAAACTTAAAAAAAAGGGCTTATTTTGGAAGCTGCTGTGAGAATAAGCTGAAATCAAAGGAAAAAGCTGAAGCTGCAATTTGTAGCTTTGAAAAACTGGCTTTTTTTCAAAGCACACAGAACTACAGTGCTCCTTTAATGAAAAGATCCACTATCAGACTGCTTTTTTTTTCAAAAGCACTTTTTACAAAAAAGTTTACCAAACACTCTGCTGATTTATTTCACAGCCGCTTATTCTCACAGCACAACCGCTTATTCTCACAGCAGCTTTTTTTCAAAGCACAGCAATACCAAACCAGCCCTTAGTTTGGCAAGGAATTTGTACCTCATTATATTTGAATTTGGATATAGTTGATTACTTAGTTATAAACAACTTTTAGGGGTCAGCTTGATAACTATTTTGTGGAATAAATATTGGTGGAAGAAATGGCCGAGAATGTCACCCTTTCGTAAGGGTTGTTAGACAATTATTAAGGAGTTGTTTGGTATTCAATTTGAAAACAACTTATTGGTTTCAAAAATGATGACTGTAGTTAAATTACTTAGCACTCAATGGTTTAAAAACAAAAAATTGGATTCAAGAAGGATATCAAACAACCCCTAAGCTATTAGTGTTTTTCTATACAATGGTCTGGTACTATATGAGTGGGAGAAATCTAACCTAAATCACACAATGAACAAACAATAATAGTTAAGTATTAAACTCATTATTCAGGTGAACTGAACTTGAGACCTCTTATAAATGAAGATGAAAATCATTGAACCGTAATGCTAATTACTACGTTACCAAAGGTCTGAGTAAAACACAGTTTGTGCAGATAACTTAGTTTCGTTTTGTACTGGCGTTAATATCAAAGATGGGAGATTTAATTTGTTATGGAAATGCGTATATCAAATTCCAAATCAATTTGGCAAGGACACTTTAAATTAGAGTTTGGGCTTGATGAGGAAGTGACTTGGACCACAAGTTTTTGAGTCCTCCATGAATGCGAGCAATTACGTTGTGAACGTTCCCATGTTGATATGTATCGATCAGAGGTTCAGATGGGAGAGATGACACAGAAACAGAAAGGAAAAAAATACATATTACATTTTGATTTGTTTGAAATGCTGAGGTTACCAAGCATATGGAATTTCATGAAAATATCGATGCATGCTTTTTCATAGCTGAGGAGGATTTGGTGTAAAATTAGCAGTCGAAAGGGAAGTTGTTTGGATGAGAAAGTTCATATCGGAATTTGGAGTTGTAGTTTGAAAGTTAAGGAGAAAGAAAAAGAAAAAAGGGTAAATTACATACTAGCTCCTCAGGTTTGAGGTCTATTACGATGCATGATTTTTCATAGCTGAGGAGAATGTTTTAAAGATGTTGTATGAGGTTGTAATAGATCTCAAACCTAAGGGGTTACTATGTAATTTACCAAAAAAAAAAAACTAACCCAAAAGAATAAGTTGGGCCTAAATGAATGTTGGTCAGGGCCTCCATATTTGTGGTTTGACTCAAATCCAATGAACCATATAACTAACTCCACTTGATTCTGTGTCAAATTTTATTTGATTTCAGGCAATTGACTAACTCATAGTTCTCAAGTCTGCATTACTACGAAACCTTGGTTGGCATATATGGTCCATACGATTGCATATCATAGCACCGTCACATAAACAATTTCACACTTGTGCCTCTTGGTTGAATATAGATTTAACGTGTAGAGTGTGAAGAAAAAAGAAAGAAACAAAGGGTTACAAATCATGCATAGGTTTACCTACTTGTACACCGATTCGTAACTAACGTAATTTGACGTACAAAATTCATAATCGAAACTGTTTATCTTCTTTATAGTCATCAAAAGATCATCTCTTAAAAAATATTCAATTTGGAGCTCGTTTAGTCATCCATAAGTTTTAAATAAATCGATTTTAGCATTCTCATGATAAACCGTCTAATTTGTATGCATATGAATGACTAAATGAGGTCAAAATTGAATTCTTTTTTTTTTCTTTTATAAATATCATACTTAAAACATGATAAAGAAAATGAGATGTTTTGATTATGAGGCTTGTACAACGATAATATGCTAATCACAAGTAGAGTGGACAGGTAGGGGCACTCATGCGGTGGACACAAGTATTTTTCTTAATAAAAACAAGCTAAACAATACACAATTTGAAGAGTGTGTTAAAGCTTCTAATTTGTGTTTAAGAAAATATTTACGTATGAATCCGACTGTAATACGTAAATAAATAAATAAACTTCTTATTAGTAAAGAGGAAAACCATGTGTTTAGAGAACATCATCGATCATATAAACTAGGATTAAAATTTTGAAAAAGAAGACCTAACTTACACCCACATGCCTATGTCACAACAAATGTGGATTGAACCATTTCGCAAGAGCTTAAATTTGGAAATTAAAATTGCAAATTAAATGATGTGAGTATAACCATTATTCATTGAGTAATGCTAAAGAGATTAAATTTGGAGATTAAAATTGCAAATTAAATGATGTATCACAAATAGAAATGAACACGTCTATCAACATTTAAGTAAAATCAATATCCCAGCCATCTTCAAATCCAAACAGAAGAATTGTATTATTTTGAAAGAATAATTACATATGGCAAGCAAGAAAATTAAGTCGGTGGCAGGCACCATATCTAAATTGCTACAGTGCCAAGAATGGTATAGGACTAAGGGCTGGTTTGGTATTGCTGTGCTTTGAAAAAAAGCTGCTGTGAGAATAAGCGGCTGTGCTGTGAGAATAAGCGGCTTTGAAATAAAGCAGCAGAGTGTTTGGTAAACTTTTTTGTAAAAGTGCTTTTGGAAAAAAAAGCAGTCTGATAATGAGTCTTTTCATTAAAGGAGCACTGTAGCTCCGTGTGCTTTGAAAAAAAACCAGTTTTCCAAAGCTGCAAATAGCAGCTTCAGCTTTTTCCTTTGATTTCAGCTTATTCTCACAGCAGCTTCCAAAATAAGCCCTTTTTTTTTCAGTTTACCATATACCTAAAACCCTTACAGCTTTTTTTCATGGGTGCTTTTTTTTTAAGCACCTCACTTCCAAACCAGGTCTAAGATGGGTCTGGATCCACGTTACACGGCTCCACATTAAAAATTGACTCGGTCCAAAACTTTGTCACCTACCAAACGGGCAGTAAGCATAATCGTTTGACTGCGCCAGCTTCTTGGAGGTTTCTTGGTGCTCTCGCTCTACCACACGCAAGTCTGCAAATCTCTAGTTCTGAAATAAGAAATAGACGCATGGTTATAAGCATCTTTTGTTAGCAAATTGTGGTCTCTCAAATAAGATTATTTAAAAAATCTCTCAACGGTAGAGGATTGTGTTGTCACGTATCTATTTTCTACCATCTAATCCGCCAACCAAACGGATACGTAGATTGCACACATTTATGTTCGTTATCTGTGAAAACATGTATACATGAAAAGATTAATGTCATGGCGACCAAATGTTTAAACCATATATGCGAACCAAGTGATGTGTCATCTCCATCAACGCTTAATTAATAATACAATCATCTACAATTACATCATTTGGATTGCAAATTTAGTTTAAAAAATTTGATCTTCCTAGCATTGCATATATGAAAATATTACGTGGGATAACTAATTAGTTTTCTTCCTCAAGAATCAGACCCATGAACTTGGACTTGACATCAGGCTTAGTTGGAGTGAGTTTGGAAAGAACAAGCGCTTGTCCGCCTTCAATTTTGGAAGATAGGTTGCTTGACAACTTACATGAAACAATTTTATCCAACGTTGCGTTCTGATCTAGTAATACCATAACACATTATAAAAAAACTTACACATAATATTGTATCGTTATACCAATACGGTACCATAAATCCGTCATGTACAAGTCTTTCTCCAACTTAAACCAAAATGGTTAGACAGTCGATGCATTCGTTTAAATGGTCCCAATGGACATAATCTATCCCGTATAAAAAAAGCTAATAACAAGGCCGAAGGTTGGACCATGAACTGAATGAAGACATGGACTGTCCAGCTAAAACCTCCCCTGGCCGAAGCAATTCCCCACTAACCAGGAAGGCTCATATGATAGGACAAGGATTGTTTGCTCTCTTACTTCCGGTACCCTCTCGTGCATTTCTGTTTGTGTGGTCAAGGTTAAGCCATGTTAACATTTTATATTATTATTCATTTTTATCTTATTATCTCTATAAAAAATTAATATAAAATATTGACGTGACTTAACCATGATCACATAAAACAGGAGGCACGGAAGGACATCGAAAATAGGAGAGCAGACAATCCTTGTCTCATATGATATTGTCAGACGGTGATGTATTGACTGGTAAGTTCAAAACCAATGCACTTTTATTCTACGGCTGCGATTGGTTGCCGAATTGTGGACGGAAAGTAATGTTGTAGCATAAAGTGATTGACTTTCTTAAGTTCAATCGTTCATCCGTGTTGACCGATTTTTATTAAATGATGATTTAGATCACTTGTTAGAAATTGTTCGAGCGTGTAATATAACATGAATTGATAATTAGATATTAATTTTAGGGTCTATCATGTATCTGTGTCAACTCTAGACACAAAACCTCCTCTATAACCCATTACACCTTGTTTTGGTACCCTGTTACATGATAGTATTATAATATGGATAATGCTAGGGAGTTAAAATTTGTAAATTAAATAATGTGTCGCCAATAAGAATGAACACGTTTATCAGTGCTTAAATAATAATCCAATCATTAACTTCCACAATATTTTTGAAAAACTATATACTTGTTTTAAGCAAGGGGTACCCTTTTCAAAAAAGTTTTACAAAACTTTATTTTTAGACTCATTCACCCTCATTTTTCGTCCCTTCGAAAATTTAGTGGCAGAGCTCATGTTGTCAATGAGTATTACTGACAGAAGCTGACATGTAGGTGGATCCCTCCTTTCGATATAAACGTTCTAACTTTATTTTTTACTGTTGTTTATTTATGCTCTGACATCACTTGTGTGACAAGTGTTCAACCTCGCTCACATACTCACTCTAGAATTAGTTACTTTAGGTTTAAATTAGTTCGCAATTACTACATCACCATCACTTTATGACTTCGTTATTTTTCAAGAGTCGACCAATACAACTTGATTCAAGTGTCCTCGTTGAATTGGGTGTCAATGAAAAATCTTTATGTGAGCTGCAAAAAGAGACCAAAAAGAAGACAACATATAGTGATCTACCGTGGATCTTTATTTTGTAGGAGTCTATTAGCCCATAATATTACGAGGAGGAATCAAACTGAAAATCTCAAGCACACACGGATGGCCATCCAAACTACGAATGAGCTTCTTTAATAAAATTGTGTACATTATTGATGATAGGGAATTTGGCCACTAAGATTGTCAAGGAGGAAATTTGAGATAATTTTGGTGCGGGATTTTGACTTTTGTTTTTCCACCAACGTGATCGGTGCGTTTTCAGAATTTCCAACTTCATAACTTTCGAATGAGATCCTCGTATTCTTTTTGTGAGGATCTCGAAGATCTTCCAATTGCATCCATTCATTGTATATCGTACGATTAAAAATCATTGTAAATCTTTTTTTTTTTAAATTAAATATAAATAATACATGATGAAAACTACCTACACAATGTACGATGAACGGATGTGATTGAAGAATCTCTGGATCCTCACAAAAAGAATCCTCATTCATAAACTTTCGCTCTTAAGTGATTATGATATGGATAAAAAAATTAAATAAAAGAGAAATGCTAATGAGATTCTCTTAAAGTAGATTATTCATGGATTATCTGTCACTTTATAGTTTAACGTTAATTCATATCAACATAATAAAATATTGTGCCAAAAACAAAAAATTTATAAAAAGTCTCGCTTTTGAGAAAATATCCTTAGTATTTCTCTTAAATAAAGTTTAAAATACTTTTCATGGAGTACCTAATAGCACTTTCTAAAGAAGAAGAAAAAAATCACTGTTTATAAAAAAAAAACTAAAAAAAAATCTTTAGTAATGCATGAATTTAAATTTGGGTATTGTTCTTCACACATTTGTTTTTACTTTTCACACATTTTTGTTAAACATTGTCTATTGATCATCTTTAATTAATTCGATTGGGCAAACAAAAATTGAAAGTGGTGTGTGAGACCTAAAAATAGATATGTAGATATCATCATCCTTAATTTTTTGTCAAACATTGTCAAATTGTCAATACTCTTTCACTTTTATAAGTCTTTTGGATTTTAATCTATTGTAAAATCAATTCAAAACCGTAAGTTCATAAGAAATTAAAATTAAAAATTAAAATGCTTGTTTAACACTTTGTCTATTTGTGCCATTTAGTCTTACGGTAATAATATTATTCTTCATTTGTAAGCGAGATTGAGAGGTCTTAAGTTTAATTTTCTCCAAAAACGAATTTCAACCGTATTATTACTAGTACATTATGAAACTAAGTCCATATCTTCCCATTCGTATGGATAATATTGTTTATTTCAAAAAGAATAAAAAAACACTTTGTCTATTTGTGGAAGTGCTTTTGGTGGTAAAATATCGAAGTTTAGATACGTGATGCTTTTCTTTTTGTTGCCCATTTTATATCTACCCAATAAAAAGACAAATTAAATAAAAGTTTTCAAAAACTTCAATTTCATGTTAGTAACTTGTAAATCATGAACTGATAACCTAAACACACTCAACATCATTGTTTACATAAAGCCGGTGACTAAATTTGTAAAGTTAAATTTGCGGGGAAGGGAAGGGGTGTTAAAACAAAATTGTGGTTTTCCAATCAATTATATTGTTGTTTTTCTTCTTCTATTACTTTTATATTTTTTTCTTTAACTAGTGTACTGAACCAAATTGCTTCCTCTTCGCCCCATCAAAAGCAGTTGTCGGGGTCATTTCCGATGAATCCGACGAGCACGGATAACATGCTTTACGAAGCTCGTCATACCTTCCGACGTCGAAATTCTCAAGCTTCATGAGGCGCTTCTGCTTAGCCTGAAACCGGCTATGGTAAAAGCCTTCGAAAGAGGGCTCTATCGACGTCCTGAGGAAGAAGGCGTATCCAGCCATGAAATACATTGAAGTAACGTAGAAGCAGATGGGTTCCATGATGTCCCATGAGAGCTCCCAGAACGTGAGCCTCATGAATCCGGCTGTTTGGACAACCAAAAAGCCAAGACCGCACCAAAGCTCCTTTCGGACAAGGGACTTGGCCTTTCGGTCTATCTCAAACTTGTGCCTCTCCATGTCTTCCAATTCCCTAATTCTGGGGTCATCGGAGTCGGGTGGTGTTCCTGGAATGGGAAACAGTTCTTGAATTGCTTTGGCTACCTGCAGTAACCAAACAGGTTGAAACAATTGGGTAAAGCATGCTCAGCCTATCACCAATTAATCCTCACCAACTACAGGAAAAACTTTTACAAAAATTAACACAAAAACCTGTGTTTTCAACTAATTTTTCAAAAACAATAAAAAAAATTCTGGATTGAGGGGAAAAACTTATAAATAAATTTCAAAGTTATTTCAGTACACATGGAATTTTTCTCCAATATACCGGAATTAAATCTAACGACTTTAAATAATGAAATATGCCATACATACTCTGGAATAAATTTCAAAAAGATAAGTATATGGGGACAAAGTGGAAAACCCCCAAACCTAATTCGGTATGCAGACCAATTACAAATCCATAAAAGCAAATCCGATAAGTAAATCTACAAGCTATCATTACTAAGGTATGCAGACCAAATACAAATCCATAAACAAAAGCAAATCCAGGAAGTTAATATGCAAGCTATCATTACCTAAAGAAAAGCACTTCACTTTAAAAAAAAAAAAAGCACTTTTCCTATTTCAAACATTCCCATAATGTTTGTTGAGCTCAGCAAACGCTTTACCACCACCCAAAAAAGAGAAACAACCACACCCAGCTTTTCAAACTTCATGCCACCCAAAACACTAAAACACCCTCTAATTTTCTAATTTGAGAAAAATATGTCCTATATTTTTTTAGGAAAATTAATAAAAAGTTAAAAAGATAAAATTATTTTTAATAAAAAATAATAAATAAAGATATAATAAATAATACCAAAAAAGATAAAAATGAACAATAATGTTTTGTTAAAACTTCCTTTTTTTAAAATAATTTCTTCCTATTTTTCATCTACACCGTGCCACACAAGGTACTGCAGAGCATAATAGAATACTGCTAATCTCCCACCCCCTAAAACAGCCACCCAACAAAAATGTAACTTTAATATTATTATTTTTTTTGTTAATTTTAATATTATTATTTTTAAATCACTGTGGTCTCCTCCCAAAGATGAAAAACAAAATCTGCCACGGTGAAAGACTGACACCCTTTTTCACGTTTAAAGGTCTCGCCTGTTGAAGAAAACAAAATAAAATCATAAAAACTATATTAGGTTTCGGAATTTCCCATATCACACTAAATAAAATTCACTGCTCGTAAATTTAATTCTACCCTCTCGGCCATCAGACCAAGATCACCACAACATTTATCTGAATTTCTGAAACACAAAAAAAATTATAAAAATAAACAAGAACAAAAATTAAATTTGAATTTAAATTCGGATAAATTAAAAACGATAATTTAATTAGGATTTAATGAATTAAGAAATTAATTTTTTACCTGTTCGGGCTTCAAACAAACGGAATTTCCCAATACGATGACGGAGCCGTTTTCGTCCAGCGATTTCGCAAACCCCAGACCCATATCCGGATCCGCGCAGCTTTCCCTGCAGATCCGAACAAACTCCGAATACGATACCCAGCTTTTCCGGACTTCTCGAAGCTTCAATTTCACCGCCTCCAGCTGGGCCACCCTCAGCAGCTTCTTTGTTTCCTCCGTCGTCAATCCCGATTTTGCCACCGGCAAGCTCTCCGGCTCGGGCTCCGGCGGAGCCAAACCGTCCAATCGGATCCGATCCTGGCCAATGGCCATGACTTTGAGCTTCTCCATTAGGTTTTCCCCCATCGGCAAAGACCAGATCGCTGGCTTCTGGAAATTTCCCGCCGACGGTGTCTTGTGGAGGAACCTCCGGAACATGGCATTGTCACCCGGGTCGGGCGCGATGCTCGTCTCGCGAGGCTTGGAAGCGGGTCGGATGTGGACCGCCGACGACGAAATCCGGCAGTTTCTGAGGGTTTGGGTCGACGCCTTGGAGATGTTGAACAGACGCTGGGCTAGGGTTTTCTTGAACGCCATTGTAATAATCTAGAGAGAGAAAATCGAGAGAACTGTAGAGATAGAGAGAGAGAGCTGTTGAAGCTTTGTACTGGTTATTGAGCGTATCAACAATGGAGGCCTCTGGCTCTTTATATAGGTGTCCCAATTCACGGGACGACCACGATTTTTTGAAACCCTCGCGATATTTCCACTAGTTGGGAGAATTAAAGTCGGGAGATGTTTCGATTTGCGCGGCTCCCCATGACTCTAGCGATGAACTTATCCCTTACGTTCTGGGCATATTCGTTTTATCCGTACTCCCGAGTTTATCTCGCTCGTTCCAATTTATCGTACGCGGAAAAATGCAGCCGCGTTCACGGGTGATAAAGATCAGGGGTTGGTGGATTAATCACCGTACACGTGGATGGTTCGCTTCCAGCAATGTGACCTTATCGACTGTGGACGGTCGGATTAGATGACTCTGGTTACCTGTTGATGTTGACTGATTTTTGTGTGGACTAGCGAGGTGGAGTGGCGTAATGAACACGTGGAAGGTAGAGAGGCGATATTAGAGTATCCCTGGTGAGAGGGCTTTATATGAGACTGGAAAAATAATAGATATAGCCTATTTTAAAGATCTAAGGAATTTTTAAGATTTTATAAAAGAATTTCTCTTAATTAGAGGTTATATCTTTTGAGCTCTATATGAGGCTATATATATATATATATATATATATATATATATATATATATATATATATATATATATGTGTAGTAATTTGATTAAACGATGATTTTTTTCTTTTCTTTTGTGTTAGCTTTTCTTAAGTTGATATTGGGACGTGATATCTTAAATTAATTTTTTATGAACCTTTCAACCTAAAAAGTTCAAATTGTGACAAATTTAGATTTCATCACTTTTGAATCGTTCGTTTGATTATATTCTCTTATCTCAATCTCATTTGTTGAAGAAACAAACCCTCACTTCACCCTCTGAAATAATTTTATTTTTTTTTCAATACATTGTAAAAGACTTGTTGAATACTTAAAATAAACACACATTATATGCTTGTTCCCATGTTTTCATTATGTTTCAATAGCTCATAAAAGATATGTCATTCTATTTTGTAGTTTATGATGAAATCATATATATTTTATGCATAAACATATACTTATATACACGAAATATAATAGATTTAATTAAATTCGCCTAGCCGCCTTGCCGCCTATCTAGACCCCATCTAGCTGCCTAGGCGTTAAGCCCCAGCTCACCATCCAAGTAGCGCCTAACCTCTTTTAGAACCTTGAATTTTCTCCATAGATATGTCAAATTCTACGTTTTAACCCTTCTTCTTTTTCAGATCATTTGTTGTAAACTTGGTTTTGTCAAATTTTGTATGTTTCCAACACATGTTTTAATCTCCCTCTCTGTGAAATCCCGTTCCCGGATTTCATTATTTAAAAATACATATATTCGTATTATTAATTTCAACACGTTTATATTTACGACTTATGTTTTTTTATGGAAAACACATCGATTGCATATTGTGAAAAAGGAAGCCACGTGAGTGGCTGGAAAAAGAAAAAAAAAGAAGAAGAAGAAAAGAAATTAGAGCTACCAAATGGCAGCTAAAGAAAAAATAAAGGAGGCTGCTTGATGACATAAAATGAGCGGGGAAATAAGGGAGAAAGGGAGAAAAAGGAGGGAAGGGGGCGAATCGGGGGAGGAGAGAGGAAGCAGGGGGATGAATCAGAGAGGGGACGGGAGAGAAAGAGAGCAACACGGGATCAAAGATACCTACCCAATTTGTGCGACTCGATCTGGACGGAAGTAATGGAACCGTGGGTTCCTCCAGCCAAATTCCGGCGTTTTGAGCCAAGCCACCACCTGAAAATGACTCACCATTGTTCCACATTCCTGTCTCATAAAATAAAAAATGGAGTTGATTGGGCTCGGATTTGGAAGAACTGAAGTCGTCGGCTTTGAGGACACCCGGCTGCAATCCACCCATTTCTGAAACAATTATCTTCAATCACCACCACCAAAACACTTTCCTTGAGGCCTAGAACAAATCCCAAATAGCTATTGGGCGGCGGAACACCAGTGGTGTCGAATAAAAAACACCTAAATTCAAGGGTTTTCGACGGATTGAGGCAGTTTTTAGGTGTTTTTTTGGCCAAATTGGACTTTGGCCCAGGTATGAAATTTGCTCCCCTCATTGAGATCTTCATTCCTGTAAAATTTGAGAAATTTTGGACATAGTTGAATTGTGCGGCGAGTCATGGTGGCCGGCCACCGCATGCGGCGGCGGAGTGGAGCCGAGACCCCACCTGACCTTCTTAGACTAAATTGGATACCCTGATTCCATATGTGATGTTTGATTGACGAAATCTCGTCATATGACTATAGTTTGATAGAGACTGCCACTTGGACATTAAATGAATCGACGATCCGACCGTTGGATCGTCATCAAACTTTAATATGTTATAGTATGTAATATTTGAGGATCATAGGAACTTAAGGATCGGGAGACCAACGTATGGATCTTTCCAAATTGGATTTGTAAGTTTGTAAAATAAAACGGTAACCGTCATTGGAAATTGTGATTGACGAAGATCCGACCGTCAGATCGTGAAGAGACATCAGTATGATGTTCTATGAGTATAATGAGGACTTTAGGAAGTTACGGATCCAAAATCCGATGGGCGGATCTTTTGGATCAAATTATGTAGAGTTGTGGATCCTACTATTGACCGAGAGTTGACTCTTTGTAAACATGTCTCGAAACGTTCTAAATACTAGAATTGATACTACCAAAGATTAAGTGAAGTCTAGTGGACCCACATTGGTTAGAGAGTGACTTGAATATATGTGATAGGGTTATTACCTTAATTTCTTATATTCGTATCCGTTGTGAATATGAATTGGTTTTATAAATATGATCTCTATTGAAATGTGATTCTTATATATTTAGCCATAGACCTATGTTTATTAAACATGATTTGGCTTGTGTACTGATGATGATTGTGACGTATATGTGTTTAATTATCTTTTTAGTAATGTGAATGATAAATATGATATATGTTATGACAATGAGATCTTAGAATCCTATTAGAAGTAGTTTGTAGAATTTATATGCTTGTGTAACATATTAGTTGGAGGCCATGAGAAGTTGATAGTGTAGGTGACTACGTTGTAAATTATAGGGGTTGAGGTAGTGGTAGGTTGAGTGGTCCAGAATCGTATCTATTCGGATTCCGTTGAGTGATGGTCCGGAATCCCATCTACTCCGCGATTCCGTTGAGTGATGGTCCGTAATCGTATCCATTCGGATTCCGTTGAGTGATGTCTGGAATCCATTCTACTCCACGATTTCGTTGAGTGATGGTCCGGAATCCCTTCTACTCCGCGATTCCGTTGAGTGATGTCCGGAATCCCTTTTACTCCGTAATTCCGTTGAGTGATGGTTTGGAATCCCTTCTACTCCGCGATTTCGTTGAGTGATGGTCAATCATATCCATTTGGATTCCATTGAGTGATGGTCCGGAATCCCTTCTACTCCGCGATTCCGTTGAGTGATGGTCCGGAATCGTACCCTGGGTTGGATATCGTTGAGTGGTTCGAAATCTCATTCTTCGAAGAAGTAGGCTTGGCTTAATTGTGTCACTCTAGCCTTTGTTTTAGTATATTTGTGAATAATGGTTTCTAGAATCTTGTGAATTGAATTAGAAAAGTGGTTGTACGTTTGTATGACTCATTCGAGATTTTCTACGATTCGATTATGATTTCATAATATATGAATTTAGAAGATATGAGAATGATTGTTATTATTTTGACCAGATTAGTTAATTAATGTGGCTAGTGAATGGTTTTGTACTTCGTTGGTTCCTAAATATGATGTATGTTGTGAATTGCGATATCATGTTGGACATAATGATTTATAGGTTGGATGGAAGAGAAGTCGTGATTTTCATAGGGGTTTGTTATGTAGCCCTGAGTCTAGGAATTTCATGCTTGTCAGGTTCTAATAAATGTTTGATTGAGGAATGTTATGCCTTTCGGCTTGAACGGACTGTGATATATGTTGAGTTGTAGTGAATGACGAACTACGAATGGCTTGATCCCTGTTGAGGGTACGTAGGCAGTCTAATGAAGAGGTTAGATGCAACCATAAAGTATACGCAAAATTATTATGCATTTGGATCTTGAATTATATTTTGTACACATAAAAAAGGTGGGGTACGTTGAGTTACGAGCATTTAGTGACGTCACGTGTCGATCTTGGACGTATGTCGGGATCTGGGCATGACACTCTCAATTAGTTTTTCGTAAATTTTCTTATTAAATAGTTCACATAAGAATTAATATATGCTTGTATCTAAACACTTATAATTAGGGCTGGGTTCGGTTCTCAGCAGTTCGGTTTTTTCCCAAAACCGAAATCAAACTGAAATTTCGGTTCAGTTTGGTTCGGTTCAATTTTTTTCGGTTTTTTCTCGGTTCGATTTTGGTTTTGGTTTTTTTTTTTCCTCCTCCAAAAAATAAAAAATTTGGAAATAAGAAAGTTCACAATCAAGGTCACTTCAGAGTTATCCACATGAAAACCTACAAGTATGAAATCAATTTTACACATCTATATTTGACAGAAAAGGAAAGATATGCCATTTGAGAAGTGGTACTACTATCATAACCTTAGACCATATTCAACAACAAAACCATGATGAGAATCCAAAGTTGCTCCACGGTCCACCAACTTCGGGAAAGAACACTACAAGTCTGCAACAAAGAATAAGGCAACAAATTGACATATGCCAACGTTACTGACAAAGTTTAAGTCTTCCAATTTCCAAAGTCCAAACTTAAATAAATATCAAAGTTTAAGCCTTCAAAAAGTCCAAATTTAAAATAAACATCACACAAGTCAAATAAACCTTCAAGGTTTCATCACTTCATGTCTTGCACAAATAAAATCTTCCAAGTTCCCAAGCCCTAAACCAAATGTAATAAGTAAAATTACCTTTCTCAACTTCTTCACAAAACTCAAATCTCCTCAATGGTTGGCTCATGATGTAATGCTACATGAATTGACCTAAGCCAATTTTGTGTACATATCAAAGCCTCTACTATTTTTGGACTCAAAGAACTACGATATGGATCAATTATTCGTCCACTTGTGCTAAAGGAGGATTCCGAAGCAATGGTTGATACGGGAATAGCTAAAATCTCTTTTGCAACTCGTGCCAAAATAGGATACTTAGGGCTAGTTTGGTATTGCTGTGCTTTGAAAAAAAGCTGCTGTGAGAATAAGCGGCTGTGCTGTGAGAATAAGTGGCTGTGAAATAAATCAGCAGAGTGTTTGGTAAACTTTTTTGTAAAAGTGCTTTTGAAAAAAAAAAAAAAACAGTCTGATAGTGGGTCTTTTCATTAAAGGAGCATTGTAGCTCCGTGTGCTTTGAAAAAAAACCAGTTTTCCAAAGATGCAAATAACAGCTTCAGCTTTTTCCTTAGATTTCAACTTATTTTCACAGCAGCTTCCAAAATAAGCTTTTTTTTTTTTCAGTTTACCAAACACCTAAAACCCTCACAGCTTTTTTTCATGGGTGCTTTTTTTTTAATCACCTCACTCCCAAACCACCCCTTAGAAAGCTCATTCACCCTTCAAGATATCAAAGTTTGCCTCTTCTTCCCCTTCATTAGGATCCGAGAGATACCTATCCAAATCATTGTGCACAATACATGCTCTCTTTACTTTTCTCATTTCACTTTTCTCTTTCAACTTTCTTTCAATCTCTGTCATGCTTGATAAAGGATCTCCATTTGTAGTTGCCAATTGAGAACTATCACCACTACTTGTGCTTTGTTGTGTATCAAAAGACAACTCTTCATGAATCTTGTAATGATCAAACAACAAATCTTTCACCACATTTGTTGCAATTTCAACTTTTTCCTCGTCCTCGCCATATAGTATCTCATAATAATCAACCACCTTTTCCAATTTATGACGAGGATCAAACACATGTGCAACAAAAACATATTGATTCATATCCTCAATTGAACCCCAATATTTGTCATATTTTTCTTGCATCGACATGGAGATCATAGACAAGAATTCGTTATCTTTGTTTTCAAGGATGAGACTTTTGATCTTAAACAAATCACCAAAAGTAGTATGAATTGTTGGAGTATTAGAACAACAAACTTTTAAAGTGACTTCATAGAAAGGTCTAAAAAGGATGCAAATATTCCTGCCTCACTCCAATCATGAGTCGAAGGTGGCCCCTCCCTTACATTATCATGATTTTCTTTAGTAAAGTAAGGAAGGTAATGACCATCATCTACTTTCAACCTATCAAAAGCCATTTTGAACTTCAAATCTGATTCTAACATTAAAAATGTGGAATTCCACCTAGTAGGGACATCTAAAATCACAAGCCCTTTACTTTCTATTCTCACTTTCTCAACACACCTTTAAAGCTCTCTAACCTTTGAAGGGAAGATCTTACATACCTAACCGCATTACGAATGCTTTGTATGACGGTATTCAACATCTTTATCCCATCATTCAAAACCAAATTAAGGATATGAGCAATACACCTCATGTGCAAATATTTTCCATCATGCAAAAGTGCATTAGGAATCCCCCACCCACTTATTTGGTGCACCAAATCCCTTAAGCCGGAATCATTTGCCGAAGCATTGTCAACAGTAATAGTTAACACCTTCTCTATGTCCCACTCCACCAAACACTCCTCCAAAAGTTGAGCAATGGATTCTTCTTTATGATTTGGAATGACACAAAAGTTCAAAATCTTTTTCTGTACCATCCAATCATCATCAATAAAATGAGCGGTGAGAACCATGTAATTTATTTGTTGAATAGAAGTCCATGTATCCATTGTTAGACACACCCTAAATGTCTTCAACTGACTTTCAATTTCTCCTTTTTGGAGTAAAACAAGCCAAGTACATCTTTAGCTATTGTCTTACGACTAGATACTCTCCACAAAGGATATGCATGCATGCAAAAATGATGAAAACCATCTCCCTCGACGAAAGAAAAAGGTAACTCATCTATAATTATCATCTCAACACAAGCCTTAGTAACTTCCACTTGAGAAAAACCAATAGCTTCCAACTTATCTTTTGTGCCGGCAAAGGTTAAGATCTTTTGCCTATTTGCAGCAAATATTTCCTTATTAGGACCATAGCTCCTACATCTAGCTAAGTGATTTCTTATACTAGTTGTACCATTTTTATCCGTGTCGGCCATATACGATTTGTTGCAATACTTGCACACCCCTTTAACTCTACCTCCCTCAATTATCCTATCAAAATGCTCCCAAATTGTAGATCTTGAATGACTTTTTAGTGAATCCAAGAGAGTGTTTTCTTTACTTACTTGATCACTTGAGCCACCTTGTTTTGGAGTTGCATCGGATAAATTTGTGGATCCACCATGAGTAAGAGGAGTTTGTTGAGTTGCCACCATGGGGAGTTGAGGTGGAGTTGATTCACCAACAATGTCCTTCAAAAATAAGAGAAAGAATCATTACAATTAATTATTAAATAAATTGAGACATAAGAACCATAGAGAAAGTATAGAGATGACAACTTACTTGCGATGGAGTAGAAGTAGATGAGTTTATTTTTTCACGGGAGCTATTTGATGATCTCATTAAGTTTGAGTTTGAGCTTGAGCTCGAGACCTTTGATGCACTTGACTTCATCTAATTAAGATACAAAACATATAATAAGCAAAGGTAGGATGCACAAGCAAAAGCTACAAATGCACATAATAAACCAAACCGAAAAAACAGCTTTACAATATTGAGTATATATGAACTTTGGAAAAGATATCAGCATCAAAATATAAGGATTACAGATAGCAAATAACAGATCAAAGACTACGAATACAAAACATATATATATAGTCATGAAACCATTAGCTACCAACCATAATGACTCCATATGGTCCTCACAATATTATAAGAACATATTTATAATTAAGTTTTCTGATGCCATTAACATGAATTATAATACAATCTGTGGCCATGATGCCATCAACAACAGACGACTGACCACCAAAGAATAAAAATTAAAAGAGTTGTGAGCTTTTGAGATACATGATACTGGCACCTGGCAGGATTTTTCTTTCTTATTAACAGAAATATCATATCATAACTTGATCAGAGACAAGTAGTACATTTCTTAAACACCAAAAAGTGAATATACAAGGATCATTGATCAACTGAAGCTAAAACAAAGAAAACGACAGTAACTATTGTTCTAAAGACAAAAGATACGGAAAAGAGTTCACATGTAGGAATATTTTAGTTTCCCATCCTGCATATCAAATAATGAGTTGAAAAGCTACATATCAGAACCAATGAATACCCAAAACAAATTGCAGTGCATAACCAAAATTTCTCACAAATTAATCAAACCTCAACTAATAGTCTAATAGTGTTGTTCAGAAATTAAATTACCCAATGTTTATAGCATACCCAATAGAAATGTCTAAAAATGTCTACAGATCAGAACCAATGTTTATAACCAAAACTAGAAATGTCTGAACAAGGTTACCCAATGTCTATTGCAGTGCATACCCAATGTTTATAAACCAAAAGTAAAACAATGGTTATAGCATACTCAATAGAAATGTCTACAAATCAGAACCAATGAAATTGAAAAAAAAAAAAAAAAATCTGCACAACGCATCACAAGGGTGACTGGGTGAGAGACTAACCTTGCAAAGGAGGGAATTTGTGGGTCAAGACTCGAGACTCGAAACGGTGAGAGGAAGTCGTGGGTCGCGCGTGGGTCACGGGTCACGGGGGTGAGAGATTGAGAGTGAGATAGCGTTGCGTCGGCGAGATGTGTGAGACAGGTCGCAGGTCGCTGGGAAGGAAGAAGACGAAGCCGAAGAGCGGCGGAGTTGGGAAGGAGATGAGTGAGAGTACAGAGGAGAGGGATAAGGGAAATGGAAGGGAATGGATTGATCAATCGATATGTTTAGTGTTTAGGGTTTCTGACTGAAGAGAGTGACTGAACAGCGTCATTCAAGGAAAAACAAAATCATTAATTAACAACGTCGTTTTGCCTATACTTCGGTTCGGTCCGGTTTCCGAACCCCATAAACGGAACCGAACTGAACCAGATTTGGTTCGGTCCAGTTTTACACTTTCGGTTTAGTTTTTTTGGCCTTTGTTCGGTTTTTTTCGGTTTTCGGTTTTTCGAACCCACCCCTACTTATAATACTACCAACCAATTCACTTCATATTGTAATACTTTAATTTATATCAGTATTGGTGAGCGGCATATCAGGCTCTTTTCTTGTCAATCGATAGATTTTTATTGAATCAAAGACGAATAGCAATGTTTACATCCTCGGTTAAAATATTAAACAGAAATTCGAAAAAGAGAAAACCCCATCTATGATAACCCGTCATTCTGTTTACAAACGAAGCCACCGAATGAACCGCCCTATTGCAGGTTCGAGGCACAAAAGCAAACTCAATGGACTCTACTTGGGTTGCTAACTCTCGGATATCCTTTTCTCCCTTGTGCATAGAGATCAAGTTAATTGAATCGGATTCTACTACCACATTTTTATAACCCTCCTCTGGAAGCTGTCAACGCTTCCCTTACTGCCTCCGCTTCCACTGCTAGACTCGACGGCCATCAAGCCCCCACGCCCAATCCACCGAACACCTCCTGGAGACGTTTCCACTTGCCATGCTCCATCTTAGTTGACTTATCATCTACTCATATACTTATATCATAGCACGTAGACTAATAAGATCACCTGCTGGTCGTTTCGGTCATATTTTCTCCAAATATTTGCTAAGCTGGTAGTCATACTTTGAACACCTCCGGAAACCTTATCACGAGTGACGACGACACTTTATTTGATTTTGATTATCTGAATAACACTACAAACTTGTGCCTAATACTCCATGTAAATAATGATATCATATGCAATTATCTAGTCGATGCATTGCAAATTATCAACCACGAGTTGCAAAATGCTGTTTAATTAACTCAAATAAATCGTCACGTACTCAAAACCCTTTGTTCTTGCTACTAAAATATTGATTAGCTTAATCAAACCACGTAACCATGTTTTCCCACAAGCCTAACAGCTGTTGATTAGTATAACTAAATTATTATATCTATACACAAATATAATTTTCTATTATTTTCAGTCGAATTTAGGTTTTTTTATATTTCCATGGCTGAAACCCATCCACCATTTCTGAGGTGTCTAATAGTCATGAACCACGTAATACACTCTTCAATTTGCTTTTTATATTTTGGAGATAAAAAGCTATATAATTAGGCATACAGAGAACAATTCATTGGGGATGACACAGCAATAATTTTAGATGGATAATGAGATTCTTAGTACCTTGATGTTATGGTTTTGTAACCAGTTTAGTCTACGTTTGGCAGGAAAAGTTAAAAGCACTTTCTTACGATCATAAGCACTTTTATTACATTTGGCAAGAAATTTGAAAGTGATTTCGGGTCATATTAGGGCTTCTTGAAAAAGCAAATGCGTTGTCAATAAAAATGTGAACATTTCTCTAATACAAGCACTTATAGTGTAAACAATAATGAGTAGAAGTATTTCCTATAAAAGCAATCTCAGGCGTATCCTTACTCTTTAGTCGGTTTTGGTGTCTAAGATTAAACAAAACATGACAAACTCAAAAGAATTAACCACCTTTTCCAATGTGCGATGAGTTTAACAACGGTGGAACTAATCAATCGAACTGGACACTCGTTGAACATTTGGGGTACAAATAGTCCCCTTTCCAAAGGGGAGACTCTCTAAAGGACCGGACCACACTCAGTCTCAATCTTGTTCATTCACAGCCACCAAACGAGGCGTGTTTAGACTCATTTTGGTAATGTTATGTGCCACACATGTCACCATATCTTCAACTCCGAAGGGCAATAACGAAGCTTCCTTCACACCAAAACTAAAGGCTTCTATTGGTTGCCACTTTCATATATTCCTTGTCGCATCCAGATCTCAACGAATATGCTTTGATCTGATAGCTAATCAAGTATTAACTAACCAAAAATAATGAAATGATATAATGGGAATAGACTGCTATGGTTGACAATATTGCTTAATACCCCATTGTTATATAGAAATGTCCATTTTTTTTAAAGAAAATCTCGACGGTATGAGATGAATTTTGTGGAGCCAAAAATATTCACTGGGCGACACGTGGACTTTTGGATAAAAGATGACAAAAATACCCTCGAGGCATATCGGGATTCCTACGCGCGAGCAGTGGGCAATCATCTTTCAATCAAGTCAAAAGTGCCCAAAAAAGGTAACAATTAAAAACCTCTTTCATCAAATCCTTTCTATAAGGTATTTCCCAAGACCTAGTATTTTCTATTTCATTATTTAGCTAATCAATTAGCTAAATAATATATACCTACCATATCTCCTAAAATCATCCTTAATAGTCAATAAAATCACCCAAATTAATAGTCAAAGCCGGCCCCATCTGTTTCCATCCTCACCTTTCCCATTTTCCTTATTAAAATAGTCATTCATTTTTATAACCACCCATTTATTCTTTTCATATTTAATTAGCCAATAAATAGGCTAATTAAACATGAAATTGAACCCCACAAAAACCTTTAGTGGCCGGTTACCATTATTCAAAATTGGGCAAGGCCTAACTCTATAAATAAGCACCTATTCTCACCAAAAATTCATTCCAATCCTCTTGCAAAAAATCCTAAACACTATAAACACTTTTTTTCTCTAAAATTCTAACTTTGGCATCGGAGGTTCTTCGGCCAAAGTCCCCCCATTCATCTTGGGCGCGTAAGGCTTTTGGCCTTAACCTAAGGTGCTAGTTGTTTTGTAGGTGCAAAATCGTCCAAGATCGAGGAAGAGAAAATTTGCATCCACAAATTGGTGCTTTCATTGAGAGTTGAAATCCATACTCGTAAAAGACTCTCGTGCAAAAAGGTTTTTTCTTTGTTTTCTAGTCCATTTGAATATTTTTCATACGTTCTTATTTATAGAATTTTTTACTTGCAAAGGTTCTTTGATAAAACGTATAAGAAAAATATAATGGCTAGAAATTTAGAAAATTCCACAAATGAAAATTCTAATATTCAAGAAATGGGATTGCGGAGATCCGTGAGGCAAAATGCGACAATAAGGGGAGTGGCATCACCACCACGAGTTTCCATCATGGGAACCACATCGGTGGCTACCGAGGTAGCCACCCGCGGCGAGGTCCATGGTGCCTTCACCACGGCCACCATGGGAACCACCACGGTGGCTACTTCGGTAGCCACTCGTGGTGAGGTCCATGGAGCCTTCACCACGGCCCGAGCCGTGCCATCCAAGGCTCACGGTACCAAGATCACGACCCAAGCCGTGCCATCCAAGTTTACGTGGACCCAAGCCTAAGCCTCGCATTCACATGCACCGCGCATTGAGCAGCCTGCTCCCGTGATCCAGCCTGCTCTTGTAGCCCAGCCTGCTCCAGCGATCCAACCTGCCCCAGTGATCCAGCCTGCCCTCGCAGCCCAGCCTGCTCTCATGGTTTCCCAAGCTGCCCAAGTCGGCCCGAGACAATCTCAACCATCCGGACCAATCATTGAGGCTGTGGCGTTTTCACCACATTTCTCCGCAGATTTAACATTCCCCAACTCAAATCTCGCACTTGGAGTCAACCACCCTTTTATTGTTCAAGGAGGTGCATTCCATCCAAGTTCCTCAAATCCGAATGGCGAACAAAACTTGTCCCGACAAGTCATAGAATTGACGAGCACCCTTGCATTACCTTGGTGAATTAACTTTTGCAACGCACTGAGATGCAACGCGCCCACGATGAAGTTTTCCGAAGTAGAACAAGGGTAAACAATGAGTCTTTTAAGCAGCGTCCTGGAAAGCAGCCGTTTAACCAATCACAAGTCGAGCATTTAGACAGTGCACACTCTCGATTGGGCCCCCGAAATAGCATATACTCCCGTCTTAGCGCGCGGAGGAGCGTGCACTCTCAATTAGACCCACTGACAAGTATACATTCACGGTTGGGGCCACGCTTTGATAATCAACATGAGCAGCCTTCTAGGCAAAACATTCATTCGCGATTAGGCCCACAAGGAGTATCTTCCACATCACATCGGAACAGGCAGCCTGACAAACAGAAGGAAACAATCGTTCAATCCGGCTCTAGTTTAACCGGTAGCTTGCAAAGAAATCTCTCGCCTGCTAGGAATCCATCTCATACATTGCAGCCACGGCATAGACGAACCGAGCGAGAAGAAGAGCAGCCTAGACCGGTAGATAAAGACCAAGGGCAGCCGAAGGCTTTGCTACCCCAACAAAAGCAAATCCAAGAAGATGTAGAAAGGCTTTTCAATGAATGGATGCGTGATTTTCGACGCAACGAAATGGTTGATGAAGCACTAAGGCGAGATATGACCAACATAAGCATGTCACCTTTCACGGATAAGATCGAGCAGGCAGAGCCTCCGCGCAAGTTTAGCATGCCACAGTTCACATCTTTCAAAGGAGACGGGGATCCCGAAAGACACTTGAAGCATTACCGAAGTGCGATGGTCCTTTATCGGAATAATGACGCCCTTATGTGCAAAATATTTGCCACTACCTTACAAGGCGAGGCACAAGATTGGTTTCATACCTTGCCGACACGATCCATCCAGAATTTTGATGATTTTTCCTTGGTTTTCACCAAAGAATACTTATCTTATCGTTCGATCAAGAAAAAGTCCGATCACCTGTTCAACGTAAAGAAAAACCCAAAAGAGTCACTTCGCGATTACGTGAAGAGATTCAAAGCAGAGAAAGCGAAAATCGTCGGATGCGATAACATGATAGCAAGTGCAGCCTTCCAAAAAGGACTCCCAGCAGACCACCCACTGTTTAGAGAAATGATCATGAAAGAATACCTAACTCTAGCAGATTCTTTTGCTCTGGCAGAGAAGCATGCACTTTGGGACGAGGCTCGACAAGCAGAAAAGGTGCCCGAATAGCCTTGAAAAGAGTTGGCAGCTGCTCAAAAGAAGGAGGATGGAAAGCAACCCAACAAGGGCAAGCAAGAGGTCAAGAGCAGGGACTGACCCACGACCAAAGAGGGCCCGATAACCAATAACTATTCTAAGTTCTCAATTCTGATTCATCAAATCCTTCGTGACATCAAGAATGAACCATGGTTCAAGTTGCTGAAACAGTCAAAAGGAGATACTTACAAGTTAGACCACACCAAGTATTGCGCATTCCACCGAGGTCATGGTCACATAACCAACGACTGCTACACTTGGAAGAACTACCTAGAAAAGCTCATGAAAGAAGGCAAAGTCGATAGATACTTGGACAAGCCAGCTGCGCAGCCAAAAAGGAATGCAGACGGAGATGAGGAGCCACCAACTAAGATGATTCGAATCAATGGCATTTTCGTCGATTCTGAGCACTTGGGGGCCACTAATAACTCCAAAAAGAGGAAGATCCAGCAGACTTTACTAATCTCACAAGTTCAAGCAGTCGACACCCAACCTGGACCTGTTATTGGCTTCACGGAGCAGGATACGGAAGGAGTCGATTTCCCACACGACGATGCATTAGTAGTATCTGTCCAACTAGCCCATGCTATAGTCGACAGGATGATGGTTGACAGTGGAAGTGTAGTCAACCTACTTCAACTTTCGGTCATTCAGAAAATGGGCCTGGAAAGTACAATTATACGTCGGGCCGAGGTACTTACTGGATTCAACGGACATACCTCAACTGTCATCGACCATATCACACTTGACATGAAAACACCGCCAGTTGTCTCAAAGCAAACATTCACAATCGTAAGTGACCCATCTCCCTACAATGGGATTCTTGGGAGACCTTGGTTGATCAAGCTGGATGCCGTCACTTCCGTCAAGTATTAAAAAATCTGATTCCGCATCCCAGGATGAGGAGTCGGAGAGATCAAGTCTGACCAGGCTTCATCCCGACGATGCACTGTGCAAATGTTGAAAGAATCAAAGAAGAAAACCTTTACCCCCGTAGAGGTTACTGAAGTCCGAAAAGACAAAGAAACTACCAAATAGCAATTATAACAGGTGGATCGAGAAGATGGCGCCTAAGCAGACAAGATAGGATGGAAACCCGAAGAGGATGCCGAAGACATCATTCTTGATCCCCAGCAGCCGGAAAAGACGGCTAAAATTGGCTCACGACTAAGCCTAGAGGAGAATGAAGAACTCACAATTTTCCTTAAGAAAAACCGAGATATCTTTGCATGGTCACCATCCGACATGCCCGGTATTGATCCCAAAGTGGCCTGCCACAAGCTGCACATCGATCCTACTGCCAAACCGGTAATTCAAAAAAGAAGACATTTCACACCCGAACGAGTAGCGATCACCGAGGTAGAAATCGACAAACTATTGGAGGCCGGTTTCATAGAAGAGGTAGCACACTCGGCATGGCTTGCTAATGTCGTACTAGTCATGAAGAAAGAGAAGGGCAAATAGAGGGTTTGCGTAGATTACACCGACCTCAACAAAGCATGCCCAAAATACCATTATCATGTCCCCCGGATTGATCTATTAGTAGATTCAACTTCTGGAAACCAATTGCTTAGTTTTTTAGATGCATACTTCGGCTACAACCAAATAGCCATGCATGAGCCCGACAAAGAGAAAACTGCGTTCGTGATAGAGCGAGGCACTTACTGCTACAAGGTCATGCCCTTTGGCCTCAAGAACGCGGGAGCCACTTACCAAAGGCTAGTAAATATGATGTTCAAAAAGCAAATTGGGGTAACCATAGAGGTCTATGTCGACGATATCATGGTAAAGGGCAAGCAGCGATCAGATCACATTCGCAATTTAGCAGAAACTTTCAATATCCTTAGAAAGTACAAGATGAAGCTCAACCCCACTAAGTGCACGTTTGGAGTATCTTCAGGCCGATTCCTAGGGTACTTAGTAACCCAACGAGGAATTGAAACACATCTCAAGCAAATCCAAGCAATCATAGAGATGAAATCTCCAACTACCTTGAAGGAGATCCAAAGCTTGACCGGACGAGCAGCCGCCCTCAATCGTTTCCTCTCACGATCTACCGATCGATGTAAGCCTTTTTTCAAAGCTATCAAGAGGGCACAAAGAGACAAATGGGATGAAGAATGCGAAAAAGCTTTCCAAGACTTGAAGAATTATCTCACATCACATCTCTTACCATCTAAGCCAGAAGCAGCGGAGGATTTATACATTTATTTGGCAATTTCTGAAGTAGCAGTGAGCTCTGCTCTCATTCGAGAAGAGCTGGGGGCCCAACTACCGGTGTTCTACACTTTTAAAGCTCTTCTCGATGCGGAAACAAGATATCCGAAGATCGAAAAAATAATTTTGGCATTAGTTGTTGCGGCTCGGAAGCTCAGACCATACTTTCAAGCTCATACAGTCATTGTCATGACTCAGTATCCCTTACGATCAATATTACATGGTCCAGACGCTTCTCAACGAGTGATGAAATGGGCATTGGAACTTGGCCAATATGGTTTAGTTTTCCGACCTCGCACAGCGATAAAGGCCCAAACCTTGGCAGACTTTGTAGCGAAATTCACGCCTAGCCTAGGCAACGCAACAAAGCGGCCCAACAACGCCCCAGAAGCAGCCGAGAGTACCTTAGCCGCACTTGATCCATCCAATAAAGATTTTTGGAATTTGCATGTCGACGGAGCATCCAACTATAAAGGCTTGGGAGCAGGTGTAGTTCTTGTTACTCCGGACGGCTCAATGCTCGAGCAGGCGATCACTCTAGGTTTCAAAGCATCCAATAACGAAGCAGAGTACGAGGCTCTACTAGCAGGCATCCGAATGGCAAAAGACTTGGCGGTGAAGAAACTCGCAATTCATTCTGATTCCCAACTAATCACCAGCCAGGCTACTGGGGAATACATGGCAAAACACCCAAGGATGGCACAATACTTAGAGAAAGTACGTCAGTAGCTTGAAGCATTTCAGACTTACACTCTCACTCAAGTTCCGCGGGCAGACAATGCACATGCAGATGCACTAGCTGGTTTAGGCTCCGTCCTTGACCACCAATTTAAACGCTCCACTCCGGTGGAATATCTAGACAAGCCAAGCATAGAGATGGAGCCGATAGCCAAAGTGTCACAGGTCAGTGTAACTCCCACTTGGCAAAGTTCAATTATAGACTACTTGGTCAACAAAACATTACCCACAGAAAGATTGAAGTCAAGGAAGCTCCAAATTAAGTCGACACGCTACTATATGTGGAATGACATTCTCGTCCGAAGATCCTACACCGGACCACATCTCCGTTGCCTAGCACCTCCCGATGACTTGAAGGTTCTAAGCTCAATCCACGAAGGCATTTGTGGGAATAACTCTGGAGGCCGATCCTTAGCCCAAAATGCTCTTAACGCAGGCTATTACTGGCCTACCATGCACCAAGATGCTAAAAAGTTAGTACAAAAGTGCGACAGCTGCCAACGCTACAAATTAGTACCAGCACTACCCGCCAGTGAGCTACACCCGTAAACGAGTCCTTGGCCATTCATGCAATGGGCAATCGACCTGGTAGGGCCTATGCCACCTGCTACGGGGGGCAGATGCATGATGATCGTGGCAACCGACTATTTCACCAAATAGGTAGAAGCAGAACCCATGACGACCATGACTCAGACGGACATAGAGCGCTTTATATGGAGGAACATCTTTTGCTGATTTGGCATCCCTCAGTCCATCGTCACTGACAACGGCCCTCAATTTGTGGGAAAAGATTTGGCAAAGTTCTTCAAAAAATACGGCATCAAACAACACATGTCAACACCAAGATATCCTCAAGGCAATGGGCAGGCCGAAGCATCCAACAAGACGATCCTCGACTGCCTCAAGAAATCCCTCACCGACAAAAAGGGAAAATGGCCAGATAAGCTCCCGGGATGTTTATGGGCAGATCGCACCACCAAAAGACTAGCAACCGGTGAAACTTCTTTCTCTTTGGCGTTTGGTTCGGAAGCAATCATTCCTCCCAACATCATCGTGTCAAGCATTAACACTCTATTGCCAAGCGTTGAGCAGAACAGTAAAAAGATGGCCACAGATTTAGATCTGGCAGAAGAGAGGCGCGAATAAACCATCACCCGCATCGCAGCCTACCAACAGCAGCTCATTTCCAGCTACAATAAAAGGGCCAAGATCCGGCAGTTCTAACCCGGAGACCTAGTCCTAAGAAAGACATTCATCACTGCCCGCAGAGAAGGCTCGAAAAAAATGGACCCCATCTGGGAAGGTCCTTACAAGATCAGCAGAGTAGGCGGCAATGGTAGTTATACTCTTGCTACCATGAATGATAAAGAGATCGAGAATCAATGGAACGCCTACAATTTGAGGAAATACCATGTGTGACTTCACACTATATCAAGACCCGAAGACTCGAGCAGCTCAACGGGCACCACCTCGTAAAACCGAGAACTATCTAATCATCATGCAATTTTTGCAACCAAGTTATTTGCTTATTTTATTCATTTTTCAATAAAGAATTCAGAAGTAATTTGTAACTTGGCTTTATTATATGTCTACAACAACTTATCTTTTTCTGCACTTCAAAAGAAGATTGCACCCCCTGAGGGACCAACTGTGCTCTCCAAGGAGGGAGGATAAACTCAACACTCTGAATATCCAGACGTGGATGAGCTTGGCTGCCCTAGTATAACTAGGTGCATGATGGCTTGCGCCGGGATTCCTAGAAGTAGCCACAATGGTATGTTTCAAGGCTTAGCTAGTTGAAGGATTATGGGTCTATCGGCTTAATTCGCAGGGAACCGGGCCCTAGAGACGGAGGGGGCACATTATTCAGCACACCCAATGGGGGCTGCCCTGGAAACCTAAAGCTGTTACCGAGTGCACTAAGGTAGCCTACGGATTTCCAGAAGACTGCCTACGGCTTGCCCTTTGAGCAGTAGAACCACGCTAGACTTATGCAACCGCACATTCTTGTGAAAGGTTAAACAAGTTAGCGTGCGCACGCGAAGATTTTATCCACTGCCGACATGCTACGTAGTCGATAAGCTTCACCTCTGCCAAACGCAGAACAACCTACCCCAAGTCCTAAAGTGTTGTGATACTTGCTACATAACCTACGGAATTGGAAAGAGCCAAGGTTAAATAGGCAAGTGGTTACGCGGATTCGTCTGCTTTTGTAAGTAAGGCATCCGACTGCCAACCCTATGGTTAACAGCTTTGCAAAAGTTCTACATCAACACCTACGGCTGCATAGGCTATGTGGGCTTGTCTACTTATAGAAAAGTAGCACGCCTGCCACTGGCCTATAAGGTCTAAAGGTTAAGGCAAAAAAAAAAAGCAAGGATGGGAAAAGCAAAAGAAGCAAGTTTATTAAATTTTATAGCAAAATTGATAAACAACAAGCAAATACCGAAAGAGTTCAAGCAAAAGCAACCAAGGAAAGAAAAGGAAATCCTAAAAGCTACCTAGAAGACTACTCTTCAGTAGCTTGGACATCTCCCAACTGCTCGGTCATTACACCTTCAGCAGTCTTGGTGTATTCGGCAGTGGCATCTTCCGACTCTTTACCCTCGACTGCTCCAGCCTGGGTATCAAATCCTCCAACTATTTCACCGATAGAAGACTCAAAGGTAAAAGCGAGCAAGTCTTCTGGAGAAATAGAGAAGGTCTCGAAGTCTGTACCGGAAAACTCAAAGTCAAACGGCCGTCCATAGAGATGATCTACATAGCCCAACTTGTAGAAATCAGCTTGATTCCGAATAAGCAAAGCCTCGAAACCATTATTCTCACTCTTCAACTGCTCATTCTCCTCAAGCAGAAACCCGCTGCAACTCCTCAATTTCCTTCTTCAGATTGTCGTTGGTCTTCAAAACACCTTGAAGTTCCGATACTTGAGGTTCAAGCCTGTCAGCAACCTTTTTGAAGTGGATCACTTGGTTGTAAGTAGCAATCAATTCTTCATCCTTTACATAAGCAGCGGAGCGAAATTCAGAGATGGAATGCTCAAGATCTTGAATCTGAGGTATGTAACGCTCGACTTCCTTCTCTGCACTTTCATACTTTATTTGGATCGCATCAAGCCTAGTCTTCAAATCCATGATCTCCTGGCAAGTGGCATCAAGTTGCAGAGAAGTAGGGGCAGAAGTATTAGATTCCTTCAAAGCAGCAAGCTTAGATTCCAATTTCTTGATTTTTTCAGTCGAGAAGTAAGCTTGGGCAGCCATAGTTCTTGCCATCTCTTTAGCAGCCTTGGTATCCTCTTGGTCAAGGAACATAGACTCAGCTGCCAGAATTGTTGATTTCTGCATCATGGCTAGCAGAGCAGTCTTCCTATACTCGGGTGTGTGCTTTGCAAAAAGACTCGGACCAACAATCTCTTTGACGCCATCAACAAACTTGGCACATACATCCATGTCTTCAAGAAGATCTGGTTTCAAAAGCGCACAAGTATTAGCAGCTGCCCCAGAAACGGCCTTGGCGGATTCTTCAAGCCTGCCTGAACGAGAAACTTCATTCTTATCAGCAGACGAGTTGGTTGCAGCAGCGGAAGAAGCAATTTTTGGCGCCACTTTAGCAAATAAGGGCACCTTATCACTCTTCATAGTAGCAAGCCGCTTCAAGGGTAAGCCAGGCTTAGTCTCAAACGGACGCTTAGGCACAAACTTCGGTATTAGAGGCACAGAGGAATTTTTACGATGGGCAATTTTTTCAGCAATCGAGCTAGCAGCCTTCGAAGTAATAGGCGTTACTGGTACAAATGTAGCAGTTCGTTCTTTCTCACCCTTAGAGGAAGTCAGGTCAATCACAATCTTGGGAACAGCCGGAGAATCCCCACGAGCAGTCTTTGTTTTCTTCTCAGCAGACATCTCTTGAGCAAGCGGGGAATGTTTCTTTTTCCCACCTTTATTGATAGTAGGCTCCATCACAGTGATAGGACGAGCCATCGCGTCTGCCTTGATCTGTTTTATTTCTTCTTTTGGGGGCATCCCACATTTTTCCCTACAAAGAGGACTAAGCAGCCAACGCCACTCACGATACTCGGAAAGGATACCCAGAGCGACATGTACTTTTTTCATGTCCGAAGAAACCCTAGGAGTTGAGCCAAATTCCGAATCTACAAAAAAAAAAACAGAAGACAATTAGAAAATTGAAGAATAATTTGGCACTAAAGCAAAACAGCCGAAAAGACTAAGCAGTCTGCTTACCAGATATGAAGACCGTTGGTACACGCAGCTCGGGGGAAGAATCAGATTCCCATTCTCCACTTATCTCCAAAGTCTCTTTGGCCCAATCATGATCTCCTTTACTCGAATTATCAAAAAGCTTATGACGAGTTCGCAGTTGTCCAACTCCATCAATGCGACCTATGTCAAAGAAATACCAAAATTCGTTGATGGTTAGTCCCAAGTCAAAGAATTGGTTCAAATTGTGGAACCCCACCATCACTCAGACTGCATTCGGGGAACATTGGGCAGGCGCACATTTCATGGAGCAGAGCACTTCTTGGAAGAAACGTGGCATAAGGAAAGTAAACCCTAACACAAAATAGTAAGGATGGAACTTGATAGCTCTCCGAGTTCCACTGCATGGTTCCCGGCTGCTACCATCCTTAACTCGCCTCACACGCACTCCCGACGGAATGGCATGCCAATACGCTTCAAGAAAATCTCTAAACAAATCGTCGGAGCTAATCTTGAGGTGAGCAGCTTTGAAGTAGCCAACCTTGCTCAAAGACCCGCCTTGACGATACAACGAGGGCACACCATCATCATTCTTGTGGCTCGAGGAAGACATGCTTGAAAATTCTGCAAAAGTACAAGGAAGATTTGTTAGAGAGTTGTTTTAAAAAAAAAAAGAAACAGCTCACGGGTTCAAAAAAAAAAATTAGAAAGGCTTAAAGCCGCATGGCCCAGCTAACCTACCAAGCCTCATGGCTTGGCTTATTACCCTTCATGTCCGCGCCCCTGCGCCCAAATCAAAGAAGTCATCCACGGCACAACTATGCCATGGTCTCCTAAGCTGTTTTCTCATGCAACCTCGACACCCAGTCGAGCCATTCACAGGCCCCAAGGCATCCAAAAAATCAAGAAGACAAGAAAAGTAATCTTTTCTTACCAAGAAGCAACGAGAAGACGAAGCACGCAACGAAAGACGATCCTTTACACGGGCAAGACGTAGAAGATTGCTAGAGGAGGGGGAACAAATATCCTCTAAGCTCTCTTTCTCTCTTGTAAGGTTGAATAAGTTTCTCTCTAAAAGTTGATTTAATAATCCACTTAAGGTGGACTTAAATAAGCTTTGAGGAAATTTATTTCCTTTTCCTAGAAGGATTAAATTTCCTATTAAAAGAGAGAATCAACAACAAAATAAGAAGCAATTCAGAGTTTCCTAAAGCAAGAAAATCTCTACACCTGTTGCCCTTTTCTACAAGCAGCCCAACAGGTGTGGGGGCATTTGTGGAGCCAAAAATATTCACTGGGCGACACGTGGACTTTTGGACAAAAGATGACAAAAATACCCTCGAGGCATATCGGGATTCCTACGCGCGAGCAGCGGGCAATCATCTTTTAATCAAGTCAAAAGTGCCCAAAAAATGTAACAATTAAAACCCTCTTTCATCAAATCCTTTCTATAAGGTATTTCCCAAGACCTAGTATTTTCTATTTCATTATTTAGCTAATTAATTAGCTAAATAATATATACCTACCACATCTCCTAAAATCATCCTTAATAGTCAATAAAATCACCCAAATTAATAGTCAAAGCCGGCCCCATCTGTTTCCATCCTCACCTTTCCCATTTTCCTTATTAAAATAGTCATTCATTTTTATAACCACCCATTTATTCTTTTCATATTTAATTAGCCAATAAATTGGCTAATTAAACATGAAATTGAACCCCACAAAAACCTTTAGTGGCCGGTTACCATTATTCAAAATTGGGCAAGGCCTAACTCTATAAATAGGCACCTATTCTCACCAAAAATTCATTCCAATCCTCTTGCAAAAAATCCTAAACACTCTAAACACTTTTTTTCTCTAAAATTCTAACTTTGGCATCGGAGGTTCTTCGGCCAAAGCCCCCCCATTCATCGTGGGCGCATGAGGCTTTTGGCCTTAACCTAAGGTGCTAGTTGTTTAGTAGGTGCAAAATCATCCAAGATCGAGGAGGAGAAAATTTGCATCCACAAATTTTATTGATAACAAAAAATGAAGTAATATCTAGTCAAGAGGGGATAAACCTTATCCCTTATAAACCAAAGAAAGAAAGAAAAAAACATGAAAAAGAAGGGGGATATATAAACCTTACTTCTCTAGAAACAAAAACAACAATGATACATAGAGGGGGACATAAAACTTAACCCTTCAAGAGCCAAATGTAAAGGTCTAAACCTGCAATACAAGTCGAACAACACCACAAAGTTAGGGAAAAAAAAGTGAGACAAATCTGAATATCAAGATACACATTAATTTGAGAAGCAGTAGCTAGACAACAACATAATCCAAAAACAAAGCATCATGAACCACCAATAGAGAGAAATCATATCCACATTTTGATTGATTACATCATATCCCAGTGAGGGGCTTTATATGGGGCTGGAAAAGTGGTGGATATAGCTCATTTTAGAGCTTTGAGGAATCTTTAGCGCTTTATAAAAGAATCTTTGCCAATGAGGGGCTACATCTTTCGGGCTTTATATAGGGCTATATATATTTATTTATGTAATAATTTGATTAAGCGATGATTTTTTTTTGTATTAGCTTTTCTTAAATTGATTTTTGGATGTGCTATATTAAATTTTTTTAATGAACCCTTCAACCTTAAAAGTTCAAATTGTGAAAAAGTTAGATTTCATTACTTATGAATCGTTCGTTGGATTAGATTTCCTTATCTCAATCTCATCCGTTGAAAGAAACAAACCCCCACTTTACCCTTTGAAATAATTTAATTTTCACGTATAACACAACAATTTACCTAGCACCAATTGATAAATTAGTATCAAACAATTTTGAGAAAAAAATTATTTGAAAATTTCACCCATCAATGCCCATGAACGTTAAATCAATTTGAAATTTTAATTCTTATGGAATTTAAAGCAATCATTAATTAGCCAAATTGCAAGAAAAACAAGTAAGAAAAAATAATTAAAAAATAATAAAAGGAAAGCATAAGTGTATTCGCAAGTGGAGAGAGAGTGATAGAATTTTGCTCACATAGGTTCCTACTTTTTTGTGGGACCCACTGTTTTTTGGGGCTAGATGTGGCCCGATTTTATGCTACCCAAGAAAGGAAGTTGCTAGCCCCAATAGTTGATCTAGTCCCATTTTCCGGCTCATTGGGGATGAAATTTATCACTAAGGCTAAAAATGTGGTAGCCTCATGAAGGATAAAGCCCTCGTTGAGGATGCATCACAATTAGAAGAAATAATTGTGCCTTGCTGCAAAAGCAATGATTGTGAAACCATTGGATTTTGTAATATCGGATAGCATATGTTCCCACAAAAAAAAATAAAAATTTAGTACAAATAATATTTTACACGAATCTATTCTAAGAAGAAGAGGAGACAATTTGAATTTGAAACACGGTTGCCCTAACCATGGCAGTCCACTGCGTTCCCTGACAAATTATTTTGTTCTCGAAGTTTAAGCAATGCCAGCAAAACCAATATTGCCGAAGTTTAAAGCAATGCCAGATAAAATCAATTAAGGTGGTTTGAAAATAATATGAGAGAAAATCAATTAAGGTAGTTTGGACATGTGAAACGAGACCTATAGATGTTCGTTTAGAAAGTGCAATTATGAGACAGATTGACTCAAGACGAAATGGGTAAAAGAAGACTTAGGAAGACTTGGAAATAGATTTTAAGATAAAAACAAAGAGTACGTGAAGCTAACAGAAGACTTAGCATCAAAAGTGAGCGTATTGACGTTCTATAATTCATACCGCCAACCATACTTAATGAAATAAGACTTTGTTGTTGATTCTTAACCTATTATTGATGTGCTTAAAGGCTCCAATCAATCTCCGTTGAGAATTTCCTTTATCATAATAGATGTATGTTTCTTACTCAGAACTTTTAATGTTCGAGGAATTCAACATTTTACCGAAAAGAAAAATTTGCTAGTGACGCTCTAGCAAACTATGGACATACTCTACCAAATCTTTATAGCTGGTTTCATAATTTTCCTAAGGTGGTGGTACTTAACTTGTTCGTAAGTTTTTTTTCCTCTTCTTTTTACCATAAAAAAAAAAAGTGGAGTCATTTTTATCACTCCAAATGTAACGAGTGTATGATGATAATTTTGGAATGCTAATTATAATAACCACCTACAAAAGCATAAAGAAAATGAAACTTGGAGAACTAAATTAGCAGTAGCTTTTAGCCTTTTGTAAATGAAGAAAGTTGAGGTTTCACCATGAAACCAACTAGCTTATGAGGAGTAGCCCAATTACTTATAAGCACATTGTTTAGGCCCAAAATAATAGTTTGGGCCGAGTAGAGAATCATTCTCGGCCCAGAAGGCCTTGCGGCATGGATCGTTCAGTACGTGGGCCTCCAAACCTAGGTCGGCTAGGTCAGGACGTAGGATAAGTCGAGTCCTGGTGCAATAAGGAGTCTCGGCAGGATTAATAACCTGAGAGCGAATCCGGCTCAATAAAGGACTAGGTTCACAGTCATAATGAAAGTAGGATTGGTCGAGTCAGTGTTTGATTGGGAGAAGAAGTCCTAGTCCGAATGGGGTTTTAACTCGGCCTTGGGGGAGCCGTTGCTATAAATAGAAGAGGCTGTGCATCATTCGAGGCCCCTGCAATTCAACACAAAACTGCCCTGCGCAAACTCTCTCAACAACTTGAGATTTTTCTTCTTTTTTCGCTGACACATCTTCCGTTGGCATCAACAGCACTGTGGAAGCAACCAGTGATATCTTAAGTCGGCATAGATAGCTCTGTCATCGTAGAATCAGTCGGTCTCGCAGTATCTTCCGTTGGCATCAACAGTACTGCGGCGAGGACGGTTGGTTACCTATCCAAGTCTCGGTCGAGAAGGATTTCCGGATCCTTATTGATTGAGGTCATCTCATTAGCCTCCTCAGCGAAGTGAGGTGTTACAGTATATCGAGCTCGGCGCATTGCACGCCGAGTTATTTTATGATTGGATACTCCCAAGTGGGATTTAGGGTTCGGCATTCGGACGGCCGAACCACGTTCACTATTAAAACTTATATTTGCTTTGAGTATTTGTACCCTTACACTTTGGTGTCGATTCGGCGTGAGTTTACTCTGACGAATAATATCACTGTGACTGAATCCGACGACGACGACTCGTGAACTTCGTAAGAATAGTAACCTTGTCTTCAGGTTCGAGAACCCAAGAGGCCGAGACGCGTTCCTTCCTCGGTCGCAATCACAAGACGCATGAGTCAGCCGCGCACCCAACGCAACATCAACAAATTTACTCCTCGGCCGAGCTAGGCCGACGAGTTGGCACGCCCCGCATTCACCGAAGGACGTAGTTAGCTTATATATTACTCGGCCTGCGCGCCACGTAGGCTTGGTAGTTTTTAGGGTCAACACACATATAAGGTCCCTCATTTCCCCGATGCAAGACTGATACTCTTAACATGCCCCTCATGTGTGATGAATTTTCAAACATAACATGTGGAAAACATAAAGGGGTGACATTGAGTACATGTGATCGTTGGGCTTCACACATAAGACAACCTGCTCTGATATCATGAGAAAGTTGAGACTCCACTATCAAACCAATGAATGGTATGAGGATGTAAAGGCAAGAGAGTCACACATCCGTGAAATGAACCTTGCATGTGATTATAAGTATTACGTCGTTCTCCATATTGTCAATTGATTTTATGTTGGAACCTTAACTTTCTTCATATTTTATAGCATGTTGTCCCATGTGTGAAGCCCAATACCCACACATGTTTTACATCATCCGATTTGTGTTGTCTATGTGTTAAGATATGTTCATCCCACATGAGGAGGCGTATTGAGAGTCAATCCAACATCGGGAAAAAGAGGGGACCTTACTTATGCTACAAGTAATTGAAATACTCCCTTTAAACTTTAATTCTATACTTAATTAGTTCATTTACAATGCTCTTTATAAATGGATTAGGGCAAGAGAGGAACCTTAATGCAGACAGCCAAGGGAAGAGTACTCACGAAAACCAAATATCGTTCTAATTCGTCCCGTTAATTGAAGGCAAAACTGGACCCGAAGAGTATCCGCAGAGTTGCAATTCCACTGTGCATATCATTAATCATGTCAATAAACGGATAAAAGTATGTTTAGCAAGGCCTTAAACCTTCCCCTACATACAAATCTAATTGCCCATCAAGACAACTCAAAAGTGTGTCAACCACATAACTTCCACCCCAATCTATTGAATTTGAACTTGGTAAAAAATAACAGAATATCGAGTCTTGCCCCCGCAAAAGTTTCATTGCATCCATTAATTGGATAGCTTTCTTTCTAAGCATTCGAATACACGAAACCCATGGGTGATTTCTCTTCCAGAGTCTGGATTTTCGACCAACAACTATTGCCTTAATCGTACACACAGCCATCGCGTTGACAGGAGAAGTGCTTCCTTATCTACGACATATTCTCTCTAGCAGCGACACATTGTTTTGCACAGCGAGACCAATTGGGGAATCTCGTTTGCCCAATTGGCATCAAGACACAACATCCCCAGCAAACAGAAAATCACAAATCTTTTGGTCAATCCGGACAGCATTCTGAAACTCACCATCTGCCTGCATACTCTTCTTTTCCTTCCTAAACATTTCAGCTTCATGAACTCTACTGCACTTTCGGAGACCAGTTAACAGCACATTGTATGTGCCCAAAAAGGGACAAAATCCTTTCCCTCGCATCGCTTCAAATATTTGAAGCCCTTTATCAGCACTCCCAGCAGAGAAGCCCCATTCAACGCAGTGTAAGTTGCAGTGCACTTGTGATCATAAAGCAATAAATTAAAGATTTTTGCAGCACAATGTGTCCTTCTAGCTCGCCCGAGCCTATGTATGAGAAGTGCACTTAAGTATATTCCAAGAGAACATCCAGCCCTAATCATCTCTGCAGCAATCTCCACCACTTTTAGAACTGACCTTGATCTGATCAAAGCTCCTACCAAAGCCAGATATGTATTTCTCTCAAGGATTATACCCATTTTCACACTATATTCGAAAGCCAATAAAGCACCATCAAGTCTGCAACGTCCACAATTTACCTCAATGATGGTTGAGGTGATAGCACAATGCAATTGTATATTCTTATCTCCATTTTCAGCAAGCAAGCGGTCTATGGCAACGAGATTTTCTTTTTTTCAAAAGAATCAATACAAGCCCTTCATCAATTGTCACAAAAGCATCAGCAGCGATGGTCTAAACTCACTTTCCTCCTGATTGCCAGAGCCAACTGAAAAGTGAGGATGAACTTGCCTGAGGAGGGAATCACTCTCGCCAGCAATTTTGAAAGTTCTGACTGCCTCTAGAAATACAGGGTAACGAAGGGCAAGGCGATTTTCTTTCATAAACCAAAGGACATGGTTCATTGTCCATGTGTCTCCTGCTTTGCACAATTTCTGAATTAAATATTGTAAGCCTCTTTATCAGGTTGTACTCCAGCGTCTGGCAGTTTACCGAAAATGTCAAGTGCCTCTTTGCATTTCCCTGAAACACATAACAAATTCAATAACTTTCTCGATATTTTGGGGAGGAGGGAGAGGAACATCGCAAAGATGAGTCCCTGTGCATCCCACCAAAAGTGCGTATATGCATAGAAATCATAGCATGATGAGCAGAGGGGGCGTTAGGGGTATGCAAAAGGTGCAGTGGCACAGGCCCTGGATTTTTTAGGAGCCCCAAATTTTTTGATCCTCTCTTATATTACATATGAGTATAAATTTCTAATAAAAAAAGTTTTAAGCTTAAAAGAAAAATCATCATCATTACAATTGGTTAAGCGGAGCTTAAACACATTCTTTTTTTTGACAATAAAAAACTTGTGTACTACTTTCTTTCACTTTTTTTATTAAGCAATAAAAAACTAATTTGTGTATTACTTTCTTTCACAAATACAAACGTATTTTCATATCTCTATTTCAGCTATGCTCCATTTTTTTTATAGATGAACCCAAAATCATGACTTTATTTTGGAGATTATTCAATTAGTAAGAGGGATGCTGATTTTAATTAAGTTTGGTTATTGATTGTTGAGCTTTGTATGGATATATTGTCCAACAACATTTTTTTTTTAAATAAGGAGGGCCTTTTTATTAAATTCGCACAGGGTCCCAAAATGTCAGAGACGACCCTGATGATGAGTCCATTTATGAAACTATTAATATGCAAGTTACACAAACATGATATCTTTTCTAAATACGACTATGAAAAGAAATGTAAGTTCACATCATCTTATTAAGAGGGGGGTAATGCAAGCAATCACAATGTGGAAGCAACTTCATATCATAGCACGAAAACTCTCATCTTCCTTTAACAAACACACACCGTGCGTAAACAACCAGTATAACCGTATGCACAAATTGGAAACTTTCAAGAAAAAATTATCAAACAATCACCCCATTCAGACATTACAACACATAGAGTGCAGTACATATGCGAAAGCAAATGCTACTCACCAGAACCAATTAGGTAGTCCATTAACACAGTGCAAGTACGACAAGTTGGAGAACATCCACATTGAGTCATTTCCCTGTAAACATCAGTAGCCTCCTTCACTCTGTTATCACCAAACAAAATCTTCATATAAGCAGTGTAAGAAACAATTGTGGTACTGTGGGAGGATATCCCTGAGCTTTCATCTCCTCCCAAGTCTGCACAGCCCCATCGACATCGCTGGCATTCGAAGGCCAATACATCAGAGTGTAAGTAACGGCATCGATTTTAACCCCCTTTTCCTGCATTTGCTTGAAAACATGGGACATTGATGAAACCCTCCCGGCTTCTCCGAAAATGTCCAGCATTGTCGTGTAGGTGAACTGGTCGTGCTTAAACCCTTTAAACCCAGCAACCCAGTTGAAAAAAAAAAAAAAAAAAAAGCCACGACTTTTCCATCGGAGAGTGGGTTTTGAGCACCTGGCTCACAGTGTAAGAATCCCATCTTAAGGGAAGGCTGTGCTGTTGTTCTTTAGCGGAATCCCATGTCGAATATTTGAGGATTCTGTAATGTTTGCGTCTGTTTCTCGCATGTAAGTCTTCGGGTCCAAAGGTTGTTGCTTTGGAGTGGATTTGGGATGGTTTTTTGTGTTCTTTCTGGGAATTGGATTGTTGGGTTTGTGGGGATAGATTCGGTTGAGGAAATGGATGGATTTGGTGGAAAGTTTTCGACTTTGGTGATGGCAGATGCCGGTGAAAGCTGCAAGGTGCTTCAGAAATCCATGGAGGTTACGAAAACTGCGCATAGGAGGAGTCGTTCATTAGTGTTGCGCATAGGAGGTTACGGAAACTGTTAGCGATATACAATCGCAAATGAGTTCCCCACACATTTTTTCTTTTTCCGCACTCCTTTGTTAATTCATCTTCTTTGAAAGTAAAAATGTTTTGAGTCCAATTCTAGCAATTTGTAAATTGTAATTTGTGACGGATAATAATGAAAATGATTTTTGCACACATATTTTCACTTATGCACACCCCTATCTATTCATGCCGTTTGAATATGCTTTAATTCGTTTAGTTCAATGACCAAAAATAAATAGGAAGGTACAGAGATAGAAAATAAGCGTGCGGAAATCACTTGACAAAGTCAATATTCAGTAACTTTTGCGTTAGACCACATATAACTGCATACAATGTTAACCACAATTTTTGAGTAATTACTAATATCTCATGATCCAATCCATTGAGTACAAAGCCTCAGAAAAATACTTCTAATACGTGCAATCATCTGCAAATATGTGGCTCGCCTCGTGCTCATATTTTACCTTCGGACGCTTAAACATATATCATATCAACATGTTTCGAAGATGGCAATTAAAGAAATCCGTTCTTTTTTTGAAGTTCTTAAATCAATTAATCATGTAACAGTCGAAAACTAGAGATTAATGTGTCCCCAAAAATTCCACAGATGAAGCGATATAATCAACGAAGCAAAATCATAAAACAAATTTCTGCCTATCAACAATGCATGCTTTCTCAGCTTATTGACTAATAAAACCAAGTGTAACTTCAATACCTCGCCCCTTCATCATGCAAAAACTCTTCAGCCGTTGGATTCATTAGGCCGTCCAATATATATCAGACTGAAGACGAACGATCTTTATCTCTACCTATATGATAGAGAATCAAGAAATATAACTATTCTCAAACTCATCTCATTTTGTGAATCCATATAACCATTCAAAGTACAGAAAGTGAGCTCCAAATTCCACATTCTTCTAATGCTTGCAGACATTCCAGCGACGAAATAATTTCTTGCACATACCACGCACATGGCACCTCCCTTTCACAAGCTTGCGGTGGGATCAACATCAACTACACAATGGTGAAGAAAGAAAACCACTCGTGAGAGGGCGGCACAGTGCGTGCACGCACAAACTATTAATCAGTCTTAAAAGAGATCCCTTAGTGGCCATCAAATCCAAATGTTCAGCATTTAGCAGCAAAGTAAAGTAAAATCTATCAAGTTCTAGTACGTTTTGCAATAAGAAAACAGATCAAATAGTAGGTAAGTAATCCTTTTGATTTAAGCTTTCTCTGATATTTTACACACCGATACTATAACCCTGTTTAACAACGTAACTCCTTCAACCCGAAATATATAAATAAATAAAAATATAGACTCTACCATTTGCCTTTAAGGAATGCCAAATCGAATTCATGTGATCCAAGGTGAAGAGTTAGCTTTAGAAGGGTGCATACGTTTCACTAATAGACCACCAGGAAGAGAAGGGTGATCAGAAATACATACCGAAAGGGCCTTTCATTTGTTGGGATACCCAATTATTCTCTGCGAAATCACTGTCCTTGCCTTCCTTATATCCCGGCTACACTTATCAGCATGCTGGCTTAGATTATCAATGGTTTCCACAAACACATCAAGCTTTTTCTTGATCTCATCCATCACTAGCTTCACAGCCGACCCCTCTTCTCTAATAGCAAAATCAGCATTGTGCAACAGTGACTCAATCCCAATTTCAAATTTGTCAACAAGCACCCGGATGCTATCCAGGTCCTTCATTGTGACGAACGTTCGAATCTGCATTGAGCTGATTATCTCCCTCTGCCCTTTCAGTCCTTTCTCGTAGTTATTCCAAAGAATATTACACCATTTTCCAACTGAACCTATTGGGATAGCCAATGCTCCTGCCAGGGCCGTTACAAGTGGTGGTGCAGCAATGGCAGCTGCCACTACAGAGAAAACCAATACTGAGACAAATGTAGCAACGAAAATAACATTTGACAGCCTCCTCCAAGCTTTCATTGATTTGAACTTCTTATCAAGTTTTCTCTTACGAAGTTGCAGTTTCTCAAACATGGATGCCTGGTTCTTGTAAACTGCTTGAAACAGTATAAAGAACTCGTCCGTGAAAGGATCCCCAGCCGCCTTAAACGCCCTCAATTCTTTTAAGGTTCTTGCACACCCGTTCCCATCTGCCCCAGCACCTACTTCTTCCTCAAACTGCCTAACTGCAGCTTGAATTATCAGCTGGGTATTGAGCGCACGCTTAAGACATTGCTCGAGGGAAGTACAAAAATCCAACGTTTGAAGACTGTTCTCAAAGTATTCCTCCACAAGAGAGAACATTTCTTTACTTTTCCATATATCCTTCTTGCATTCTAGAATCACCTTGACCACTTCCTGGTTCATGTCAAGCAAGCAATCGGTAACCTCCTTGAGCGAGTCAAGGGATAGGGACCGAAAATCCAACCCAGCTGAAAGCGAGTGAATGACACGGCTTGTGCGCTGCTGGAGATTGACATCAAACGATTGCAAGGCTGGATCGAGCTTACAAGCTGCCTCATAGGAGCTCAAATCGGCGCTGTCCTGGGAGATGGTAGTAGTTTCAAGGTTTTCAAGGTTTTTACTGGATTTTCCTCCCATCATTTGGGTTCAGATAATCAGAACTTCCCAACACCTAACTATGCTCGACTAGTAAAAAAAATAATTACTTTTCCTCCTAGTGCTCTCCAAGCAGCCAAATGCTCGAAATCGAATCGAATACAATCTATGAGTAAGTTGAAGAACTACAAAATTAACCACAAAGACTTGGGATTTGGCTAGATCCTAAGCAACCCAAGAGCTAAATATTTCACTAGGTAAAGCAAAAGTAAAAACCAAGATGAGATTTCTGCACAAAGTATAAAACTTAATGGATTTTTCTCACCTGAAATTCAGCTTGAATGCAAAGAAAAATATGAACTTTGTAGCTTTGCTCTCTCACTCCAAACCCCCACACCCCCCAGAAAGTTCAAGACTCCCAAACACAAGCAAAATCCAACACGACGAACCGAAGACTGAGTCTTTGCAAAGCCCACAAGTCAATGGTGCAGAATAATGCAAAGAAGTAGGTGAAATGGGAAAAAGGAAAGTGAGAGGAAATTGGGAAAGTGGCAATGGGCTAGAGCACAATTTCTCTTTCGTTAATCAGGAAGGAGTGTACCGCATACTTTAATGCCATGGTCCTACGAAGTTGAAGGAAAAGACCAAGAGGAAAAAGTGGAACCAACGCCAGGCGAATGAAGATCCTCTCCGGATCAATTTTCAGGATCTTCAAATGGTATACCTTTATCTTACATTGTGTGCAAGTTAAAATTATTTTAAATATTTTTATTTAAAATTAAATATAAATATACGATAAACAAATATAATTTAAATATCTCCTCACAAGAGTATCGGAGAAGATCACGTTCAATGCAGGCAGATAACCCTTCTTTTTGCTCTGGCCTTCTCAACCGAGTAGCTCTCACACAGTCACTTGTGAAGCAAAAGTATATTTAACCATTAATTGAATATTTGAGGATCTGTGGTGGTCAAATATTTTCTAAAATTCTAATCAACGCCATTTCGCCTTCCAATTCTGACTTTTCATTTGTATCTGAGTCTAGTTCATTGACTCCATGCGAGAAGAATTTTAGACTATGATATTTTTGTCAAATAATATAATATTATCTACAGGCCGTTTGGATCAAACTCCCTTTGTTATGGTGAATTTGTTTGATGTAAATATTCAAACAATTTTGGGTATGATTGGAGAAAATCATTGATTTTTTTATTTGTTTTTTAGAGTTTTAATGAAAAGGGCTTGGGCCAACAAATATTTAACCAAAAATCATTTTAAAATGTTATTTAACCAAAATGGCTCAAAGTTTAATAAAAAATCATCCAAAACTATTGTCCACGGGTCAAACTTACAAGCTCAACCCGCTACAAATTTACACTTCCGTAAATACCCCTAAATGATTCGATATTATCCTAACTCTTCACCAACCTCAACCTAGCACGAAACCACCATAATAACTCTCTGTCTTCCTATCAAATCGAATTCCCCAATTTCAAAAACAACCAAATCAAAGTTGAAACATGAAGCATTCATCGGAACAAAGCTGCCGAAACAAGTTTAAAAAAATTTAATGGCAGAAACCGGCAAAAAAGTGTCTGGAAAAAAAAATAACCAAAACATAAAACTATTTCTAGACAACCCAAAACATAATACTGTTTCTGGAAAAAAAAAATCAGATACAGTGCTTGTTTTGTCTGTGCACAAACAAACATTGTATTTGGAAAGAAAATAACCAAAATCCAAAAAACAGCGACTTAAATTCCAGAAACATTGACTTAAATTTCAGAACCAATAACTTAGATTCCAGAAACAGTCTATGTTGTAACCTTTGACTATTTCTTTTCTTTCATGCATTGGTTGATTATATTTAAGAAACATTGTGCTTATTTTGCTTTGAATCCAAAAACAGTGAATTTCACTATTTATTTTTTAGCTTACATTTAAGAAACAGTGTGTCTATTTCATTTGGATCCAGAAACAGTTTATTTTTACAATCCAAAAACAGTGACCCGTCGTTATTATTGAATAGCATGCAGATCTCAAAATTATTTTATGGAGAAACAAACGATGAACTCCATTGACGAAGAAAAATTGAAAAACAATACCTCGAATACACTATGAATAATAACGACAATCACATTTCAACGAAATAATACAAAATATAAATTAAATAGCATGAGGATCTATATTTTTGTTTCAAAGAAAAAGAATAAGGTTTGCAAAACAACGATGAACTCCATTAACGAAGAAAATCTGGAACTCAACCTAAAAAAGTTAGGGGTAAAATCGACAAATCATAATTTATTATAGTTGGATCATTTTTAGTTGGACTACTTTGATATGGGCCTTGTACTAATCATTACACAAAACTTATAAATGATAATTTTTAAGATTTTTTCTTTTTTACGCGCCTGACGCAAAAATATATATAAAGTAACTGATGTGAAATAAACTCAGGAGCTCACATGGGCAATCCCTACCTGATTGCTTGGTCTGATTTTGTTGGGCCATGTGTGGCCCAACTAATTGGGCTATGGTAGAGGGGGGATTTTTGGGTTTTACAATATTCAATGCCCAATTGCTCGGGCAATTGTGATTGGGATGAACTTGCTCTAATAGAAAAGAAAAAAAAAACATATTTAAAAACATACTACAAAGCAACTTAATGCCAAGTTACCAACACGCTAAACATCCATATTGGTAAAAGTTGTAGGTTTTATCTATTTATATGAATCCAATAGGTAAGATTTATGAGTACTCTACACGTTATAATACAAGTAAATGAAATAATATATTTTTTCATGTCTCACCATTTATTTTTGACACAAAATTGTCAGATGTATTTAGCTCCATTTTTAGTGAGATTAATTAATCTCAACCGCATATTCTAATGAGTTAAAATCTTAACCGTTCACTAAATGTGCAAAAGAGAACCATCACTTCACTCCTAATCTGAAACCCTACTCTCTACCACATCCTAAATTCCAGGTTGGCACGGGCCTAGCCAGGTCCACTTAAGGGTGGCACGGCCGGGCCAGGTCCACATTTAGAGCAACCATACATGACCTGTTTGAAAATGAAACAAGGTGGGGTTGGACCGATCATGATATTCTCAAAAAAGACCCGAACCTAACCCGATCCGTTTGAAACTGGCCGGTCCCTACGGGTCCAAGTTTTTGTTTTTCAATTTTAGTATTTTACAAAAGTGATTTCTACAAGCTGTATAGTTGCCAAAAATCCGAATCACAATTAACATAACTCTGAAAGATACAACAGGACCAACCTCCTGTTCATTGTTATAATCTCCACTGCATCTTCCACCACAAAATAACCATCCGTAACTACACATACAAAATTTCAACCGATTTCTGCAAATCCTTAACTTAGAAGATTGAAGAATTGGCATTCGTACTCAATTGAACTCAATGCAGAGAGTTAAGGGGTTAGAACATTTCCTTAATTTGGGAGGAGATGAGATGATGGTGAACTGGTGGCCGATTTCGATTTGCAGGCGTTGGCCTTTAGACGATGGTGGTGTTCGACAATCTCTACGGCAGTGATGGGGTGGTCGTTATCGGAAGGTTTGGCCGTTTGGGAGGAGACGATGGTGATGGTGGTCGCAAGTCGGGAGACGAAGACAAAGTGATGTCCACGACGTCTGCGTCCCGGTTCGAACCATCCCCTCTCAGAAGTTAGATAAATTGTGTAGACTATCTTATCGATTTGTAAAAAGGAAATTAAAGGCATGCGAATAGCTAAACACATTAATTTCACATAAATCAAATGTAAAGACACGGACTGAACAAGGAGAAGAAAAAATGTGTATATTTGACCCAACTCTGTGTCGACTCTTATCCAGTTCTCCAACACAAACATGCGCATCAGACATTCTAAATTCCCACGAACAAACATTAAATTCTACGGTACAACAAAGGGGTGTCTTTAGTTTTGCCTGTAAGCAATGTAGTTCGCCAGAGCAATCAAAGGGGCAGCCTTTTCGGGATCGAAACCGGCGAGTTGTTCCTTGGCGTCTTTGTTCAGTTTCTCTGCAAACTCTCTCGACTTCTCGATCCCCAACAGCTTCGGATAAGTCACCTTATCCGCCACCAAGTCCTTCCCTGCCGTCTTCCCCAATTCCTGGGAAGATTTGGTCACGTCGAGGATGTCATCGACGACCTGAAACAACAATCCAATGTACCGAGCGAAAGTCCTCAGCTTTTCGATTTCGGAATCCGACCCACCTCCCAGAATCGACCCCAGAACCACCGAGCACTCCAGCAGCGCCGCCGTCTTGTGGAGGTGGATGAATTCAAGCTGTTCGAGTCCCACATCGGACAACCCCTCTGAGTCTATATCCACCACTTGCCCGGCCACGAGTCCCTCGGACCCAATTGACTTGGCCAATTCCCCGACTGCCCTGATGATTCGGGCCGGCGACACGCCGACGGTAGACAGGGAGATGTGCTCGAATGCGAAGGCCAAGAGAGCGTCGCCGGCCAAGACCGCGACGTCCTCGCCGAACACCTTATGGTTGGTGGGTTTTCCGCGGCGGAGGTCGTCGTTGTCCATACATGGCAAGTCGTCGTGGATCAGCGACATGGTATGGATCATCTCGACGGCGCAGGCCGCCGGCATGGCCATGGATTCCGACCCACCAACGAGCTCGCACGCGGCGAGGCAGAGGACTGGTCGGACCCGCTTGCCGCCGGCCAGAAGCGAATACCGCATCGCCTCGTGGATCGTAATCGGGTCACGGAGGGAGACGGCGGCGTCCAAGGCCTGGTTGACGGATTCCGCCCTCTGGAGCATGTAGGACTTGAAATTGAAGGTGGGTTTCCGGGACTCTTCGTCGAATTCCTCTGTGAGGGTCTCTTGCTTGGTGAGGACGGCGGAGACGGCGAAAGGGGAGGTGGGTCGACGGCGGTGTGGGGCGGCGGAGGATATGGGTATGGTGGTTTTGAGGGGGTGGAGGAGGTGGAAGGATTGGGAGGATCTGGATCTGCCTGCTTGATTCAACATTGAGCAGGTCTGGAATTGGACCCATGAGCTCAGATTCATGCAGCTCATTTTTTCTTGAAATTCTTTGAAATTCTATCGAATTTGCTCAAAGATTGTTGCTTTTGCTCTGAAATTGCAGTAATGCGGGGATGAATTTACAGTGTTATATGGGGAACTTGGTGAGTCACGAGGGGTCCAAATAAGGTCATTGACACATTGCAATATGCAAGCTCACATCCCCATTTTGGAATTCTAGAGAGAGAAAATGAAAAGAGTAACAGTTTAGAGAGAGAAAGTATGTGAGTGAGAGTGAGAAGGGAGGGAGGGGAGGTGGTGAGAGCAATACGAGTACAGAGAACCAACCAACCAATAGACTAGAGGAGGACAAGGTGTCAAGGAGATAGGATTTTGGGTTGGGTGGAATTCCTAGGCTGCATGCCAATTCGAATGTTTTTTGTTTTTTTTTATTCTTTCTAAAGCGGTATTCTAAATTACTCTAATTCTACGAGTGTCATTCGAATTCAGTTTAAAGAGTGTGGACACAATATTTTGATCAACTAGTTACTATCTGACACCACGAAGCAAATTTTACATGCAACCAAGATCGACTCCATAGGAGAAATTCACATGCAACTCTATCAATGTGTTGGTTGTTTGAATTTACTCACATGACATACGTGGTTGGTTTGAAATACACTACCTTGTCATCAGAGTTACGGAAAGAAGAATTCAAAAAACGGAAGAAAACATACACACTGCTACGACACCCTATTAATTACAAAATTGACATCTTATTAGTCACGCCTCTTTTACATGTTGAATTTTCTGTGCGTTTCCACGTACTAAACAACGTAGAATTGGAATCGTATTTATCATTTATCTAATTATAACAGATTCTTTGAATTTTGAACACCCAAAAGAAAGGGAAAATAAATTAATCAATTTTTTGAATTTGTACAAAATTTAAATGGCCAGAACTTACAAAATGGGTCCGTTTAGCGTTTGCTGCTGACGAACGGGCACGGAGAAGGACCCAACTTCTCTGCTCTTTCGGTTCATATTCTCATTCTTTCCTATTTTGTGCGATGATATTTAAGCCACGTTAATATTTTATATTTTTTTTTATAGAGATAATAAGATAAAAAGTAATAATGATATAAAATATTGACATGAATTAACCGTAATCGCACAAATAAAATGAGATAAAAGTGTATAAAAAGAGGGCAGAGAAACCAGATCCCACGGAGAATTCACAAGCATTAAGTTGTTTGGTTTTACTTGTTTCCCGGCCGCTTTTGGCTTTTAGCTTGTTTTAGTTTTGACTCAAAAGCTTGTTGGCAAATCAAATCAAATCAAAATATTTTTATTTTACTAGCAGAAATTATCAAAGAGCCCAAGATTTAAAGAGAAAAGGGGACAGCCAACTAAACTGACTCAGACGTGCAACTTCTCCAATTATAATAAAGTACGGGTTCATTCGGTAGATTAGATAAGATTCGGCCATTAAGATACATTAGAGGTGGATTGTCTGTCCTCCTATTTTCATACACTTTTTATCCTCTTTTGTTTTATGTGGCCACGGTTAAATCACGTCAATACTTTATATTCATATTACTTTTTGTTTTATTATTTTTATAAAAAAATCAATATAAAATATTGAAGTGCCTTAATCGTGACCACACAAACAGAAGAGGATACGAAGAGTATGAAAATAGGAGGGCAGACAATCCACTTCCAGATATAATTGGATTGATAGAGACTTGTAACTTATGTACAAGGATATATTAGATAACACATTCTATTGTAGACTCATAATCCATCATATCTAGTCATATTTATCTTATATTTGACACAACAAATAACGAACTGTACTCAAATCCATTTTAATTGATTACAACCTATCTCATCTAGCCATCAAATATTGCCTATGAGATTTGATGTTTTTTTCGTCCTTAAATCGGTGATTATCTGTCAGCTACCTTAACATCTTCTGTCCCTCGAGACCAACAAGGGGCAGTACAAAAATATTCACTTGGGGTTGTTGTCCATTGTTATGCCCTGTGGAAGAACCCTTAAGTTTTCATTGTATTTACACAAAGTGGGAATTGATAAAACAGAGATTCGAACATAAAATCTTGGATGCAAAATAAATATATTAAGTTTTAACTACTTGAAGTACAAGCATTGAAGGATTTGTTGTTCTTGTTTAAATTCAGTTTGTGTAATTTTTGCAGTACTTTGTTTGTAAACTTTTACCTTCTAAAAGTTACTTAAATCCAATCTCCAAGACTCCGAAGTGTCCCATGTTACATTGAGAGGGGCCGTTGCATCCCATTGTCATCTTCAAAGAAGAGAGCTAAGGGTATAAAAATTAAAAAATAGCTTGATTTTTCAAAAAATTCATTTTCAACCAATGACTAGGCTATAATTCTATGACACCCACCAGACCATTATTTGGCCAAATAAGCATCAGTCTGCCCAAATGTAACCATCCTCCTAACCTTTTTTTGGGCAGAGCTCCTTAATTGCAATTATTGATTCAAATTCAACGGCTAAATCTGAAAACATCTAGAGTTAATTTAATTAAATTAACTAATAAATTTAAAATATAAACTTTAAAAAAACTAATAAATTATTGAGGAGGCTATGCTTATCCCCTTCAGTTGGAGATGGTATATGAGTATGGTCTGACACTGATTATTTAAAATTTAATTTTTGTAAGGCTATAATTTTGGACTTGGCTATGTTTAACTCTTTCAATTGGAGATTGTCTTAGCACTTTCCTAGTTTCTTAAGCATGATTCCCATGAGGATTGACAAAACTGTGATTTTTTTATTTTCTTTAACAAAAAAAAATCCCATAACTTTCAATTTCTTTTAAGGGTTAATTACACTAACACCCCTTCAGGTTTATCGTGTTTTCACAATACCCCTTACGTTTAAAACATAACACTAACATTCTCTGAGGTTCTAATTTACTTTCACATAACTAGAGATGGCAACAGGATAGATTGGGTTCGGATGTGCCATCCTCATACCCAAACCCGTTTATTTTCCCTGAACGCGAACCTGTAGAATTCCCGAACGGGTTTTCCCCATAACCGAACCCGTCCGGTGATGGATTTTTGATCGGGGAACGGTTTTCCCCATTATGATATTTATATATTTATTTATTTACTTATATTATTAACTAAATGAAAAATATCAAAAAACGATATTAAATAAATTGCTATTATTAATACAATTGATACATTGCATCTAATAAGTAATATTAAAAAATTTATATTACTAAGAAAACATTTACACTCTTGAAAATTATAAGCATATAATTGTCGCATCCCGGCTTGGGCCCCGACCACATCCCGAACTCGACTCCATTGTAGCACGATATCGATATTTTTACATTAGGGGAAAGGGAAGTTCGGCTAAGCCACACAATGGACAACCTAATTTGGTATCGAATTCGCTATCCACGAGATTGGAACCTAAGACATCTTACTTATAAGTGAAGAGGAATATTACCAGACCATAGTACTGAGTGACATATGATCTACATTAATTAGGTATGAGTTTTCTTCAAGAAAGAATGTGATAGACTAATAGTGTTTTTTTGACTTTCGGTATGAATTTTCAATTCTAACAACATTTCTCATTTAATACTACGTTCTAATGTTATTCCTCTTCACTTGTAAGTGGGAGTTCTTAGGTTCGATTCTCGCTCAAGGCGAATTCGACCCACATTATTACTAGCCCATTGTGAGGCTAAACTCACCTCATCCCTCTTAGTATAGATAATACCGTTTGTTCAACAACAAAAAAAAACATTTAGATTCAAAATTTTGAGTGAATTTTAACATATGTACGTTACAAAATTTTTTGAAAATTCCAAAATCGAAATCAAAATGAATGTTGAAATTCTGAAAGTTTGGCATATCTTGAACTTAGAGATTCGTTCTTTTGGTGACCAAGAATTCATAGTTACCTACTCTTAAATTTAATGTCCAAGATGAGATTAAACATTAAAAACACATCTTTTTAACCTTCACTCTTAATACAAATTTAAAGATGAGTGACCAAGAATTTTTAATCACTTCTCGACGATGACTAACATTTTGCCTTAAACATCACATTGAAAACAAAGTTACAAGTCTTTTGGTAAGCCGCAACAACGTAGTACACACGACACAAAACGAGAAATGGACCTAACAGAAAAAAGAAGAAAATCGATGTGACATAATGCTCGTGAAACTCGATGCGACTTTTAATCCAAGAAGTGAATCGGTACACCTACATTGTGGATGCTGGTCCATTTTTTGCACTGGCAAACACACGACCAAGTGAAAACAGCATTAGGGATAACGCCAAGTTGTAGTTACAAGGACAGTAAGACAGTAAAAACCGAAATTACTAGTGTAAAATGATGCCATACCTATCTTCAACGTAACTATCTGAAGTCCCTCAACAAATGTTAACAGGAAAACTGAGGATCTGCGTCATGGAAAGTTGTCTCGTGCGTTATATTGGCAGTTTACTTGTAGTACATGAAGACAATGCTGAAGATGAAAAAACCAGCCATCTGCAGAATCGAAAGCCATGGTCGCTGCAGATTTGTCGACAAATAAGATCACAGGAGAGGGAGAGAGCAAAGAGACTTGTGTGGTAAACGAAGCTCCGTAATAGGGAAAGACACAAATGGCACATCCTCGGAATTTTGGACAACTTCTTCTGAAATCTTAAGATGTTTCCCTATATTAGCAGTTGAGCACCGTAACAACCTCCCACGACAAGCAATGGACAGTATCTGTCTCTAGAGTTATTTTCACATAAGGGCTAATCACGGTGAACTGCACTCGGACACCATTTGCGACATACGTATGGTTCCCAGCTCTTTTGAGATCACTCATATATCTCAATACAATACTCCTGCAAATATAAATAACTAAACGGCTTCAGATAATTCCTGCTACTTATAAATCATAACTTCAGCAAATATGTACATATATATATACATAGACAGAGTGTAAAGACATTACCAGGTCATCGTTAATCCTATAGATTGCAGGTTCATTAGTTTCTCTAAGTTTATTGTGTCTAACAAGAAGGAGAGTTAATAATTGGACCCAAGGAAATATACATCATATATGTGTCAATGTGTCTATATACATACCTAGATAGGTGACAGAAACAATATATATATATAATTCATATGTAATGAACGTGTCTTAATCGTGTATTGACCGTATCTTAACCCTATCTTAACCGTGTCTTGACCGTGTCCAAACCCTGTCCGGAGCGTGTTTGAGACTTGCCAGGGTTAATCCTATAGATTGCAGGTTCATTAGTTTCTCCAAGTTTATTGTGTCTAACAAGAAGGAGAGTTAATAATTGGACCCAAGGAAATATACATCATATATGTGTCAATGTGTCTATATACATACCTAGATAGGTGACAGAAACAATATATATATATATATATAAAGTTCATATGTAATTAACGTGTCTTAATCGTGTATTGACCGTATCTTAACCCTATCTTAATTGTGTCTTGACCGTGTCCAAACCATGTCCGGAGCGTGTTTGAGACTTGTCAGGGTTTCGCAGTGTCCATGCCACGTAGCCTGAAACATACCGTCAACTACATAAAGCAATAACCCATCATCTCAAAGCCATTAAACCCCATGGAGAGGTCATTTCCTAGCTTCCAAGAAAAATTAGGGTTAAGCGCATTAAGGAAAAAAGTTTGAAACTTGAATGTAGAGTGGAGCTTACCAAGCTAATGAATGCGCAATCCTTTTGAAAATCATCATTGGGAATCAAAATCTGGTCTCCAGCACCGCGTAATTGGTGTGATCAATACACCATATTAAAACCAATTCATCAAGTCTGGGCTATACGTTGTTTTTCTATCTATTGGGTGGACAAGGATTGTCTGCCCTCCCGTGCTCTCCTGTTTTGTGTGGTCACGGTTAAATCACGTCAATATTTTATATTAATTTTTTTATAAAGATAATAAAATAAAAATAAATAGTAATATAAAATATTGATGTGACTTAACCGTGACCACACAAACAGGAAGACACCAGAAATGGGAGGACAGACAATTCTTGTCCTTATTGGGCCTTCCTACTTTGTGGAAATTTTTGTTTATGAAGTGACATTACGCTAATAATTCAAATGTTATAATATTAATAAACGATATATTTATACTTTAAGAATAATAGGTGGGCAAAACAAGCTGAAAACTCAAAAAACCAACCAAATCAAATCGTTTGGGTTGGTTTGTTATTTTCTTTTTGTCCATTCTTTATAAAACCGAATCAAATTTGAAATACACGGTTTATTATATACGGTTTTCGTTTTTACAAACCGTGGATTAACGGACCAAATTGCTTATAATGAAATATATAAAATAATAAATAATATATGTAACATCTTGAAGTTATGAGATTATAAGTTTAAGACTTTTAGTCCATTTATGAGATTTAAGTATTTTGAAGTTATGAGATTGTCAAATTAAGTTATGAGGTTGACGGTTTGATGATTTTTTTTTTAAATAAAAGGATTTACAAAATATTCTAGTATTTATTTCGACATTGCTCTGAATTTGTTATTTTTTTTCCAAATGAATTTGTTATTTAATAGTAGAAACATGTTAAACCAAAAACCAAACCGCAACATTGGTGAATCGATTAATTACATCATTTTTATGTCTTTATGGTTCGGTTATGATTTTGATTTTAAACAAACCGAAGTGTGGGATTTGGTTCATGATTTAGACCCAAAAACAAACAAACCCAAACCACGCCCCAACCCCAGTAAATACACCTCAATTTTTTTTTTCAAAAAGAAGATATTATATGTAGTAAGGAGGTAGGGAAGTGGGCCTAGCCACACACTGAACTAACCATAATAATGTAGTTCAAATTCGTCATTGGCGAATCAAACTTAAGATTTTTCACTTACAGATGAATAACACCACTAGACCGTAGTACTAATGTCACATCCCCACCCAGGTCCACCACATCCCTGGCCTGTTCCACCACCGTAGCACGATATTGTCCACTTTGGGTTTACCATTCCCTCACAGTTTTGTTTTTGGGAACTCACGAGCAACTTATCAGTGGGTCACCCATCCTGGGAGTGCACTGACCTCCTTCTCGCTTAACTTTGGAGTTTCTACGAAACTCGAAGCCAATGAGCTCCCAAAATGTCTCGTGCTAGGTAGGAATGAGAATATACATATAAGGATCACTCCCCTGGGCAATGTGGGATCTTACAATCCACCCCCTTTAAGGGGCCTGACGTCCTTATCGGCACACCACGACCAGGGTTAGGCTCTGATACCATTCTATCACATCCCGGTCCAGGTCCACCACATCCCGGGCCCGTTCCACCAACGTAGCACGATATTGTCTGCTTTGAGCTTACCATTCCCTCACGGTTTTGTTTTTGGGAGCGCACTGGCTTTGGGTTCCATTGGAACTTCGAAGTTAAGCGAGTAGTGCATGAAAGCACTTTCATGATGAGTGACCCACTGGGAAGTTCTTATGTGAGTTCCTAGAAACAAAACCGTAAGGGCGTAGTCGGGGCCCAAAACGGACAATATCGTGCTACGGTGGTAGAGTGGGCTCGGGATGTGGTGGACCCCGGGCCAAGATGTGACAACTAAGTAGTAAATACACCCCCTTTTTTATGTTTGGACCAAAGAAATAGCTTTTTAAATTTTACGGAAAATAAAAAGTAGAGAGGAAAACAATTATCTTTGATAAAAAGATAAACAAATAATCATGTATTAATCAAAAGAGTAAATTGTAGTTATGGTCCCTTAACTTTAACTCAATTGGAGCAATGGTCCCTCAACTAAAAATCCATTACCTTTGGTCCCTCAACTTATCAAAACGTGCAGCTATGGTCCCTCAACTAAAAATCCATTACCATTGGTCCCTGAACTTTAATTCAAGTGGAGAAATGGTCCTTTAACTTTAATCCAATTGTAGCAATGGTCCTTACAATATAACTCGTTTTGACAAATTTTTTGACATAGTTGACGAAAAAAACCATAATTATACACTTTGATGAGTTGAGGGACCCTAATTATATAAATAGTCATTCCAACATAGCTTATTTTGACAAAATTTTGACAAAATTGATGAAAAGGACTATAGCTACACATTTTGATAAGTTGAGGGACCAATGGTAATGGATTTTTAGTTGAGGGACCATTGCTCCAATTTGATTAAAGTTGAGGGACCATTTGTACAATTTACTCTAATAAAAAATCACGAGAGGTGGCTCAGTGAGTCAAAGTTGAGTTGTAACCAAAAAAAAGGTTGAGTTTCAAACATTTTCGTTTGTCCGTGTTGCGAAGAAAAAGAAGGGGCGTAGAAATAAAGCGAGACGCGAATACTACTCTGTCATCTGTAGCAGCGTAGACCCAAAGAGACCAATCATCCAAACCTCCCCGCAAAACCCCTAAAACGACATCGTCCCATCCCAAATCTGCCCCCGCCCCCTTTCTCTCTCTCCGTACTTTCCCACTCATCCACAAAGTCGTCTTCTCTGCAGCTTCTTCTTACCAGGTCAGCATCTATGCATCCCAATAATACACTTTCTGTGTGTGTGTGTATATATATATAGGTGTATGTATATGTCGGCAAGTTTCTTTCTTTCGCTTTGCTAGATTTTCCAGGAAATCCGATCATCAGGTGCTTATAGTTTTGAAATTTCTTGGGTTTTGAATCTGATTGGTTGATAATTATGTCTGTTAATTTTTAGGGTTTATTGGGTTTTTAGTTGTTGGTTGTTCCTTTTGAGCAAGATTTGATTTTGTTTGTTTGTGTCCGATTTAGCAATTTATGATGCTTGTTTATTTGATTTTTGTAGAGAAGTGGTGTTAATTTGAAAAGGGTACTTTAAAAAGGAGTAATTTGTAAGTGTTTTATTACTTTAGGATTATTGTTTTAGCGATCAACGTGAGATTGTAAATTTGTAATTTGTTTGAAAATATCAGATTTAGTTTAATGATTTTGAGTATTAAGCTGCCAATGAACCGACAGTTGTATAGCATTTTAACCCGAAAGGGTCCAGAAAGATGAAAAGATTAAAACGAAAACAGAAGAAACGAAGAATAATTAAAGGACTGGTCACCCTTGAATAGAACGGTTTCTTGATTATGTTTTTCATGGTTGGTGTGTACTAAATTTGATGTTCATTTGGTTATTTTCAGCTTTCTGCATGAAATTTCAGTTTATCGATCTGCTTGGCATGCCTCTCACATCATGATTGATTCAACCTGTACTTGTAGACCAGCACAATTGTTGTATGTAGCACGAATGTACAATCACTTTAGGATTTTTAGGATCATTGTGTTCTTTTTCACTTTTTCAGGAGATATGATTAGGCTATTCAAAGTAAAGGAGAAGCAAAGAGAACTTGCTGAAAATGCGAATGGAGCGTCACCTGTGAAGAAGCAATCTGCTGGGGAATTGCGTCTTCATAGAGGTATTCCTTCTGTCCAATTGCAAATGGAGTATCACCAGTTATTTGTGATGGAAACTTGTACATATTCTTCTAGTTTTTAAATGCCTTTGATGTTCTAATTCCACAAATTAATTGAAATATGAGAGACGAGTGATTTTTTAATGTCAAGCAGTTTGTTGATTGTCAAGCAGCATGGATCAAATCTGTTAGATGGTTTTAATTTTTCTTGGTTGATGTCTTTCAACAACAACAACAACAACAAAGCCTTTTCCCACTAAGTGGGGTCGGCTATATGAATCCTAGAACGCCATTGCGCTCGGTTTTGTGTCATGTCCTCCGTTAGAACCAAGTACTCTAAGTCTTTTCTTAGAGTCTCTTCCAAAGTTTTCCTAGGTCTTCCTCTACCCCTTTGGCCCTGAACCTCTGTCCCGTAGTCACATCTTCGAACCGGAGCGTCAGTAGGCCTTCTTTGCACATGTCCAAATCACCGGAACCGATTTTCTCTCATCTTTCCTTCAATTTCGGCCACTCCTACTTTACCTCGAATATCCTCATTTCCAATCTTATCATTTCTTGTGTGCCCACACATCCCACGAAGCATCCTCGTCTCCGCCACACCCATTTTGTGTACGTGTTGATGCTTCACCGCCCAACATTCTGTGCCATACAACATCGCTGGCCTTATTGCCGTCCTATAAAATTTTCCCTTGAGCTTCAGTGGCCTACGACGGTTACACAACCCGCCGGATGCACTCTTACACTTCATCTATCCAACTTCTATTCTATGGTTGAGATCTCTCTAATTCTCCGTTCTCTTGCACGATATATCCTAGGTAGCGAAAACGGTCGCTTTTTGTGATCTTCGCTAGATTGCTCCGATCATTAGTGTGGATAAGTATATAAATGGATATAGATAGGAAAGCAAACACAAGATGTACGTGGTTCACCCAGATTGGCTACGTCCACGGAATAGAGGAGTTCTCATTAATTGTGAAGGGTTTACACAAGTACATAGGTTCAAGCTTTCCTTTAGTGAGTACAGGTGAATGATTTAGTACAAATGACATTAGGAAATATTGTGGGAGAATGATCTCGTAATCACGAAACTTCTAAGTATCGGAATGTGGTATCGTCTTGACTTGCCTTATCTGTCTCACAGGTAGATGTGGCATCTTCTCTGGAAGTACTCTTCCTCCATCCAGGGGTGGTATCTTTAACTGGTGGAGATGCACAAGGTAATGTATCAATTTCACTTGAAGCTTACTTGTAGTTTCAGGCTTGGTCAAGCGCGATACAAACCATGTAGTAGGAGTCCCTCAAGTTGCCGAGCTAGGGGATTTGCTGAAAGAGGTGACAGACAAGGTAAGCAATCAGAGCTCCGGCTGATTGTTCACATTCTCCCTATCTTGCAGGCAGCATGAAGGATAAAGAGAAGAAAAATGAGAAGAGATGATATGGGATACTTTTGCTTTTGAAGAAGTAACTTTCCACAGGCTTATTCTTGAACTGAGCTGGAGGGTTTTCTGGTTTCCTCCAGAGTATAAGGCCGACTGAAGAATTTGAGGGTCAAAACAAGTCCATCAAATCTAGAGTACGTTCGACCCTACTGATATGGGATACTTTTGCTTTGACAGAGTAATGGATGTATCGGCACGTGTGCTGTTACGCTTGTCTCCACATGCTTCCTTGTATCCTTCTCACTTGCCCTATCTGTTCCTCAGGCAGATGCGGTATCTTCCCTGGAAGCATAAGATGTTGAAGATGAGTACTCGAGAGCAATGCCAGGTAAGTAAGTTCCAGGCAGTCAGTTCCTGGCTGGAAGCTTGATTCCAAGTGCTGACTGATTGCTCTCTTTCTCCTTGTCTTGCAGGTAAGAACAAGTCCAAAGGAAAAGACAGGGAAAAAGCATGATATGGGATACTCTTGCTTTTAACCCTGATGATATGAGATATTCTTGCTCTAGTATAACTTGTTTGCAGAGGTATTATCGGGGGGAAAGAAAGCTGAATATTTCGAAAGGCTTCGTTGAGAGTGCCCTCTCATATATGAGGAAGGGTTGAGCATTTTTGCAGGTCTGTCTGTCCGTTGGGGATGGAGGTTGACATATATAGGAGTCTCCTTAACAACAAGTAGTAATGCTATTCCTTTACCCTGTCAGAGCACTTTGAAAAAGTGGTCTGTGGTATGTGGAAAGCTGATGTTGCGTGTGAAGATTACAGACAGCTTTATCCAAGGAGATCCGGCTCTTGTAGTTGGGAAAGTGTTGCCTCTTCGGTTTTCGAACAAGCAATCCTATCAGGGATCTGGCTCTCGAGATTCGGAGAACGATGTCTCTTCGATTTTTGAGAAAGCAATCCTGCTGGGGGTCTGGCTCTCGAGATTCGGAGAGCGGTGTCTCTTCGATTTTTGAGAAGGTAATCATGTTGGGAGTCTGGCTCTCGAGATTCGGAGGGCGGTGCCTCTTCGATTTTGGAGCAAGCAATCTTGTTGGGAGTGTTTTCTCGAATGTGAGTAAAGGTTGGGCATGTTTGCTAGTCTACCTTGCCACGAAGCACAGAGGTTGACACACAGGGACTTTCCAATTATCCAGCAATGGTACTGTTCCTTTACCCTCTCTTCGATTTTTGAGAAAGTAGTCATGTTGGGAGTCTGGCTCTCGAGATTCGGAGGACGGTGCCTCTTCGATTTTGGAGCAAGCAATCTTGTTGGGAGTGTTTTCTCGAATGTGAGTAAAGGTTGGGCATGTTTGCTAGTCTACCTTGCCACGAAGCACAGAGGTTGACACACAGGGACTTTCCAATTATCCAGCAGTGATACTGTTCCTTTACCCTTGTGGGTAATAATATGGGGTAGCTAGACCTTCAAAATTTATGTGTCTAAACTTTGTTAGTGCTGTTTCTTTGCTATTCTTTTACCCGTCTTGGTCAGAGCGATGTAGTGGAAGCTGCAAGCTTCACGTGCTCAACTTTGGCAGAGAACTTTGGCAAAGTTATCTGTGATACACATGAGCTACTATTGCGTGTGGGAAGTGGGTGATTGAACAGTAAGACTCATGTGCTTTCTACTTCACCAGAAGTCTTCGACAGAATGCCCATAATTTCCGCAAAGCTGAGTGTGCGTGTGACAGGTGCTGCCAAGGCTGGAAAAGTAGGTGCCTCTTCGATTTCTGAGATCGGCCCTCGTTGTCTCTGAGCAGCCCAACTTTTGAGAAAGCAAGCGCCTCTTCGATTTCTGAGATCGGCCTTCGTGGTCTTTGAGCAGCCCAACTTTTGAGAAAGCAGACGCCTCTTCGATTTCTGAGATCGACCCTCGTGGTCTCTGAGCAGCCCAGCTTTTGAGAAAGCAAACGCCTCTTCGATTTCTGAGCAGGCGCCTCTTCGATTTCTGAAGCTCCGTCGAGTGCAGATTTTTATAGGGGCTGGCATTAAGTTCCAAAGCACACTTGAATCTCCACCAGTAGAAGCTCCATTCTTACACTTCTAAGATCTTGATTTGTTCGACCTCTTCTCTCTTCAACACCTTTGAAAATGTCTGGCCCCTCCGACCGTCGTTTTGACTTGAACCTTGTTGAAGAGGCAGCCCCGCCTTCTCCAGACAACATATGGCGCCCATCCTTCGTCTCCCCTACTGGTCCTCTTACCGTTGGGGATTCCGTTATGAAGAATGATATGACCGCTGCGGTGGTGGCCAGGAACCTTCTCACTCCCAAAGATAACAGACTACTTTCCAAACGATCTGATGAGTTAGCTGTTAAGGATTCTCTGGCTCTCAGTGTTCAGTGTGCAGGTTCTGTGTCTAATATGGCCCAACGCCTATTTGCTCGAACCCGCCAAGTTGAATCATTGGCGGCTGAAGTGATGAGTCTCAAACAGGAGATTAGAGGGCTCAAGCATGAGAATAAACAGTTGCACCGTCTCGCACATGACTATGCTACAAACATGAAGAGGAAGCTGGACCAGATGAAGGAATCTGATGGTCAGGTTTTACTTGATCATCAGAGATTTGTGGGTTTGTTCCAAAGGCATTTATTGCCTTCGTCTTCTGGGGCTGTACCGCGTAATGAAGCTCCAAATGATCAACCTCTGATGCCTCCTACTTCTAGGGTTCTGTCCAGTACTGAGGCTCCGAATGATCCCCCTCCGGTGCCTTCTCTTTCTGGGGCTCTACCGACTGCTGCGACTTCTCCTAAGCAACCTTTGTGAAGGCTCTCTCTTGTTTGTTTATTTTGACTCATGTATATGTACATATTTGTAGCTTATCGGGGATATCAATAAATAAGTTTTCCTTCATTTCAACGTATTGTGTTTATGAATGGTGAAATAGGACATCGTTCTTGGTCCATAGTGACGCTGTATAACTTATTTATAGGGTTTTCAGGCTGGTGGTGCTTTAAGTCAATTCAAAAATCAATTTTAAAACGTAACTTCTTTAGCAAATGATTTACCCTGGAATGATTAGGGTTTCATTTTTTTTCAACTCAGGTAGACATTTGAAGTTGAGATAATTTCATGCTGAGTACAATCATTATTTAAATCTGTTTTAATTTTGTTAAAGGATAAAGGGGTTTAAACTGGTTTGTTGCTAAATTGTGTTTTGGATGTGTTGTTTTTTCGAAATGTGGCCACCATTTATTGAAAAAAAAAAACATTTTTGTGGCATCTGATGCAGATATATCTGAGCTGAATCTCGCAAAAACTTGTAGCATTTCATTTCCTAACGGCAAGGATGACCTGATGAACTTTGAGGTTACAATTCGTCCAGATGAAGGATATTACTCGTAAGAAGTTGAACTTTTTGTGTGTAAAAGATTGTTCACATAAAAGCTTTTGCCACAACTGCACATACTAATTTTAGACACCTCTCCTTTGTCAGAGAAGCTGAGTTCTTTCGTTTTCCACTCACACAAACACATGTAGATACTTGCTCGCACAAAAAATTGTCTATAAATTTAGATGTAGGCGGGGGATTTTCAATTGTAAGACAATGCATTGACTATGAAGTCAACACCGAAAATATTCAATATTGTTGTTGCTCAGGTGAACAATCATATATTGTTTCAACATTGTGAATGTCCTGCAGCCATTGTTTGCATTGACTATGCAGTGAAGTCAACACGAATACAAGCATTGGTGTTGAAGGTTTCAATATTTTTGTTACTTCTAAAAGAAAAATATATATTGTTTTTGTTCTGGAAAACAATTATCTATGTTGTTTTAAGATGTCCTATAAAATTAGCATAACGATCAATTAACTACATTCTTTTCCATTTGTTATTACAGAGGAGGTACGTTTTCATTTACTTTCCAAGTGGCGCCTATCTATCCACATGAGGCACCAAAAGTCAAGTGTAAGACCAAGGTAGACCTGCACATCACATATATTTCACCGAGTCTTGTTTAACCGTATTTGTTTCTTCTCTTCTGTTTGATTGCTTATATGCTACATTGTCTCGTACATGGTACAAACCCTCACAGGTCTACCATCCTAATATTGACTTGGAAGGTAATGTCTGCCTCAACATCCTACGAGAAGATTGGAAACCTGTCCTCAACATAAACACTGTCATTTATGGATTGTATCATCTTTTCACGGTACTAATGATTGTCTCGATGGTCCTTTGCGATTCGTTGCCATCTGCTATATGAATGCTTATTTTTCTCTTTGGTTTTGGTTCCAGGAACCAAACTATGAAGATCCACTAAATCATGATGCAGCAGCGGTGTTGAGAGACAACCCGAAGATGTTTGAGTCTAATGTAAAACGTGCTATGGCTGGTGGTTATGTGGGGCAAACGATTTTCCCCCGGTGCATGTAGCTTTTGTTTGGTACCACCAAAGTGCCAATTAAGGTATTTACCAATGCTCGAAATGCAAGTGGGGTTGTAATATTTGTTTGCAGATTGCACTTTCTTTGTTCATCCTTTAAAATGAAAGAAAATTTATCGACGGAGCTGGGGGCAGTAAAATGTATGTCACTGTAACTGTTGGTATGCTTTGTATGTTGACATGAATTTTAATCTTCATTTGTAATAAGGATTCATCTCTCTCTCTCTCTCTCTCTCTCTCTCTCTCTCTCTCTCTCAACAAACAAATATACCAATCTCGACGACAAGATGGATCATCGTTAAAGAATCACGGCATTTTTCTTTTGGCTCTTTATCCAAAATAGTTCTTGAGATTAACGAAACTCTTCACTTTGGTTTGTGGGATTTAAAATCAATAGAAATGGTCCTTAGATGGGTCATGATCAATCATTTTGGTTATTGTGTGAGAAATTTTATTAAATTGAGGGTATTTTTGTCAAATTAACAATTTCTCTTGAACTGGTAGTTTATTCAATTTAATAGAGATTTTTCATAGAAAGACAAAAATGATTGATGGTGGACAATCTTAAAAATTATTTCTGTTGATTTGAAATCTCAAGGATTAAAATGAAGGGTTATGACAATCTCAAGACCATTTTAATTAAAAAAACTTTTCTTTTTTCGTACTTGAATTACAACATTAGTTTTGTTAACGAAAATCTTTTAGTTGAACCGTAAAGTAACCGGTTTGATCCGGTCCCAAGCAGTTTGGGCTTTAACCCATTTTATTTGATTTTCGTTGCTCTTGCCTTATCATATAGGGACGTGCTATCTACATACCTCATTTTATTTCTCACACATCCTTTGATAATTTATGTCATTTGATTTTTTTCAATTCATCCGATCTGAAGATTGAAAATTAAAAGTGTGTGAGAAGTAAAATGGTATGTGTGAATATCACATCTCATTATATATTGCTTGAAACTAAATCATAAAACCAATTTGATTTTTTTAGGTTATACTAAGTTGGGTGTGGTTTGGGTTGGTTGATTTTGGGTCTGAACAGCGTATCGACCGCACGCTGGAGCTTGCCTTAATCAACAGCCGAATCACAATGGGTGAAAACCGATGTAATTGTTTCAGCAATATTGCAATTTGATTTGGTTCCTAAAATATATATAATATATTATATTTGTTTTTTAATCAGATAATATTGTACATAATACGTGTTACTTTATATAATTTTTTTCTAAATTATAAATTGTTTGGTTCGATTAACCCAACCTTTGTAAAATCAAAATTGCATACTAAATGGTTCGGTTTGGTTGGACTCTAGGGTTTTCAGTTTGTTTGCCAGCCTTAAACCATATATAAAACTCCATAAATTGTTACTAATATTTGCCTACATATTTTGTGTGTATGAACATATTTTTTTAGAAAATGAGAAGGAGAGAGGGAGAGAGAGCGAACGTGGGGGGAGTGGAAGGTTTAGGTTTTTGTTTTTTTTGGTTTTTTGTTTTTTGTTTTTGTTTTTTGTTTTTTGATATTGGAGGTATTTTTAACATCACCTATAGGTGATGCTTCAATAAAAAACAGTAAAATTTGGACATGTGAAATTACATTATTGCCCATCATTTTTTTTGCATGATAGAAGACTAAGTAGTCTTTTCACATTCTTTTGGTTGACAAAAAATGTTTAATTAATTAATAGAGATTGTATACTCAATAATACTATTTAATTCTTGACACTGGTGCATTACACGATAGTGGGTAAGAGAGGCTGAAATCTTTCCAGTATATGAAAAAATTAACAAAAAATTGGCTCCGAAGCCAACAGTTGGTCCCCTTCAACAAAGAAAAATACTATTACACCATAATCCTAATTGAAATAGAGCTCGTTTGGATATGCTTTTAAAATGACTGAAAACGTTTTTGGAGAAAATGTTTTTAGAACCAATCTTTAGTAAAGATGCAAATAAATCCTGAAAAAGCACTTAAAGTGTTTTATGCAAGAAGCACCAGTTATGTGTTGCTTTCAGGAAGCACTTTAAGTGCTTTTGGAGCCCAAATTTTTTTTTCTCTAAAAGCGCTTTCAGTCATTTTAAAAGCACATTCAAACGAGCTCATAAACTTCTTAAAGTTTAAAACACAAAAATTATTGTGAACTTTCCTAGTTTAAGTGTGATTGTGTAAATCCTAGATGAGATTTGATTATAATTATTATTTCCTTGACTTGTATTCCTTGTGGATGAGGATTTCTTCTCTACTTTTACCACGTATGGGGGATAAAACATCCTCAATAAACAATTCCCCTACGATTCTACAAACACATCTCTCATCTCTCTCTACTATTGTCGTCGGCCCCCTTCTCCTTGTCAGATAAAATAGGCTACAACACGTTATCAACACACTCCTACCGTTGTGCTTAGGAATATGACGTTGAAGCTTTTTTCTGCCTCAAACCAGTTCATCCATATCATCACGCAATCAGGTTTTTCCAAACAACGGTTTTATCTTGATATTTTTGCAACCCTGATAACATGAACATTTACCATTATGCATGACCCAACTTTACGTTTTTCGAATTTTAGATTCTACATAAATTGTATATGCATTATATTCATAATTGTTGAATTACGTGAATTTGATATTTGCCATAAATTGCACCAAATATATGTACATGCATTCAAATATTTGAATTGATTATGCATTGAATTGAATTGAAAAAAAATAGAAAAATTGAAATCAGGAAACCTGGTTCTTTCGAACCCGTGACCTCTATCACCTATCCATGTAGATGGGCCCCCGAGCCAAGAACCCAGACTGGAGCTTCTGCCCCTAGCCCAAAACCTAGAACTCGACACCCAAAAAGTGTTGCCACCCTTCAGCCATCGTGCTGCATGGCCTGCAGCCATGCCCAGCCACCTCGGCTACCCCCCCCCGACGACTTGAAGATCGTCCATGGTGTCCCTTGGTTGAAGATTCCTTTGAATCTCATCGAATTTCTTGAAATTCTGATTTTAATTTCCGAGGTTTTGGTTGAATTGTTGAGATTTCACAATCTTGATTCGTAATTGTGGTTAAAAACACCCAACAAGGGTGCCCCGAGTCCCCCAATCCAAGAATTGGCCACCTACAGTGGCGGTGTAGGTCACTTTCTCCGGCAACACCTCCTAGCTCTGGTAGGACTTCTTGGTCCATCCCTACCCCAGTTTGGGCCTGGTATGATCTTTGGCCAGAATTTTTTTTTCCTTTTACCCAACCATACAAAAAAAAAATTGTAGGGCCTGCCAACTTGGGTCGACCCAATTCTTGACACCAGCCTATGCGACTTTGGTGTCCCGTATCCCCATAGCACCAGATATGTGCCCTTTGTTTGGGCCTGCATCCCAACCAAGCTAACCTAGCCCAATTTTTGGGCTTGGGCTGCACGTCCCTAATTACTTAGCCCACCCATGGGCTTAGGCCTTTCTTTTGGGCCCCGAGTTTAATTGCCTAATTATTTTTAGGCTTAATGGGTTTTATATTTTTTCACCCACACTTTAAATTTGGCCTGAAGTCCAAATAATTAATTCAATTATAATTTTAGACCTGAAGTTCTATTTGCAAATTTTCTTGTTGCATATTTCTGTGTATATATTTGCATTTGTCTGTAGGAACATATGAACTTGAAATTCATAATTATTTTAAAACCTGAAGTTTCTATAAAAATGCCTTGTTTGAAAGTCTGAAGTTTTTCACTTAAAACATCACACATGAAAACCCGAAGCTTTTTCATGCGAATATTAACCAAAACATGTTTATTAGAACCTGAATGTTCTACTCCTACGTAAATGGATTGATTATTTTTCTCCATTGCACTAATCACATCTTGTCCTTTATTTTGTGATAGGAACATGTCAAATTTGAATAAGCTTAACTTCACTGCTTTGGAGGTCTCTGGAAGGAACTACCTTAAGTGGGTCCAAGATGTGAAGCTCCACTTCATTGCAAAGAATTTGCGTCCTGCCATTGAAGATGAGACGGACAACCCTGTTGGTGAAGCTGAGAAAGCCACCACTATGATCTTTATCCGAAGACATATCCACGACCTTTTGCAAATTGAATATCTTGCTCAGGAGGATCCACGAGCAATGGGTCGCTTTGGCTGGTCGTTTTGATCACCAAAAGGACATCTTCTTGCCTGAACTAAGACATGACTGGTAGCATTTGCGCTTCCAAGACTTTAAGTATGTGAATGAATATAATTCTAAAGTTTGTTGAATCCGATCACTTCTTAAGTTTTGTAATGAAACTTTGATCGAAGAGGATCTCTTGGAGAAAACCTATTCGACATTATCTGCTACTAATATTCTCATGCAGCAACAATATAAAGCCTAGAAGTTCATTAAGTTCTCAGATTTGATCTCTGTTTTACTTCTCGCTAAAACGTAGAACCAGTTATTGATGAAAAATCATCAAGCTTGACCTACTAGGGCAACTGTTGTGCCTGAAGCACACTATAACATAAGCCAATGCCCAAAACGTCAAAAAAGGCACGGTAGGGGTGGCTAGAAACCATCCCACCAAGGTCAACAGAGTCAAGGCACATCCAAGTGAGGAAACAAAGCCCAGAAGAGCCCAAACCTCACTCCCAAGGCCCCAAACTTCAAGAATAATGGCAAGGTATCTGAAACCATGGATGTAGATATGTGCTATCGTTGTGGTTAAAAGGACCATTGGTCCCTTATTTGCCAAGCTCCCCAGAATGTTGTAGCTGAATATCATTCTCATCGTAAGAAGTTTGAATCAAACTTTGTGCTAGTGAACGGTCCAGAGAGTACAAAGATTGAGGTTTCTGACTTTCAGGAGGCTATCACACCTATGAAAGATTAGAATCTTAGACATGGACTTATTTTTTAGTTAAAATAAGACCATGGGGCCGAATTCCACAATAGTGGCCGAAGCCCTCTTCATTTTTAGTTAAATTTTGAACAATTTTCCTTTATGTTTGGATTATTTGTTGGTGATTCGTTTTTGGATATTAAGCTTTTAATTAATTTCCGTCCTTGAATACTTAAAAATTATTTTGAATGGATATTTGTTTTTAGAACTTTTATGCATGTGACCGATTCAAATTAATTTTTTATTCTAGGTATGACTAGTGAGGAAGTTAGTTGTCTGACAGATAGTGCAACCACGCACACCGTTTTACGTGAACGCATTTATTTCACTAACTTCGTACCTAAGAATGCACCTCTGACAACCTTCTCGGGCCCATCCAACCTGATTGAAGGATACAGTAAGACACATATAATGTTGTTTAATTGTACAATCTTGACCATTGATGAGGCTCTTTATTCTCCACGTTCCGGAAGAACGTTGTTGAGCTTTAAGAACATTAGAGATAACAATTACCACGCTGAAACCCACTTAGAAAACAGAGTTGAATTTTTATGCATAACTTCTTACGAATATGGCCAGAAGTGTATTTTAGAGAAGATGAAGCGTATCTTGAGTGGTCTGTATGCTACGACCATATGCCCCATAGAAAGTCACTATGTGGTTGGCCCTACCTCTGGGACCGCTCGCCAAATTACATTATGGCATGATCGTTTGGGACATCATGGACGAACAGCGATGCGCCGTATCCTCAAATCATCACACGGGCATCCATAAACCCGAAGTTTAGGTTCGATTCAAGGAATCACATGTCAAACATGTTCTATGGGAAAACTTATTACTCAACTTCTTATGATAGGATTCGTTCAAATCCTCCCATTTTTCTACAACGGATTCAGAGGGACATTTGTGGACCGATTCACCCTCGATACGGACCATTTAGATATTTTATGGTTTTGGTTGACACTTCCACACGTTGGTCACACATGTGCTTGTTGTCCACAAAGAACGCTACATTCTCCAAACTATTGACTCAGATTATCAAGCTCAGGGCTTACCACCATGATTATCCGATCAAAACTATTCAATTGGATAATGTTGGAGAATTCACATCTAAAACTTTTGATGACTATTGCATGTCGGTTGGGGTTGAAGTTGAACATCCAGTACCCATGTTCACACCCAGAACGGCATGGCATAGGCATTCATTAAGCGTTTACAAATGATTGCTCGATCGTTGGTCATACATACCAAGCTCCCGATCACTACTTTGGGTCATACAATATTGCACGCAGTCATGTTGGTCTGCCTGAGGCCTGTTGCGACCCAACCATATAACGCAATTCAGTTGGTTACTAGATACAAACCCGACATATTGCATCTGTGCGTTTTTTGTTATGCGATCTATGTGTCGATTTCGCCGACCTTACATACCAAAATGGGGTTTCATCGAGGGATGGGAATCTATGTTAGATATGGTTATCTTTCGATTATTCGTTACTTAGAACCTTTGATAGGCGATATGTTTATCGCTCATTTTGCGGATTGTCACTTCTATGAGACAGTATTTCCATCGTTAGGGGGAGATAAGAACGTCAACATTCCTAAAGAACGATGTGAATTATCATGGACGACTCCCACTTTGTCTCATTTAAATCCCCCCATCGCTCAATCTAAAACTGAAATGCAGTGTATATTAGATCTTTAGAGCAAGCCAGATGCTTTCATCGATCTAGCTCACGTGACAAGATCACATATTCCAACTGCAAATATGTCTGCAAAGATGGATATACCAAATGTACGACGAACTTTCTTCCTGAAGGCCTGGGACGCCAATCTTGGTGATCCACGTACATTAGCGGCTAGCCAATCATCTGCCCCTACACAAAAGCGTGGCAGACCTCTTAGTTTAAAGGATTCACACCCTCGGAAGAGGAAACCCACGGCACAAGCACCTAAAGAACCTATCGTGAATCCAACTATCGCTTATTCATTCTATCCAACTTATAAGGAAATTCTAGATTACGGAAGCGTCCTTGAAGAGACAAATACTCATCTTACGAATCGTGAGATTTTGGTCTATCATGCTAGCTTAGATAATGTGTGGTGTAGAAATGAGATGATCGTCGACAATGCATTAGCATATGCTGTAGCTACTGAGATCATGTTGGGCGATGACATTAAACCGTGTTCCGTTGATGAATGTTGATGTAGAACCGATTGGTCAGACTGGAAACAAGTAATCCAAGTCGAACTTGATTCGCTTGCGAAATGTAAGGTGTTTGGACCTGTAGCTCCTACTCCTCCACATGTGAAACCCGTTGGCTACAAGTGGCTTTGTTGCACAAGGCTTCTCACAACGCCCCGAGATTGACTATGACGAAACTTATTCACCCATTATGGATGTGATTACTTTTGGATACCTTATTAGTTTGGTAGTTTCCGAAAAAAACTGAGTATGCAGTTGATGGACGTAGTAACTGCGTATCTCTATGGGGATCTTGATACGGAAATCTGTATGAAAGTTCTCGAAGGACTTACATTGACTGGTTCAAATATTTCCAAACCCTGGAACACGCTCTCAATTCGGTTAAGGCATTCACTTCATGATTTGAAGCAATCCAAAAAAATGTTAGTGAGTATTTGACTAATCAGGAATACGTGAACAACGAACTATGCCCTTGTGTGTTAATTAAGAAGTCACATTCCAGTTTTACGATAATTGCAGTATATGTCGATAACATGAACCTTATCAGAATTCCTGAAGAGCTCGCGAGATAAAGCACCATTCGGATGAAATCCTAGTACATCAAACGAACTATACCCAAAAGGTGTTGCGCCGCTTTAACGAGGATAAAGCGAAACCTTTAGGTACTCTTATGGTCGTTCAATCGCTAGATGCAAAACGAGATCCGTTTAGTTCGAATGAGGATGATGAAGAGATTTTGGAGCCTAAAGTTCCTTATCTAACATCGATGGACGCCTTATTGTACTTAGCTCAATGCACTAGACCAGACATCTCCTTCGCCGTTAATCTTTTAGCAAGATATAATAATGCACCGACACGCAGAAACTGGACCGGCGTGAAAGACATCTTCCGTTACCTTAAGGGTATAACGAATTTGGGCTTGTTATATCCATAAGGATCCTCAAGTGATGCCGCACCCTCTGCTTCTCGAGTCGATTCCTGCCTTATTGGTTATACTGACGCAAGATACTTATATAATCCGCACAAGGTGCGTTCTTAAACGGGTTATGTCTTTACCGTTAGAGGCATCACAATCTCTTGGAGGTCAACTAAACAGACCTTAGTTGCCACTTCGTCTAACCATGCTGAAATTCTCGCCTCACATGAAGCAACTCGAGAATGTTTTTGGTTGAGAGCAGTAGTGGGCCATATTCGAATCTTCTGCGATCTCTACCCCGCCGTAAATGTCCTTACGACAATCATTGAAGATAACGCAATATGCATTGAATAACTCAAGAATGGTTACATCAAATGAGACAACACCAAACACATTGCGCCGAAGTTCTTCTTTTCACATTAACAATAAGAGCATCATAAGATTGAAGTCACACAAATCCATTCACAAGACAATCTAGCTGACCTCTTCACCAAATCACTACCAAAGACGACATTTCAAAAGCTTGTTCAAGGAATTGGTATGCGTAAAGTTTTTGAGTTGTAACATTGTTATTTCTCTTTGGAATTGTGTCAAACTCATGTGGAGTATCCTGAAGATACTTACTTGATCTTAATGTACTCTTTTTCTTACAATTAGGAGCATTTTTCCCACTGGATTTTTGCTACCTAACCAGGTTTTAATGAGGCACCCATCTTGGGTTGGTCATGTCCCTGATGACGTCCCGTAGACGTTTCTTTTGACTTTGCATTTCTCACACATTTTTCCTTAGACTATGGATTTTGTCCCTACTCGGGTTTTTGCCATAGCCTTAGGGTTTTTTTTTTGGGTGAGATTTACTACTTTATGCAAGTTCTTACCTTATTGAGAATAAACGTTGTTCCTTAGAATCAGTGTCGACAAGTCGACTTACTTAACTTCTGCATGATGCTGAATCCACCTTGAGTATTTACACACTCAACGGGGAGTGTTGTGAACTTTCCTAGTTTAAATGTGATTATGTAAATCCTAGATTAGATTTGATTATAGTTATTCTTTCCTATATGCACTTTTATTCCTTGGGGATAAATGATTTCTTCTCTTCTTTTACTACTATAAATAAATGCGTTACATAGGGGATAAAACATCCTCAATACACAATTTATCTACAATTTTACAAACACATCTCTCATTTCTCTCTACTCTTACCGCCGGCTCCCTTCTCCTTGTCAGATAAAATAGGCAACAAAAAAAATTATATTTTAATTAAATTGTTTCCATCCAAAACGCAAGTGCATACCAAACTTTTCCTTATCCAGATTGTGTAAAGAAACAGTATAAATAATGGAACACCAAAACCACCGCATAAACAAATCAGGCATAAACCCCAGGGAGAGGAGACGATCAATCTTCCAAGGTTCCCCAAACCCATAAACGACAGGTCGTTCCCTTCCAAATCTGCCCCCTTGCTCTCTCTCGCTCTCTCTCGCTCTCTCCTCACTTTCTCACTCGTCCCCAACTCTTCCCTTGCAGAGCTTCTCTTCTCTACCAGGTCAGCATCTACCCATCGCAGTATTATGTATATATATGTCTGCAAGTCTCTTTCTTTCTTCTGATCTGTTAGATTTTCCAGGCAATCCAATCAGGTGCTTAAAGTATTCAACTTTTTCTGCCCCTACCCCCCCCCCCTCCCCAAAAACCCCAAATTTTGATATTTTATTATTTGTACCACTTGGGTTTTGGCATCTGATTGGTTGATTATGTTTGTAAACTATGGGGGTTTATTAGGTTTTAGTTTTTCAGAATGATTTGAGTTTTGTTTCCCTCTAGAAATTTTTGATACTCGTTTATGTTCATTTTGATTGAGAACAGAACTTAATTCGAAAAAGGGTATTAATAAAAAGGACTAATTTGTAAGTGTTTGATCACTTTTGGGTTATTATTTTAGAGGAGATTGTAATTTGTTAGAGATCATATCATATTTTGATTCAGGGTTTTGAGTATTACCATTAACCCTAAAGGGTCCAGAAAGAAAAAATAATACAGCAAAAACAAGGGCAACAAAAATAATTAAAGGACCAGTCACCAGTGAATAGCAATTCTTATGGTTTCCTGATGATGTTTTCCTTGCTTGGTGTGTACTCCATTTGATGTTCTTTTGGTTAGTTTCGACATTATGTAGTGTATCGATCCGCCTGACATATCTTGTATGTTCTATGCCATTGTTTTCCCATGTCACAGATTTGGGCCCTTTGGGGGTAATTGTGTTTTGTTTTCTCTTATTCAGGAGATATGATTAGGCTATTCAAAGAAAAGGAAAAGCTGAGAGCACAAAACGCCAATGGAGCCTCACCAGTTACGAAGCAATCTGCTGGGAAATTGCGTCTTAATAAAGGTTTTCCATCTATGTCATGATTACATCAGTTGATGTGTTTTAATATTGCAACTGAAACTTCCACATTTTCATCATTCTTCTCCAAAAAGAGTTTGGTGATTGTTAAGCAGTATGGATCAATTCCGTTAGATGGTTTTCATTACTATTGATGGTTTACTTGTCTTATTAGTTTGGGTTAATGAGGAGTTGGAGTTTGTCCTGGACTGAAACTAAATTTTTAAGCCTGGTGCTTATGAGTGGTTTTTGAATGGTGAAATAAAACAGCCATCTTGGTCCTTGGTTCCACTATAATAATTATTTAGCGGTGTTGAGGCTGGTGGAGTTTTTAGTCAAATTAAAACATTACAGTTTTTAGCAAATGGATTAACACCATGACTACTTAGCGTGTCATCTTTTCTCAAATCAGGTTGATATACGAAATTGAGATGATTTTTTTTCGGATTACAAAGCCTAGCAAATGGAATGGCAGCTGAATCTTTTCTAGCATTCTTGATTGAACTTTACATGTCATTATTTAAATCAGTTATAATTTGGTTGAGGATGCAGGTTTTAAACTGGTTCTCATTCTGAATTACGTTTACTCTTTTATATTTTGGACTATGCGTGGAGTTGTATTGTTTCTCTAGATCTACGCATCCGTTTAATTAAAAAAAAATGACGACTTGGGGCTTCTGATGCAGATATGTCTGAGCTGAATTTACCAAAATCCTGTAGCATTCATTATCCTCATGGCAAGGATGAGCTGATGAACTTTGAGGTTACAATTCGTCCGGATGAAGGATATTACAAGTAAGGAATTCTACTGATTGTTTGCAAAATTTTGACCAAACTTATTATTTTAGACACCTTTCAATTGTAAGAGAAGTTGGTTTCTTCTTTCGTTTCCACATACACGAACACTTTGTCACACAAATATGTCTATGAATATATGTGTGCATGAATTTACAACTGTAAGACACTTGACAATGTGAGTGCCTGCAACCATTGTTTTAGTTAACTACACAATAAATTCAACACGACCACAAGAAGCAATGGTGTTGAAGGTTTCATATTGTTGTTCCTCTAGAGAACAGTTATATGTGTTGTTTCTAATGTCTTGTAAATTAGCATAACCATCAGTTTTCTACATTATCTTTCCGTTTGCCATTACAGAGGCGGTGTTTTTATGTTTACGTTCCAAGTTGCCACTATCTATCCACATGAGGCTCCAAAAGTCAAGTGTAAGACCAAGGTAAAGCTGCCAAGAAAATATTTTTCACTTAGTTTTGTTTAACTTCATCTCTTCCCTATGATCGCTTATATGAAACATTCTCTTGTACGTACTCCAACCCCTCACAGGTCTACCATCCGAATATTGACTTGGAAGGAAATGTCTGCCTCAACATCCTACGAGAAGATTGGAAACCTGTCCTCAATATAAACACTATCATATATGGATTATATCACCTCTTCACGGTACTAATGACTCTCTTGAATCTTTGTAGTCCTCCACTCCTATGATTTGTTTCCATCTGGTATTTGAATGTCGCTTATTTTTGTCTTTGAATTTTGTTTGCAGGAACCAAATTATGAAGATCCACTAAATCATGATGCAGCTGCAGTGTTAAGAGACAACCCGAAGATGTTTGAAGCTAATGTAAGAAGGGCTATGGCCGGTGGGTATGTGGGGCAAACCTTATTCCCCCGGTGCACATAGCTTTCGTTTGGTAGCACCAAGGAGTGCCAATTGACATTGTGCTCGGAACGGAAATGTGGTTGTAATATTTGTTGCAGATTGCGGTTTCTTTTTCAATCAATTTAGTTGGAGGCTTAAAAATGTATGTCACTGTAACTTTTTGGAATGCTTTGTAGTGTCTTGACTTGCCCAAATATTATCTTGTTATCTCACACACACACACTCTCTCTCTCTCTCTCTCTCTCTCTCTCTCTCTCTCTCTCTCTCTCTCTCTACTATCAAACTGATCATGTCATGTGACCGTACATTGTACTGTGTGCACATGTTGTATGCACGATTTCTCCGCTCCCGGCCCTGTACGGTTGTAGTTTGCTGTATCCGTGCTCGTGTGATATATTGCAGTGAGTAGAGCATACAATACTGCATTTGGGGAAACGCTGGATGACAGGATTTCAATGGTCATATGCGATTTCAGATGGCAGTTTTGAAGCATGTAAGTTTTATTATTTCCTAATCAGCCTTATAAACGTGCCAATCTCAGAACAATTCACGGCATGCTATCAACTCAATTATGCTGAATCAATCACAAGATCTAGTGTGCAAATGGAAATTTGCTACCGAAAATCTTTTGGTGTCGAAGTAAACGTGTATCGCTTCACGAAGCGGCTTCTCGAACTGGTCAGTATTGCAGCTGAAAGCTTGGGAGAAGCTAAAATGGTAGTCTCACGTGCTTGATTGCTTCTTCAAACTATAGAATGACTTCTCACGTCATCTCTTCCTCTTTGACACTGGCGATTCTGGCATTTTCGCGGTCCTTTCTGAAAAACAGATACAAAGGCGTGTACAGCAAGCTACACAAACCAAACGGAACTGCCATCATCGAAAGAAGACCTTGTGATAACGCCAAGGCCTCCCGAGTAGACCCTTTAGTCGGATCCACTGATTTTGCATCGTAACCAAACATCTTCTCTGAAAGGATTCCGACCAAGGGAGCTGCAAAAGAAGAGAGTGATCCTTCGAAAGCTCGATCAAAGGCGTAGATCATGGTCCGGTGTTTGACAGGGACAACCTCGGCAAACATAGGACCATTTGCAGCAGTAGCATTCCAGCTGATAGTCAGGCCCATCAGCAAGAGGGTGACCGCGAAGGTGTAATAGCTGTCAACTGACTGTGGGATGACTTTGAGTAAGAACCAGGAAAAGGGGATGCCCATGAAGGCGCTGAACTGTGCACACATGATACGGCCTGAGTGAGGATAGATCCGTGACATTCGATCTGCTATTAGTCCACCCAGAAGAGACCCCATAGCACATCCAACAGCAAAAAGACTGAGCAAGGCTGCCGTACTGCTGTGATCAAAACCTACCAGAATGATTAAAAGTCGTCAAATGACTTGAAGGTAAAAGTTAAAGGTTAGTAGCTCAGCAAGGACAGGAGAGGTAGAAAGAGAACCAACAGCGGTTCCATTGACACGCAGAGTATATATTAAGCTACAGAATAACAAATATATATGCATAGAAATTTATGAATCAGTGAGAAATGAGAAAGATTTCAAACTAAAAACCTCATGGATCTAGGCCTTTGATTTCCATGCTAGAAAATTATTGCACTCGAATTGCTCGAGTAGTTAGAAATGAGAAACAAATCAATGTCTAACAAGCTAACAGTAGCATGCCAATTCTACCTTTGAAGTATTGTGCGCATAATCTAAACAGGAAAAGAATTTTCAGTAGCTCATACCGATTAATTGGAACCACATTGTGAAGAACACCATGGCAGTCCAGGGTAGTGAGCCAACAACGCCCTGCAAAACAATTATTTGAAACGTTCGCACTTTAACAACTGCCTTCATGGCCGTCCAAGACTCCAGCCAAACTGATGCTGCACTTGTAGGTCCCTTAATTATCAAATCTTCCCTGCAACATAAAGGAACCAAGTCATCACAAATGATAGATGCTGAGAACACATTCAATGAACTCTTTCTTCTTTCACAATCACCAGAGCTACAATTTGTTCAGGGATTTGGAAACTGAAATAATCAAGGAAATTAGGTGCAGAAGTGATAAAATGATCATCTCGTACCTCTCAAAACTCGGGTCAGTAACTATTTTTCTCGGGTCAACCACAAACGCGAAAACAAGGAACCCAATTAGAGAACTAAGTGATGCCATGAGAATGAAAGCACAGCGCCATCCCGGTATATTCCAGTAGTGTTCACCAGCCATGAGTGTAGCCAGAACACCACCCCCAATTCCACCCAAGGAACCGACAAGGCTTACCATCCCAAATCCAGCTCCCCTCACACCATCCTTATAACTATCAGCAATAAACGACTGAAGTGCCGGTATAACAATTGCCAATCCGAAGCCGTTCACTGCCCTCCAGAATGCAACTTGGGAAAAAAAATGACTTGCACCCACTGCGGCTGTTGACAAAGCCCAGCAAAAAGTGCCCATTGCAAGAACCGCAGGGCGGTCATAGTTAATAACTAGTACACCTGCAAGGGGTGATGCCATTCCCTGTATAAAGTTCCTAATGAATGTCAGATAGCCAAGGTCAGACGGCCCGGCATTGAAAGCCTCACTGACTTCTTTGTAAACAGATGGGAGTAGATTTTCGTCAGCGCGCTCCATTATAGCAGCCAAATTGATCAGAATGAGAGACAGCGAAATCCCAAAAATCTTTCTTGTCCTGTGAAAAGTGTACGTATTAAACGATATAGATAGACACTCAACCGCTCAATGCAATGTGAAACTACTCCACAGAAATCAGCTACATCAAGAGCATAATTCCTGAGTACATTTTCATCAAGAACACACACAAGCTTACTAGCACAGACATTAAAACAAAGGCCACTGCAATCTTGTGTCATACATACAGAAATTGTACACACTCCAAAATTCAAGGTGGATCAGAAAAACAAAGGCCGATTTTCTAAAACGTACAAATTGAAGGTCGTTTGATAACCATTTCGTATTTAGATTTCATTTTTCGGGTTTGTGCTAGATATAAGAGGGAAAACTAGAAAGTGAAAGCAACTTAAAATTGTTTTCACGTCCCTCCCACCGTTATTCCTCCGTAATTCTTCATCTCTCCTTTCTCCCACGCATTTCTTCTATCTCTAACGAAAAATAAAAACTAAACACGAAATTGTTATTAGACGAGCTCGTGTCAAAACTATATTGTGTTGAAAACCAAATCAATAATTTACATTTGGACATGAAACTCTGGACAAACGGTAATTTGAGAAATTAAAAGAATCGAACCAGACAATTATTGACCGAAAACACACACACACACACACATATATGCTTCATAATCCATGAATCCCAGAAAAAAAAAGAAAAAAAGGAAACAACTTTGGAAAAAATCAAGGGACAGCAACAACGTGGGAAGAATCAAACTCACCTCATGGCTTCCAAACTTCTGAAAAAACCAGGCTTCGACCGAGACGAAGTATGAGATGATGGAAATCTGATTAATCCCCAATTAAGGCCCTTAAGCAAAATTAATTAAGAACCCACGAGTGCAAACTCCAAAGAAACCGAAAGGACAAGCCCTCTGCATCTATATGGAAGATCTGAGACGAGGCACCCCAACTTTCCTTAAACAAACTGACCTCCCACGGGCTCATCAACAAATTTCTAAACGGATATTCAAAGACTATGTCTAACATAGGAATCTAGTAAATATACGTTTTTGCAATAATTACGATCGGATTTATTGATTTTATTACAGTTATTTACGGTTGTTTTCAAAACGAGTCTCATCATTTGGATGTACTTTTAAAATTGTTGAAAACGTTTTTAGAGAAAATAATTTTATGTTTCAAAAGTAGAGAAAATAATTTTATGTTTCAAAAGTAGAGAAAATAATTTTATGTTTCAAAAGTATTTTAAGTACTTTCTACAATAAGCACACTGGTCTTCCTTCTAAGAAGCACTTTAAAGTATTTTTTCAAAATTTATTTGTATTTTTATTAAGGGTTAGTTATAAAAATATTTTCATATTTTAAAAGCAGTCCGAATGAATCCTAAGATTTCGTTGATGGCGTCGTTGACTTTGAAGTATCAAAGTACAGGGCAATGGGCAAACGTGGGTTGCTTTCGATTTCGACCGTTGGATACTATGGTTCATGACCGACGTTGAAGAATTTGTCCAAATCGGCTGCGTGTCTCATGTCTTGGTTGCTTTTAGGCCGTCCACGTGTTTAGGTAATGATGATGTCTAGACATAAGAATTTGACATTAGAACCTTGATTTGGATTAGTGTGAGTTTGATAAGTGTGTTACAATAAATTTAACAGTGTTATTATGTAAATCTTAAGTACAGTTCTATAAATCTCTATCTAGCGCTGTTTAGGCTCTCGCACAGGTGCTAGACAGTTGGTCATTGACTTAACGTCCTGATTATCTCTAGGCATTTGAAAATTAAGAAATTACGTCTTGACCTGCTTAGGCGTCTACCTAGTTCGCCTAGGTCTAGACCTGCCTATGCACTCTATAAGATCGCGACTCTCACTTAGACAGAAAATTAATAACTTCTATTTTTCTTTTTATTTTTTTAATAAAATATAAGAGACTTATTAAATACTTGAATGAACATTCATTATACCTTATGTTTTCAACGTTCTAATATTTTATAATCTTTCATTTTATTTAGCAATTTATGTATTTTAATACAATTATATATATATATATATACATATAAGTATAAATAGGTACTTATTTATACGATATATAATAAATTTGTTTAAATTTGCCTTGTCTGCCTAGGCATCCGCCTAACCACTTAAGCACTAGGTCCCAGGCCCTCATCCCACCGCCCGACTCCGTTTTACTTGGAGAGCCTCTTTTCATTACTACTACTATTAATAAAGACACTAGGCATGAGAAATCATAACACAGAATTCCTCAAGCCTTTCCTTCATCTTCTCGTTGTCGCACCCTCTTTCTTTCTCTTCATATTTAGGTCACAACACGTTATCAGCCCTTCACCATTCCAGATCCTATTGACCCGGCTGATTTTGGAGGCATCCGATTACTTATTTCTTAATCGAAAGGCAGCCAAATCCAGTTGGGTGAAACCCAAATGCCTTGTAAACCGATGTGATGATAAAACCAGGCCGGAAATGGGACAGTCCAAGTGAATCCATGCCCTTGGCCTTGCTGTGGCTTCCAATTCGGGGCACTGTGACCATGAATTCTCAAGCTGCCTGCACCAGAATTGCCAACAAACGAAGAACAATAATGTATGCAGAATAGAGCCATTGACAAGAAGATGCTTGATCTATTATTTTTCTATATACGAGTTCCATATTCATTAACAAAATTCAATTAAATTAGCAGTACATGCTTAATCTGTATGTTGGAATTAGTGTTTTGGGTTTGAAACTTTGAAGGCAGCGTTTATTCATGGATCTTTTCACAATATAAATGGCAAAAATAACACACAAGTTTTAAATCATGTGTAGCATTGCTGTGAACAAAAATTAAAATTAAAAAACCATCAACTTATACAATAAAATTATTTGGACAAGGATTTCGTAACTCTAGTTAACTTTTATCGTTGCACACTAGGCTGTCTCCAGCAGGGGTGGGAAACAAAACAAAACAAAACAAAATAAAATAAAGGCTAAATCGGATTAATGGTCCCTATGGTGACATGGTGTTCGGAAGATAGTCCCTATGCTACAAAAATTAGGATTTAAACCCTTGTGGTGGAGATTGTTAGCAAATTTAACCCAAACTGACATTTCTGTCAAATGTCAATTAGATGTAGGGATAAAATTGTAAAAACGCAGCATCGAAAGTCAGAAGAGTCGCCTGGGATCACGAACAGATGAAGATCGCGTTTCACCAACTCAAATCTCAAATCCCAGTCGGTCTCCTCCAAGTATCCATCCATCTAATTTATCTAATTTTCTCAAATTTCTCGCACCTATTTCTGTATTTAATGGATACTTGGTGAAATGGGTGTCAGACCCGATAACCTGGAAACGGTATCCGGGGATTTCGAGCTGGTTTTTCCAGAATTCCAGAGAGATGGTTTTTTGTTGGAGTTTTCTGGTTGGTTTTTAGAGAGAGAGAGATGAGAGAGAGAGGGAAGGTGCTCTTCTGGAAAATTCTTATGTTTTTGGCTTTCTAACTTACTATGCTTTTGGGCTTTGAACACTCTGACTTGGGTTTGGGAATTTGGGTTTGTGTGTGCGTGTGACTTTTCTAACTTCTTGAGAGAGATGGAAGAGGAGCAGAGAGAACCAAAATTTGCAGTCTTCGTGGGACTACAGTTTGGTGAGAGACAAGATGTTGGAGGCTGAAGAAGTCTTTGCATCTCTCACAATTCCATTAATGAAGCTTGTAGGTCTCCAGACGCCGGAGATGGCGACGGAGGGCCGGTTCTCCACCATCGTCATCCAAACAGACCAATTCTTCGCATTAGGTTTCAATTTCAAAACAATTCAATTGAAATTTCTAAAAAAATTATGAATTAATAAAAGTTAGAATTGAGATTATTTGCAAAATTTATCGTCGGATTGGAATGGCCACGGGGGTTCATTATTCATTTGAAAATGTTGGTGGAGATACAGATTAGAGAGAGAATGGAGATGAAGAGAGAACGTGAACAGAAGGAATCGTGGTTGGACAAAATTACATATTTATCCCTTGATTTAACGGACATTGGATGGAAATGTTACTTTTGGGTTAAATTTGCTAACATTCTTCACCACAGGGGTTTAAATCCTAATTTTTTTACCACATGGGCTATTGTCTGAACATCCTATCACCACGGGGATCATTAATCCAATTTGGCCTAAAATAAAATATAAAAACCCAAATTTTGGGAGTGGGAAATTAGGATTTTGGTTTTCGGGTTGGTATTTGGGTCTGCAACCCCGCCCCGCCGCCCCCTTCCCATCGACGGGGCAGCCACATGGATAAGGAAAGCAAGTGGGCTGAGAGCCCCAGCTTGCAGAAGCATCATGTGAAGGGGCAGAAAAGGGTGGTCTCCACGCCAGAAGGAATAGGGCAGAGAGATCCTTTCGGGTGAGCGCACAACAAGCAGGCTTTCTATGGTTAGAATTGGCGCATTGTTGGCATTCAATGGTTGTAGATCGCTAGGTCTTTGGTTATTATCCAGTGTGGCACGCCGAGCTACATCACTTTCCAACGGATCTTTATTATGTGCCCCATATTTTTGACCGTTGCAATCCAACGGTCAGTTTTGAACTATTTTTTCAACGGTAACCTTTTAAATCCAACAACTCATATCAAATGTGATCAATTTTAACGGTAAAAAAAGATCCCACAGCTCATAGTATGTCAAAAATAATTGTGATATGGTAAAAAAATATCTTTAATTTTTTTTTTTGGGAATTTGAATTTTTTTACATTAAAATGTTCATAAAAAATAAAACAAGATAGATTATACAAAAACTAATTCCAAAATTATTAGTAAAAAATAATTCAAAGAAATACAAAGTTAACAAATTATAAAGTTAGGGGGTGAGAATTATATGTCCCTAACATGTATATGAAAAAAACTGACTAACCTCATAAATATAGGTAATTAGTTAAAAAATGTGAGACTAAATTTTTGCTTATTAATTGTAACATCCCACATTGCCCAGGGAGTGATCCTTAAATATATATTCTTATCTCTACCTAGCACGAGGCCTTTTAGGAGCTCACTGGCTTCGGGTTCCATCGGAACTCCGAAGTTAAGCGAGTAGCGTGCAAAAGCAATCCCATGATGGGTGACCCACTGGGAAGTTCTCATGTGAGTTCCCAGAAACAAAATTGTGAGGGCGTAGTCGGGGCCCAAAGCGGACAATATCGTGTTACGATGGTAGAGCGGGCCCGGGATGTGGTGGACCCCAGGTCGGGATGTGACATTAATTCTTGTTTGTTGTTCAAGAAATTGGACTTGTGATTTATATGTTAGTGATAGATAATTAATCTGCTCAAAAGTGTTTTCTTATTCAGTACATCTATAAATCAATGTATAATGAAACATGGAATTAACAAGATTGTATATACTTCATCTGCTCAAAAGTGTTGAAGCTATATACGTTTTGTTACATCCCGGCCTGGGTCCACCACATCCCGGGCCCACTCTACCACTGTAGCACGATATTGTCGGCTTTGGGCCTACCATTCCCTCACGGTTTTGTTTTTGGGAACTCACAGGCAACTTCCCAGTAGGTCACCCATCTTGGAAGTGTTTTGGCCTCCTTCTCGCTTATATGACACGTTTTCCCTTGTATTTTTTGTTTTAGCTATGCAAACCTAATATAATTAGTTTATGTCCAAAGATGATTATGGAATTATATGCTTTTGATGCAATAAGAAAACATTCAGCTAAAGTTTTCTATTTCTTTTAATTGTTAGATGAACAAAAATGACCAAATAATTTTGTATAGTTTTTCAGTCACAAAAATCACTTCTCTACAAATATCTAGAATAAAGATGTTGAGCTCATAAATTTTATGTTCTAGATCCCATGACTAATGTTTTGCTAATGGGAGAATTTGAAAGGTATTTGTTTCATTTTGTAAACATTTACAAAGTTTTTTTACTCTCTTAATCAGTGGGAGTAATAATAATTTATATAATTTTGTCTCTTTTAATCAGTGGGAGTAAAATATTACCTTTTGTATTGAAAATTTGAAGTTTTAGTGGCTGATACTTTAAGAGTAAATTTTGTTTAAATTTTGTTCATAAGTTTTAATAAGAGATCTTGATTTTGTAAACAGTATATCATATTGGGGTGTGATATCCACACACCCCATTTTACTTCTCACACACTTTTTTAATTTTCTGTTGTCGGATTGAATGAATTGAAGAAGATCAACAGACAAAAATTATCAAATGATGTGTGAGAAGTAAAATGAGGTTTGTGGATAGCACACCCCTATTGTATTTTACTTGTTCTCTTATTATATTCTAAATTGATAGAAAAGTTGGATTTTGTTACCAACGTTGTTGAGTTCTTTTGTAAACTACTTTTCGACTATTGTGAGCTAATGTTTTGACTATTAGCTCTTGATATCATGACTTTGTTAGTAACATAGTGTTTTGAGTTAGTGTGCATGTAATCATGGAGTGCAAGGAACTGTCCAATGTGTGCCTTGTTTTCCTTGGTTCTGCATTTAGTCTTAAAGTGACAAGTTACTTGAAAGGTATGATTGCACACTTTAGTGGATTCAAGTGATCACCATATATATTTATCTTGTTGCGGTATTGTCATTGACATTTTAGTAGGAGAATGTAAAACCATTTTGTGAATGACAATGAATTATGCTTAGAATAATTGAGGGAATGGTTGACTTGGCAATCAAGCTAATAAAATCTCTAGGACTCTCGGTGCCTTAAGGAAATAAACATATTGGAGTCCTAATTACATGCAATCAATTATGGACCTTTATTAAGTAAATACAAGGAATAAGAGTCATGATGAGACTCTAATTGATTAGATATGATTTGGGTTGATATCTTTTCCGATAATAGGGAGGAATTGGTTGAAACCAAGCTCTATAACCAAGGAGCAGTCCCTGCTTCCATACCAACTGAAACTCAAGAAAACTACAAGCCTATTTCACTAGTAGAGTTCATTGAGAGGTAGTGGAAGTAGAAGATTACTTCTACTTTGTTCGCAACGATCAATGGCTTCATCTTTATAACCATGTGTTCCGTATTCTACATATAAGTTTAATATAATTAGTCAATCTCTATTTTATATTGAGTTGATTTATTCGTGATCCTAATGTCTTATTGTTGTGATTTCAGAATATAACTTACATAGTGGTGAATTTTTAGTGAGTCTTGAAACTGTTGAGGAAGACATCAGTTCGGCGCTGCAGGCAGAGCTCTTAGCAACTCGGCGAGCCTTGTAATTTGCTCAAGAAATAGTTTCATGCAGCATAGGGATCTTTTTCGAAGGGGATTCCAACTTGACTCTTACGGCAATGAATGGGGAGGGCTATGATCTCTCCATTTTGGGTCTTCTCATCAATGATAATCGTATTCTCCTATGAAGTTTTGTTCATGCAACGACAATCTTCATTCGGCATGAGGGGAACAGTGTTGCGGCTGTTGCCCATTGAATTCTATAAATAGGAAGCCAATGCATTCATTTTCATTCACCAATTCACATCACACGAAAACCTTAAAGCTTTGAAACTCTAAAGCTTCCAAGTAAATCCCGGAGGATCAAGAACGCTCTCTTCGTTCTTCGTCAAATCCTCCTTCAAGATCAAGCCCCAACTGCCCTTGAGGAACTTCCACCAATTCAAGATCAAGCCCCAATGGCCCCTTGAAGAAAGCGTTCATCGTTCATCACCTGTTCATCCTAAGATCAAGCCATCAACAAATCTACACATTACGAAGATCGAATCAGAGACTAAATTTGTAAAAGAGATTGTAACCCCTAAATCATTAATACAAATATTATTTTGTACACGTGTTATTGTCTCTTTCATTTCAGGAATATTCGTGTTTACAATAACTTTAATGCTTTCTGAGGATAGCTAACTATAGTTAAGTTGTTTTACGCGGGACACTCTTTTTCCTTGGACTAGGTTAAAATTCCCGCCAAGGTTTTTTATCGAGGCCCTTTTATGCACACTATCCTCTTGCTTTATACGTTTTCTTCTCTTTAATGAATATCGTAATTCTTTAAAAAAAATTAGGATTTCCCACCCTTGGGTTAGAGATAGCCTAAGGCTCCTTTATATTAACTATTTATTAAAAAAAAAAAACAATTTGGAAAAAAAAGTACATGATGAAATGGTAATTAACTTTAGGACGATTTTATTCCTTTTTTTTTTTTGACAAATGACAAAATAATGTACATTGAATTCTTATAAGTTATGAAAAAGAGAAAGTTTTGAATTTGAAACTCGATGAATTGAGAGAAACCTCAAATCCACCAAAACAATCTATCGCTTATTTTGGACTATAATGATAGATTTATTTGTTACAGGGGATGGTTTGGGCCTATGGACCCCCACGTGGTCTCTTGGACCAATGGATAAGACCAAAATAAGAAGCAGAGAGGTCCCTTCCTACTTTCTAGAAAAACGAAGACGGACATGGGCGTTAGTCCTCGCATAAACGGCACGTGTGCCAGGTCTTGTTGCCTTCACGCCCCCAACGACTTGACTCAGCCTCTGGCCAGCAGCCCAGCAGCTAGCTCGCTTAATTAGCTGGATCCCCACGTGTATTGCTTTGTTTGCAATGAATATCAAATATCGTATTTCTCTCTCAAAAAAAAAAAAAAAAAAAAAGTTGGATTCCCACGTGCTGATTGTTAATTCATTTAGATTTAAGAGTTAATTAAAAGCTTAGTTGTTAATTGTTCTTCTCATACATTAACTTAGTTGTTAATTGTTCTTCTCATACATTATGTGACATCTTTCGTTTGTTGCACGTAATTTGAAATAGTCAAGCACCACGGGTAGTCTGGTGTTGTAGCATTGCATTCAAAACCTAAGTGTATGAATCTTACATTTCTACGGTTGAGATGAACCAGTTTCGAGTAATGTTAAAGAAATCAAACTATTAAAATCAAATTATATAAATTAATTATTGATTATTGAATTATTACTTTCGTAGATTGGAACTCGGAGATAATTCTAGTCCTCATTGTAGCAGCTTCATTAGAAATGTGACTTGTATTAAAAAAAAAACAAAAACAAAAAAAACAAAAAAAAATAAAACAATAAAACAAAAAGGACAAGGAAAAGAGATTAGGTGGGAACCACAGTCACATGGAGAGCTACTGGTGGACACGTCAAAGGTCGTCGTGGTCCCCGTCGTAGATGGCTGAGTTGGGGTGGCGTGGGGACTTTGAGTGGGGGGACCTGGAGGGGTTTTGCTACAATTTTTTATATAGGTTTGTGTGTCGCACGTGTGGAGGCGACTGCCAGGCCAGTGGCTTGTGAATTTTTGAGCTCATTGTTTGTCTGTAACTGTACCGTTCAAACTGAACATCATGTCAGGACTCCACAGGAAACCCTAAAGACCGGAGAGACAACATCTTTTTAATCTTCTCTGCACTCGAGAAAACAAATAGAACCTTAACGAGTCTTTATAATCCGATCATTGATAACCTAAGTTTGATGATTTTTAATTGATTTGCAAAGAACATTTATAACATTTCATGACAATATAACGAGTGAGATCATCAAACATCTCTTTAGTTGAGCTCAATAATAGATTAATAGTACTTATTTTCATCGCAAAAAACTTAACACATTTTCTTTCTAATCAATTAAACGTGATGTCGAATTGGGTCATGACCCATTAGTTTCAAAGAAAACGGCAATGCACATCAAACTCACCGCCTTGCCATAAGATATGGGTTTTTTTTTTCTTTTCCAGTTTTTTTTTTTACGTTGTCAGTGTGAAATTTGTTATCTTATCAAACTATCAATTTATAAAATTTGAGATTTTTGTTTCATATTTCTTATGGATTTCATTATTGTTGTTCTTTAAGATTAAGCTTGTTTAAGCTTTGTCATTAAGCGTCAAGAGAAGTATGTAGCCAGGTGACAAAAACCCCGATAAAGAAAAAAAAGTCTAACATATTAGAATGTGTACCAATATTCAACTACTTAACATATACTGTTAAGTCGACAACTCATTTGACATCTACAATAGTAGACACTTTTTGTATGATGCATGACTTGTTAGGGGGACCTAAATCGATGAAAATGATGGAATTGAGGTGCACAACTCAGTTTGCGTTGGCCAAAAATTCTACTATGCTCTAACGAAAAGATATTCCGAAACACACCAAGAAAATCCATGCTTTGAGCTGTTAATATGGTCGAAACCTTGTGATTGAGTCAACCATATCACTTGCCCCGTTTTGGAACTGGAAGTAGAGTTTTATTTTGACATGGTGGGATTACAGTTTTTTGCTCGAGTGAATATAATTTGGTGTACTTCTAACGCATCACTTTGAGTGGTCTAGGGTTCGTCTGGCTTTGATCCTTTATGTGAACATGGATCCCAAACGGTTTTTTTTTTTTTTTTGGGTACAAAGGTAAATTTTTCATTATCAACACAAGAAACATTTACAAACTGGGATTCATATACAGATAGAGCTTAAATCTGCAAAATGAATCCCAAATCAAAAGGCCCAACCTAAAGATTGAGCAAAAACAAACAAAAAACTCTAGAAATACAGACGCCCTGACCACGAATCCCGGTCTCTTGCAGTCACTGGAATCCAACCAAACGAAGCTTCTAAACCGGAAATCAAGAAGATTCCACCCTCCTCCATCATGCCACAAAATCCAAATCCGCAACCGTCAAGTAAATGAAACTCATGGGAGGAACATCCCGCAAAGTAATCGTGCCAACAAAGGCACATAGATGGAAGGTGGTGGTGTGACCACCCGAGCAGACGCTCTACACACCTTCCAGGAGAGCCGCGAAACGCGGTTAGAAAATATGGTTGCAGATCTAAAAAATAGTGGGATAGAGAGAGGCCATAACCCAAGGGGATAGGTAGAAGATAGTCTGAAAAGAGCCATGGATGTCGGAAGACAGCAGGGGGAGAGAAAGATTGACCTTAATTGGAATTACTACCCAAAATTTGGATTCCATAAGAAAATCCCATCTCATTAACATTAAACAATAATCCCCAATTATCCTGATGAAACCCTAATTACCCTATTCTCATGAAAAAATTGCCTTCCAAATCCAATTTGCACGATATGCGTGAATAAACCCTAATTATCCTAATGAAACCTTAATTACCCTTTCAAAGGGCATTATTATATGAAGAGGAGAAATGCCACTCGGATTCTTTACTGAGAAATGCTAATGAGACTCTTAAAAATGAAATTCTTTATAAACTCTCTGATATTTCATATTTTTAATATAATATTTTATAATATTAACATAAAATAACGACTTTAATCTGTGAGCTAGTGCGTTTGGTACGCAGACGGGACGGGACGGGACGGAACGGGATGGGACGGGACGGAACGAAGGTGTAATTTTTGAAAAAGACATAGGGTATATTTGTCTTAAAATGGTAAAACATTGTGTTCCACAGACGTGGAACAAACCCGTTCCAGGGGGGAGGTGGGACGCAAAAACACCCAAAATCTGTCCCGTGGAACAGCCTGTTCCACCCATTTTTGGCGCACCAAACGCGGGACGGAACGCCTCGTCCCGTTCCGTCCCGTCCCGTCCCACGTACCAAACGCACCCTAAAAGAAAGTTCTATATTTTGAGACATTTGTTTTTCTTTTTTATTTGTGGCAATTCTCTTCTTTCATTCAATAATACTCCTTTTGAATAAAGAGAGCACTTTCCTCGTGAGACAGCCACAAAAGTACTGCTTCCCTCTTCTCTTCCCTCCCCTTCCCACTGCAGCTCGCCACACCCCCCCTCTCTCTCTATCTCCCACGAGAAAACAGAATCTAGAGAGAGAAAGCTCAGAAAGGAAGGAGGTGGTCGACCAGGAAAAGCTAAAATGACAGGCGGTGGGTCGTCGGGGAGGTTACCAACATGGAAGGAGAGAGAGAACAACAAGAGGAGAGAGAGGAGGAGGAGAGCCATTGCTGCCAAGATATATTCTGGGCTCAGAGCTCAGGGAAGCTACAAGCTTCCCAAGCACTGCGATAACAACGAGGTCTTGAAAGCTCTCTGTGCTGAAGCTGGCTGGGTTGTGGAAGAAGATGGCACCACCTACCGCAAGGTTTGTGGGATTTCATTTGACTGTTATGCAGATTTAGCTGAATCGGCTTTTTTTTAATTGGGTTTTTTCTTTTGGCTTTTGGGTTTCATAGATCTCTGCATGCAATTCATAGTGGACTTGGTTTTGGTTGATTTTGTGAATCCTTGCTTTCTTGTTGAATCCCAGTTGGATTTTGGTCTTTGATGATCATTGGATAAGGAGGTGTGGATTGAAACTTGGTGATTCCAGCTTACTGAGCTTGTTTTTTTTGTTAATCTTAATCAGTGGGAAGCTTTTAATTGTTTGAATGAATTTGTTTTTTGTTTCACAAATTAATCTATACCACAAAATAACAAAACCCTCTTGGTTTTTGTATATCTGTTTCTCTGTTTTGGTTCCCATGAGTTAGGATCTGGATATCATGAATTGGGTCTCTCTCTAGATTTAAAAAAGGGATTATGAATTTGTCTTGATTTGTTGAAAGTTAAGATTTAATCATGCAATTTTGTTTTCAATCTTTTGTGAGATCTCCAATGTTTGTTCCCGAAAGGATCCGTTTTTCATTGTTCTAAGGATTCAGGAGGTCATCAATTTACTCTGCTCCACGTGCCAATATATTGAATTTCAATTGATATTAGGAGAAAACCCATGATATTTAAAGCTACATTTGCTGATAGAGCATTCTGTTAATCGGTTTCTTCGTTCATATTGAATCTTTGTTTGTTGAATTTGGGTGCTGAAATGCTTGTTTTGGTTGCAGGGATGCAAGCCATCTCCAATGGAAATTGCAGGCACTCCAACAAATATGAGTGCGTGTTCTTCTATTCAACAAAGTCCACAATCCTCAGCTTTCCCAAGTCCCGTACCATCTTACCATGCCAGTCCATCATCCTCCTCTTTTCCAAGTCCTACTCGTTTCGAAGGAAACCCCTCCTCTTACCTTCTTCCGTTCTTGTGCAACATAGCTTCCATTCCCACAAATCTTCCTCCTCTTAGAATATCCAATAGTGCTCCTGTAACCCCACCTCTTTCTTCCCCAACCTCTAGAGGTTCAAAGAGAAAACCTGATTGGGATTCCCTTACTAATGGTTGCATAAACTCCCTGCGCCACCCTCTTTTTGCAGCCTCTGCCCCTTCAAGTCCTACACGTCGCCACCATCTTACACCTGCCACAATACCAGAATGTGATGAGTCTGATGCTTCCACTGTGGACTCTGGTCGTTGGGTCAGTTTTCAGACAGGGGCGCCTGCAGTTGCTCCGCCTTCGCCCACATTTAATCTTATGAAACCAGTGGCTGAGCAGAATGTTCTTCAGAATGCTGTTGAAGCCCATGTGGGGATGGGATGGGGGAGCACTGCAGAGAGGGGACGAGGCTCGGAGTTTGAGTTTGAGAGTGGCACAGTGAAAGCTTGGGAGGGTGAGAGAATACATGAGGTAGGAGCGGATGATCTGGAGCTCACACTTGGAAATGGGAAGAACCATTAAGCATCACTCGAAGCTTTAGCTTGAGAATTTATAAAATCTGGAGGGAGTATCTTAACATGTTGTGTGCATTTCTCAATGGTAATTGGTTTTCTTTGGCAGCTGAGTAGAGCATCGCTTGGTGTCTACTTTGGTTCTGCTACCATTGGGGGACATCAAAATCATATTTGGTGCATTATGTATTTCTTTAAATGTACAGCTTACTCTCTCGTGGAGCATTACAGGAATCAATTCCTATGGAATTTGTTGGTTAAAGAGGGATTTAGCAATTCATAAGAAGGCCTGCAATTCTGAATCTGAAATACTCCATGTGTGGGAAAGAGAATCAAGCAAGAACTTGAAATCGGGGGTGTTAGTTCCCTTCGATATGTTTGAAGTATCTTCTTCAATTCTTCACTGATAGACCCCTTGTCAAGTTGTCATCAGTGGGATTATTTCACCAGCTTCAAACACAGAGAATGCATCGCATCTTCTCGCGAGCTATCATTTGTAGACTCTATTGGACAACCCCATGCTCAAATTTCTTGGAGGTAGTTAAAATTATTAGATCTCTCTATCTTGTTAGAAACTTCTCTATTTCCTTACCTTCTAGTACTGTATTATTAGCAATTCATAACATCAAAATCTTTCAGTCCATGTTTACAAGTTCTTATTAGATCATCTTCGTAACTCAAATTGCAAATTAATTTCATTGCATGCTTAGTGAATTATCAGCTGTGATTTCATGAACACAATCATAAACTGGGAAGGACAGAAGGGTGGGATGATCAGGATGCATGAGAGATGCAGTAAGTTTGAATGTTTGAATCAGTAGTTCCATGTCCTTCCGTGCCGATTAGGGTTTCGAGTTCTTATCCATTCATATGCAAAGCAGCAAAGTGATGGAGTGAGTGATGAGTTTCTTGTGTCTGTAGTCATGTAGTGTTTTGTTGCCTTGTTCTTGTGAGTTGTGTGGGTCAAAAAGCATCTCTCACAGAAGGGAAACCTCCAAGAGGGACCCTTTGGCATGTGATAATATGTATCTTGTGGAAGTCCATGTGACCTAAGCCACGCTTGATGTCTAAGTCAGTGTACCAACCAATTCAATAACTTTGCTGCTTCCCCAATTATTGGTGGATGGATCTCCCCTTTTGACCGGATTGCCCCCAAGTTCCAAATAGTCCTCTAAATATGATTGTGTGTCTTGGTGGTTCAGAAAACCTTGATTCGCTTGATTTTCTTCTACAGGGAAAACGCTTCGTCTCTTGCAAATTAATTGATAATCCTTTTAATATATTCAATTGATTCTTCTTTTTCAAAAAAATGGATCAGCTGCCACATAGTACTACGGTTTAGTAGTATTGTTCTTTACTTGGAAGTGAGAGGTTTTAGGTTCGATACCACTAAAGACGAAGTTGAACCATATTGTTATGGTTGGTCCAATGTGAGGGTTAGCGCATTCTCCCACTCCCTTAGTAGAGATACCTTTGTATAATCACAGGTGGTGTAACATTTGCTACAAATTCACGCATCATTTATTTTCCAGATTTGTGACTGCTGTTAGAGCATGGTTTCTATAATTATATTCCATACATGACAGTTTGTATTGGTAAGTTGACTGTAGATACTGTACAATCTACTCTCGCAAGGTTCTTGGGGTGCTTGACTGCTTGTCAAAATTGCAACAAAAATAAAACACTCAAAAACATGTAACGCAGCATAGAAATGATGTGAGGCCGAGCGGACCAGGATGGTCCCGGCCCATCCTAACTGAATTTTCACGCCGAAAAGTTAGTATTATAAGACAAGAATTGTATGCCCTCCCACTTCTAGTGCTCTCCCATACTTTTTTGTTTTGTGTGGTAACGGTTAAGCCACGTCAACATTTTATATTTTTTTTATAGAGATAATAATACAAAAATGAATAGTAATATAAAATGTTGACGTGGCTTAACTGTGATCACACAAACAGGAGGACACGGGAGGACAGACAATCCTTGTCCAGTATTATATGCCTATGATTTCGAAGGTTTTTCCTTGGGGCTTTGGGCCCCAATGCGACCTCTTTTCTTTTATTTCTTTCACTAGATTTCATTTGAGGTTGATGGTTCCTATAGAGTTTAGACAATTCGTTGTTTGTGAACTTTGAGGAGGTTGGAAACCATTGGAGGGAGAGGGAAAGACTGTAAAAGAGGTGGGTTTTTCTTTTTCTTTGTCGATTTCAGTTTCCTTGAAATCTATTAATAATTTTGTTTTTTTTTTAACTTTTTGTTTCTCTACTTTTATTCTTTTCTTATTCCTTTTCTCCTTCTTCCTTTCTTCTTCAAACAATACTTGGCAACTGAATATCACTTGTCAATATAGCCCTACATCAATTTTAAAAATTAAAAAATAAAACCTGAAAAGTCTCGAAGACTCTCACCCCCAGCCTCCAAATTTTTCAAAGCCTCTCACCTCTCTGGGGTTTCTTCTAACCCTTTCACCCCAGATCCCAATTTTTCAAAGCCCTCCCTCTCTCTGCCTCCATTCCAAAAATCTCCCATCTTCGACTTCCATCCCCAAATTCAATCAATTTCAACCATCCAAACTTATTAAACCCGCCCCCAGAAAACCCTAAATTTGAAAATGGAAAAAAAAAACCCCAAATTTGAAAGATAGGAGGAAGAAGAAGATGAAGAAATTTAGTGGGCCTATTAATGGTTGTTCTGGCCGTTGTGGGTTTTTAGAGAAATGGGGGAAGAGAGAGGTGTAGTGGTTTTGGGTTGTGAGAAATTTGAAGTGGCGGTAATGGGTGAGGTGGTGTTTTTTGGGAAGGTTGCGGACATCTGCAGAGCTAGCTCCATAGTCGGAGCTCCAAAAGAGAGTCATCAGACTATTTTTTTTCTTTTAAAAATTTTTAATATTCACGTGGACCATATTGACATGTAGCGTTCAGTTATTGTCCATATGGATGCCACATCATTAGCTAACAGAAACTCTAACTGAAAACTTAACGGATATATCAAAGTGTCCCAAAATTATGATTTTAGGTATCAATCAAGGATAAAAAAAACTTGATGAATTAAATGTTAAAAATTAAGAAATTTCAGAATAGTAAACTTAGATTAACACTATAAATTAGTATACTGCAAACATTAATGTACCAACATACACATGATTACACTCGTTACTCCAACATTGCTATTATGGGAAATGACAAAGAGGTAGAGTTATTAAAGATTAAGAAAATTACAAACATAAAGGGGGATATAAAGTCTAATTCTAACAACGACAATAGATGTAACAAACGAACCCTCCAACAATCAATACAAGATATGACAAGGCTAACAAAAGAAATCTATCTAAAACGATAGTGTGGAAGCTCTACATAATCACGATGGTAATATGACAATATAAAATTAGGAGGAGAATCCTCCAAACAAGACAAATAAAAGAGGAACCATGATTTGTAAGGGTATCATCGACTTGATTACCTTCTCTACAAATGTTAGAAGATAAAAAATATATTGGGAAATTCCATACAAGCAATTTCTCCACTCCACCCTCAATTGCCAAGGAACTAATTGAGGAGAGCTAGTGCAAGAAGTCGAGAACAAAACAGAATCAACTTCTAACCAAATAAAAACCAACGTTTCTCTTCAAAACGTGAATCATGCATGTTGTGACCGATTGGCGTAAAACCTTCGTACACTAATTCTGGGATTTTTCTTTGCGTGGTTGCTTTCTGGTTTTGAATGATAATTCATCAGTTAGATCAAAGGGTTGGTGGGGAATCTGTTTGATTATCAAATGATTGATATCATCATTAAGCCTCTAGGATTTGGGTGGTAAACAGAAGAGAGTTAATTAAGAGAAGAACATTGTGGATATCTTCTATGTTTACTAATACGTAAGAAATTAAAACAAAACGTGAAATGATATTAACTAGAATAAAATCCTTTATCTGATTGTCATCGTTTATTGTAATCTTTCTCTCATGCCGATCCTTTGGTCGCACACTTGTAGCATTTCATATGAATGCCTCTTGAAATAATTGGAAATGAACAGCATCCAGAAAAGTATTGTCACCCTCACCAAATAAAGATAAAATAGTCTGGAGACTTACTGCTTTCTTTGTCAGTTAATATATATCATCTTGGCCAAATTGGATAAATGATTTATGTGGTCATAACGTATTTGGAAGATAACCCATATGCTAAAAAAACTCGGATTTAAACCCTTGTGGTGTACTCCGTTAGCAAATTTAGTCCAAAAATGATTTTTTTCGTTAACTATCTGTTAATACATGAGTAAAATTGTACTTTGACATGTGCAACTTCTTCTTCCTCGTCTTAATATAATCGAAGCTACATTTTTCAGGTCTACTCTCCGCCTAGGTAACGATGGCATTTGCAGAGTCTGAGACCGAACCTGTCACAGCCCGTTCCAAAATATTACATTCGTGGCTGTGAATGGACGAAATTGCCCTTAAGAAATACTAAGTATGTGAAGCTCAAGTTGATAATTATCTAGGTTCCTAAGTTTTGAAAATAAAATGGAATTTAATAAGGATGGAACTTAGATTTTTAGGTTAAAATTTTGTGGTTTAGAGTTGGGGATTGGAAAAGGACCACGTGGGATCCCCATTCCTTATTTCCCTCCCCATTTTCCGTATACTGTCCTTCATACTCTCTTTCTCTTCCTCAGACCTCACTCTCTCTCTCTCACCCTCTCGAACACACGGGCAACCATCAAAACCACCTAAAACTATTACCAACGCCGGATTTAAAACCACCATTGCACTCCTGAGGACTCCACGATCACGTAGGTACCAGTTTAAGGTAAGTTTCACTTCGAAAACCCTAGTTTCTAAAGTTGCCGTGAATGTGTACTGTTCATGAGCTTTGAATTGGTTGATTTTCAGGACAATCCAAGCTCATAGTGAGCTTAGTGAGGTCCCAAGGAAGCTCGGAGTGCTTCGTTGGAAGGATTTGGACGTCGGGATCACGAGGGTTAAGTTTGGCCGGTTTTGCTTGGATTTTTCTGGTGAGATTTAGTTGTTTTTGAAGCTTAAAAGTAGTATATTGTGATTCTACATGTTGAGGGCTTTAAATTGATATATTATACGAAGAAAATGGTTGAGAAATGAAGGAGAACGAAGCATTTGAAAATTCCCCAGTTTTCCGGCCACCGGAAAAACCAGTCCGGCGAACCCGCGAGGAAGAAGGTGCGCGTGGGCGCGCGTGGACCCGTGCCTTCCTTGGCGCGTGGGGGCGCGTGCTACAGTAAAAAATTATTTTAAAAATATGTCGACGTCCGTGACGTCGATTAGATCACTGTGGTATATTCATATACCCAAATTGAGCACCGTATGAGAAAGTTATTAAGGATTGTTGGTTAGGTGTTCGAATAACGTTTTATAGTTTTCGCATTAGGTGAAAATGTGAATTGATGATCCGACCGTTGGATCGTTACCAAACTTTAATACGTTGCAATACGTAATGTTTGAGGATTATTGGAACTTACGGATTGGGAATCCGAGTTACGGATCTTCCGGAATTGGAGTTGTAAGTTCATAAAATAAAATGTTAACCGTCACTTAGTTTTGGAAATTGACGGAGATCCGACCGTTGGATGGTAATGAAATTTTAGGATGTTGTCCTAGAGGTATAATGTGGACCTCTGGAAGTTATGGATTTAAAATCTGAGTGGCAGATCTTCCGGATCGATCAACGTAGTGACATATTTTATATAAGTTATGTATTCTATCGATATGAATTCTGAGCCTGGATTTGATTACTATTCTAGGCGGCGATCGTCATGACGCCTTGATGTGTGGTGCTAGGGAGTTGTTGGACGAACTCCAGGTGAGTGGGCAGTTTTGTTTTCCGTATATATATATACTTAACGTTTCCCAGAAATTGAATTGAAATGAAAATATGTTTAAAATGAAATGCATATGAGTTATGTGGAAAAACGGGAAGTGAAATACCATGCATAGAATTGATATGAAAAGTATATAGAAATGTGAGTTGAAATGCCATGCATGAATTAATATATGATGCATATGTATGAATTGGTGCGGTGGACGCACATGTAAGAATTGATTTATGATGCATATGTATGAATTGGTGCGGTGGACGCACAGGTAAGAATTGATTTATGATGCATATGTATGAAATGGTGCGGTGGACGCACAGATGAGTATTTAATTACTGTTATGATGATGATGATATATATTGAGCTCAAATCCTGCACCATGATTTAGTGCTTATAGTATTCACCGCATCGCACGCTCGCCTTGGATCCAAGTAGATGCTAGTCGTACAGTCCACGCGGAGTGGGTACGACAGACCAGTCGCGAGAGTGTTAGTGAGATTCCGACTGGTGGGTGACCTTAGATTATGTGCACAGATGATTTATGAGAAGCACTAGAGCGTAACTTGCGTGCAGAAGGCCGGACGGGTCACAGAGGTGACTCCGGTAGAGTGATAATGATAGATTTTGAGCTCTAGGTTCAACCGTACAGGGCTATTAGAGGGCCTACGGTTGATTACTTTCTTGCACCTGATATGATTATGTTGATGCATTCATACCTTATTACTGTTGAGATGATGTGGCATGGCATAATTAATATGAGAAATGTTGAGATGATGTGGCATGGCATGATTGATAAAGAAAAATGTTGAGATAGTAAAAATGAAGTTTGAGAATATATATGTATATTTATATTTTACATTTCTGGGAAAGTATACAGGTTTTACGGAGAGGGGTTACAACGTTTTGAGAAATGTTTGGATTTGGAAAAGAATTGTTTTACTGACCCACTCAATTTTGGTTTTGCGCCCCTCCAGGTTCAGGAATCACAAAGGTGTGGTGACTACGAGGAATTCGACGGTGTTCTGACAGATTGGACAAAATTAGGACTCACCTTCGGGTGTATCAACTTATAAATTGTATCTTAAAGCTTCCGTACTGTGCAAATGGTCACGTCACTCTCACGTGACGGCCAGCATGCCCTCCTTCGGGACGGGGTGTGTCAGTTGGTATCAGAGCATGGTTGCAATCTTGGACATTTTGAGAAGTTCTAGTGAATTCTGTCAGAACTACACCGCCTCGTAGCAAACCACGTAGTTAGAGGAACTTAGTCTCCCCGATTTAGCGGGTTGGGGGAAACTATTATTATGGTGATTCGGAAAATTATCAAAATGGACATTTTAAGACGGGTTATGAGTTGAATTTGAATCACCTTATGAAATGATGAACCTGAGGGAGCGAAGTAACGGTTTAACCATTTGGAAAAGATGTTTCAGGTTATGCAAGTCAAAGGAAATTTCCTTCTGACAGGTGGGTCGAGACGACTACCTGGTTTTGGGTATGAAATTGTATCCTGGTGGAAACAGGAATGTTAATTGTTGTCACCAGAGGAATCAGCCGATTTAAAATTTTTTAAGGAAAAGTTTATCCCTCCGGCATTTATCTATGGTAGTAAACAAGAGTTTACAAATATGAGACAAGGAAGGTGATGATCGAGGGATATTATAGAAAGTTTTCAGACTTGCCTCGTTCCATCCAGATATGGTTGTTATTGGTGGAGGTGTTATGTTGTTTTAAGCTGGGTGGCAAAAAGGGAAGTGGTATTTTGGGTGACCACTATCCATTGTAGTTCTTATCAGGAGTATGCTAGATGTTGTTGAGCCTTGAGGACTCTGAGAACATGAGCAACGAGAATAAAGAAGAATAAGAAAAGAATGGGAATTAAAAGAAGACAATAAAGTTAATGATTCGTCATATCAAGGATATAGAAAGATTCAGAGCTTCGAAAGAAGTGAAGCTAGAGTTAATTCTTCCAGCTGAGGTTTTAATGTCGCTGGTCAGAGTAAAAGTGATGGATATACTGGTAATCCCAGATATTTGAGACAAGGTGTCTCGAGTAAAGGAAATGTACTTTGTGCAGCAGGTACAAAATTAACACTTTGGGAAATGTGAAATTAATGAATGTGTTTATGTGAACAGAGGGGACACAGAATTGTGAATCGTCCCTAGAATCAGTTGTACTCAATAATTTTCCATGATATCATAGTGTCGATTCAGCAGAGTTATGGACTTAGTAGTTTGGTCGGATTGACCGTGAGTACAGAGAGATTTGATGAGTTATATGTTCAGCTGTACAGACCATGAGAAGTGGATTCGATTGACACATGAGAAATTAGTGAGTTATAGGCTCGGCCGTACCGACCACGCGGAGTGGATCCGGCCGACGTATTATTGAGATAAGAGTTGAATCAACCGTATTGGTCATTCTAGTTGACTTCGGCTGATATATTTCTTATTATGAATGATATTACCTAGAGAGTGGTAAATAAATGTAGTTGAGACGAGTGTATGTATTTTGCATTGAGTGACAAAATAGTAATGTTATATCTTTGTGAGTGGTTGCCTACTTATCGAGACAACGATGATTTATCAGTATTGCGGGCTGCAGACCGTAATATTAATAACTCATTCGTGGATTCGTTAAGCAAGCAAACCGGTAGGTTATTTTATGTTAATGTTGTACTTATTTAGAATGTTCAGTATTAATAAAGTATGTATTGTGTCGGTTAAATTATTTCCATTAGAGTGGTTGGTTATAATTGTGACTAAATGGATTGTTACGGGAAACCAGTCACTTTCCATCGATCTGGATGACCAGAGATTACTTTTGTAAGTATGCAAAGTGAAGTGAGTTCAGCCATTATTTATGCTGTGAAAGCAAAGAGATTGTTTTGAAAGGCTGTCAAAAATACTTAGCTCATGTGGTGCTAAATGATGTTGTTTGGAGTAGTGTGAATAATGTCGAAAGGGTTAGACTTTTCTTGATGTCTTCTCTGAAAGTATACCTGGATTGTCTTCAGGCAGAGATATGAGGTTCATTATTGATTTGTTGCCAGGTATAAATTTATGTTAAAGATTGGTTCATGATGAGTTAAGGGAATTGGGAATTCAGTTGAGAGAATTGGTTGATAAAAGTTTTATTCAACCTAGTACAACACTTTTGAGGAGCCCCAGTTTGTTGGTGAGGAAGAAAATGGATCTTGAGACTGTTCATTGATTATAGACAATGGAGTCGGGTAACGATTGAGAACCGTTATCCATGGTGATGTACTGATGTTTATTTAACCAGCTCAGAAGTAAATTGCGAAGATTCAAAGATTGAATTGAGATCTGGTTACTACCAATTGAATATTTTAAGTGACGTTGATCATAAGATGGTTTTCTGGACTTGTTATAGTCTTTATGAAGTTTGGTGATGCTATATGGATACTCATGCTGTTTTATGAGTTGATGGATGAAGTATTCCAATAATGCCTTGAGAGAACGTTGGTTGTATGCTAAGTTTAGCAAAGGCTAAAGTTAAATGAATCAAGTGGCATTCTGAGAATTGTTATATATTCTTAAGGTATTCAAGTGAATCCTTAAAAGATAGCAGAAATTGAGAATTTGGAACAACCACGAGTCGTAATTGAGATTTGGAATTTCTTAGCTTACCAGGCTATTTTGGATGGTTGTGAAAGAATTTTTAGTCATTGCTTTGTCATTAACGAGACTGATGAGAAAAGAGGTTATGTATGAGTGGGAAGGAAATTGTGAGTAAGGGATTTAACAACTAAAGTATTTCCTCACTCATACACGTATTTTAGTAATCCTAGAAGATAGTGGTAATCATAAATTTTTAGTAATGTTTCTTGAATGGTATTGGATGCATGTTGATGTAAATGTTAGGGTGATTGCATACGTTTCACGACAAATGGAATCTCATGAGATGAATTACCCTACGGGTGACTTGGAAGTCATGATTACCATTCTTGCTGTGAAGTTATGGAGACATTATATGTTGATAAGAATGCAAGATTTTACAAATCAAAAGAGTCTCCAATATTTGTTTACTCGGAAGGATTTTGATATGAGGCAACAAAGGTGGATTGAATTACTTAGTGATTATGATTGTACGATCAGGGTGATCGTGAATTGTTGTAGCTGAAGCACTTGATGAGAAGACTCCAGTAAGAATTAATGCTTGGTACGCTTGCCAAGATTATCTTCTTGTGGATTGGAAATCAACTGAAGTAAAGTTGAGAATTGGAGATCGAGAAGAAGCTCTACTTGCTAATTTTCAAGTTAGGCATTTTTGGTAAGGTCGTACTCGAGACTCAAATGCTTGACGAAGAAATTTAAGAATTAACCAAGGCAGAGAAAGAAGGGAAAAAGAATGAATACATGATTCGTGAATCAAATGGTATGTGGATACAAGAAAACAAAAAGTATGTGCCTAATGCTGAGGATTTGAAGCAAGCAAATATTGGACGAAGTTCACTGTTCAACTTCTGCAATATTCCAAAAGTAATAAGATTTATCATACCATTCGACAGTTTTATTTGGTCAGCAGATTGAGGCAGAAAGAGATAAACCTTTGGATTGAGATAATTATTTTCTGTTTCGCAGTGGAAATGGAAAGATATTACTTTGGATTATGTGTACAAGCTTCCTTGTACACAAGATGGTTATGATCGAATTTGAAGTGATAGTTGGTCAATGTACCAAGTTAGTACAATTACTCCAGTGCTGAGTAATAACTTTTTCCCAGACAGGGCAACGGTACTTAATGTATTTTGTGTTCGATGCGTTGTCGCTAGGTGGCAGAGTCGTCACATGAGATTCTAGTGCAACTATTGAGAATTAAATTGGATTCGACTTGATAAGGAACCAAGGACGACTTTGGATTGGAAAAAAAAAAAAAAAGTCCTGAGAATTAAGACAGAGTAAGTGGTAAAAGCTTTGTGAAGGAAATCATTCAGTAGAAAATTATGTGGGAGAAAGAGAATCGGATGAGAGAGATTTACCCGAAGCTATTGTTGGAGTATGGTTGATTTAGTTGGTTGCTGGAATTTCGGGGACGAAATTCTATAAGGAGGGAAGATTGTCACAGCCCGTTCCAAAATATTACATTCGTGGCTGTGAATGGACGAAATTGCCCTTAAGAAATACTAAGTATGTGAAGCTCAAGTTGATAATTATCTAGGTTCCTAAGTTTTGAAAATAAAATGGAATTTAATAAGGATGGAACTTAGATTTTTAGGTTAAAATTTTGTGGTTTAGAGTTGGGGATTGGAAAAGGACCACGTGGGATCCCCATTCCTTATTTCCCTCCCCATTTCCCGTATACTGTCCTTCATACTCTCTTTCTCTTCCTCAGACCTCACTCTCTCTCTCTCACCCTCTCGAACACACGGGCAACCATCAAAACCACCTAAAACTATTACCAACGCCGGATTTAAAACCACCATTGCACTCCTGAGGACTCCACGATCACGTAGGTACCAGTTTAAGGTAAGTTTCACTTCGAAAACCCTAGTTTCTAAAGTTGCCGTGAATGTGTACTGTTCATGAGCTTTGAATTGGTTGATTTTCAGGACAATCCAAGCTCATAGTGAGCTTAGTGAGGTCCCAAGGAAGCTCGGAGTGCTTCGTTGGAAGGATTTGGACGTCGGGATCACGAGGGTTAAGTTTGGCCGGTTTTGCTTGGATTTTTCTGGTGAGATTTAGTTGTTTTTGAAGCTTAAAAGTAGTATATTGTAATTCTACATGTTGAGGGCTTTAAATTGATATATTATACGAAGAAAATGGTTGAGAAATGAAGGAGAACGAAGCATTTGAAAATTCCCCAGTTTTCCGGCCACCGGAAAAACCAGTCCGGCGAACCCGCGAGGAAGAAGGTGCGCGTGGGCGCGCGTGGACCCGTGCCTTCCTTGGCGCGTGGGGGCGCGTGCTACAGTAAAAAATTATTTTAAAAATATGTCGACGTCCGTGACGTCGAGTAGATCACTGTGGTATATTCATATACCCAAATTGAGCACCGTATGAGAAAGTTATTAAGGATTGTTGGTTAGGTGTTCGAATAACGTTTTATAGTTTTCGCATTAGGTGAAAATGTGAATTGATGATCCGACCGTTGGATCGTTACCAAACTTTAATACGTTGCAATACGTAATGTTTGAGGATTATTGGAACTTACGGATTGGGAATCCGAGTAACGGATCTTCCGGAATTGGAGTTGTAAGTTCATAAAATAAAATGTTAACCGTCACTTAGTTTTGGAAATTGACGGAGATCCGACCGTTGGATGGTAATGAAATTTTAGGATGTTGTCCTAGAGGTATAATGTGGACCTCTGGAAGTTATGGATTTAAAATCTGAGTGGCAGATCTTCCGGATCGATCAACGTAGTGACATATTTTATATAAGTTATGTATTCTATCGATATGAATTCTGAGCCTGGATTTGATTACTATTCTAGGCGGCGATCGTCATGACGCCTTGATGTGTGGTGCTAGGGAGTTGTTGGACGAACTCCAGGTGAGTGGGCAGTTTTGTTTTCCGTATATATATATACTTAACGTTTCCCAGAAATTGAATTGAAATGAAAATATGTTTAAAATGAAATGCATATGAGTTATGTGGAAAAACGGGAAGTGAAATACCATGCATAGAATTGATATGAAAAGTATATAGAAATGTGAGTTGAAATGCCATGCATGAATTAATATATGATGCATATGTATGAATTGGTGCGGTGGACGCACATGTAAGAATTGATTTATGATGCATATGTATGAATTGGTGCGGTGGACGCACAGGTAAGAATTGATTTATGATGCATATGTATGAAATGGTGCGGTGGACGCACAGATGAGTATTTAATTACTGTTATGATGATGATGATATATATTGAGCTCAAATCCTGCACCATGATTTAGTGCTTATAGTATTCACCGCATCGCACGCTCGCCTTGGATCCAAGTAGATGCTAGTCGTACAGTCCACGCGGAGTGGGTACGACAGACCAGTCGCGAGAGTGTTAGTGAGATTCCGACTGGTGGGTGACCTTAGATTATGTGCACAGATGATTTATGAGAAGCACTAGAGCGTAACTTGCGTGCAGAAGGCCGGACGGGTCACAGAGGTGACTCCGGTAGAGTGATAATGATAGATTTTGAGCTCTAGGTTCAACCGTACAGGGCTATTAGAGGGCCTACGGTTGATTACTTTCTTGCACCTGATATGATTATGTTGATGCATTCATACCTTATTACTGTTGAGATGATGTGGCATGGCATAATTAATATGAGAAATGTTGAGATGATGTGGCATGGCATGATTGATAAAGAAAAATGTTGAGATAGTAAAAATGAAGTTTGAGAATATATATGTATATTTATATTTTACATTTCTGGGAAAGTATACAGGTTTTACGGAGAGGGGTTACAACGTTTTGAGAAATGTTTGGATTTGGAAAAGAATTGTTTTACTGACCCACTCAATTTTGGTTTTGCGCCCCTCCAGGTTCAGGAATCACAAAGGTGTGGTGACTACGAGGAATTCGACGGTGTTCTGACAGATTGGACAAAATTAGGACTCACCTTCGGGTGTATCAACTTATAAATTGTATCTTAAAGCTTCCGTACTGTGCAAATGGTCACGTCACTCTCACGTGACGGCCAGCATGCCCTCCTTCGGGACGGGGTGTGTCAGAACCCATGATTAAGAAAATATTTTTCATAATTCATCATACATATAAAGTTAACGAAATAACAAATATTAACATACACAAATAGCAATGATCATACAAATTACTTATTCATCTAAATAATTATCAAATGGGCAATCGAACATAAGAAAGGATTAACTTACGACAGCCTCGACATCTTTTGAGGTAAGAACAACAAGAACAGCTCCAGGTATCACCTTCCTCTTGTCAGTTCTCAACTGATTAGCCCAAAGCTTGTTATTGAAACTCCCTCTAACCCTTTCCCCCAAAAACCCAGAACCACCACTGCAGAAACTAGGGGTGGTTCGGTATGGGATCCCATACAGAAACCCTTGTCCCGATTCCCAAACCGAAATTTTCGGGAATCCCAATTTCAATACCGATCCCAAACCAAATTTTCAGGAATCCCAATTTTCGGGAATCCCAAAATAGTTTCAGGATTTCGGGACAAATCAGGAATCCCGAAATGGTTTTGGGCTTTTGGACTAAAATTTGACATATTATGCTGTCTAGTCCTAGTTTATAGCATGGTCTCCCTGACCTTGTGTACAGCATAAAATGTGATACCTCAATAATCTGATCTATGATTCTACTAATGGTGTCTATAATAAATCCTACAGAATGACAGTTCATCATAGTCTAACACTTCCTTGCTTACTTTCTTTTGTGTTTACTGTTGTGAAAGTATACATTTCACATGTACACATATGTAGCCATCCAGTAGTTTACAATTAGAGAGTCATATGGTATGAGAAACAAAAACAGAACCACAAAACTTGATTTGCTATCAAACATTAAAGCAAGACCATGTATCTAAGATTCTATAGCCAAAACAAATATATGGAAATCCAATTCTCATAAAATTTTTTAGTGGTCAAGTAACAAAAAGAATTGGTAGCTAATGTAGCTGCACTATTCGTATGCTTCCTTGATATCAAGTTTGGCACAATCCTACCAAGTCCAGTGGAAAGTACCTAATTGACACACAGAACAACTTAAATCTTGATCACATCGATAATAAGAAATCACACTTTTGCAGTATCTGAACCTTTTAGTTACAAGTTACAACACCATGGAAACAAATTTAGACAGCAAAAATAACAAAATAGACTGGCAAAGGGACAAAATTCATGTTGTAAGCTCATAAACGCGATGAAGACAAAAGGATATAAAAAGTGATCAGACATCAGGAATAATGCAGGCAGTCAATTCAGAACAACTCTGAATTCTGAGATTATCCCCACTTCTCGTAAATGCCTAGTACTTTCATGGCTAACTCAAGGGAAAACCAATGAGCCTGGAAAGTTTTAAACATATGACACCAGTTAACTCAATGTCATCATCTTACTTTATCAGTTGCACAGTTAAGGTAAAGTTGTTTTGCAATCTTTATCACTATACAGATGAGGTTGTTTTCGGAGGTTTTGAAGACCTCCCTCATTCACATGTTCATTCAAAAGCATCAAAGCAAGTCTTCAAAAATTTTAAATATTGCTTTATCCGAACTAAAGTTGATTATTATGATCCATAAACTGGGTAGTACAGGCACCAAGCATTGTTAGTTTACCATCCATCTATCTAGAGATCATAAATAAATACAAATCAAATAAAGGCTAAAAAGTGAAAACATATAATAAACTTACTTCTTCAATTTCTTTCTTCTGGGAAGATTTAGAATCTGATGATCTCCAAGCAATGTAAAGTAACCTCAGCCCAAAAAATAAATATAGAACTGCAAAGAAAACAGAATTACAAAACTTGATTTGCCATCAAACATTAAAACAAGATCATGTATCTAAGATTCTATAGCCAAAACAAAAATATGGAAATCCGATTCTCATAAAATTTCTTAGTGGTCAAGTAACAAAAAGAATGGGTAGCATTACCTGTAGCTGCACTATTCGATGCTGGTGCTGGATCGAGAGTTATGTGATGTGAGAGCAAATCACCCGAGAGAGAGAGATCGCGAGAGAGAGAGCGGTGGCGTGGCGGTGGCTGTGTGGTGAAGGAAGGTTGGAGAGTCAGAGGAGATAGTATGGTGTGGTGGTGGGCCGGTGGCTGGCCAGAATTCGACACAGAGATGAGATGAGGGCTCGGTGAGGAAGGCTGCGCTTCAAGTTCGATCGAATCAATGGATCAGAAGTGAAATGGGAGATTGGACCTAAAAACAAATGAACGGTACAGATTAAATCCAAAACAATGAACAGTTGAAATAATTTTCTTATAATTAAAAAATATTATATATATAATATTTATTTTTGGTTCGGCATGGGAATACCGAAAATATGGAGATGCAAAACCGAATCCCATACCGAAAATTTCGGTTTGGTTCGGGATGATATACCGAAAATTTCAAAAATTTTGGTTTGGGATCGGGATTTTTTCGGTATGGTTTGGGATTTTTTTTCCAACCTTAGCATAAACCACTTGGTCTTCTCAAATGGGTGTTTTTCAAAGCCACACAGCAAGAATCCATTCCTGTTGCCTGCCAACTCTAATAGAATTCTAACCGATCACTCTAACGAGGAGTTAGATGCAGCCATAAAACAAGTAAGGTTAAATAATCGAGAATAAATTTTTAGTTGGAAATTTGATCTAAGAGAAGAAAATGGAAATTCATGGAAAATGTAATTGTATGTTGATAAGAGAATAATGGTTATGAATCATATGTGGAATGAAGGAATTTATATAAAGAATAGTGATTAATGTTAGTGAATTAAATTGGTAATGCAATTGTATGTTTTGATATTTAAAAATGTGGATAGTTTTGTAAGAAAATGAATTATTGAAGTAAAGAAATGTGATTAATGGTAATAAATTAACCACGATTTAAAATTGGGCCGACCAACGAAATTATTCCCGAAAAAAAATATTTCGGGGGCAGGGTGTTACATATATCATATAAATAAGTGTCTATTTACTCTTAAAAAAACAACTATACTTGTATTGAAAATTTGGGTTTATTATTTAACATATAATGTACAAAAAATATCACAATTTTTGCTTAATATTTTAGTGAATTTGATGGTATTAGATGAAGTTCAAATGATTACGAGTTCCTAGTACTTTGCAAAATATTTTTCGTAGGTTGTATGAATTTATGGTGAATTTAAAAAAAAAATTTGTGTCAAACATATGGTATAAAAAGTATTGGTTGAGCATACACTGTCTCTTTACTAATTTAATATTAGGTGTCCCAACCTGATTAGACAACAAATAAAAAAAGAAAAGAAAAATGAGGAGTTGATCAGTGGGAAATGGAGCGAGAAAGTTTTTTTTCTTTGTTGGAACCAAGGTTTAAGAACATCAGAGTCATGATGGTCTTTTATGTGTTTCTCATTGTATGAAATTAAATATTTCTTCTTGGTCTAAAACTTTTGTTGCACGACATTTGTACAGTCTTGATAGTCTTCTCTCTTTAACCATCTACCCAAATGGTTGGGTGGTCAAGTTCTTCACATGTGCTTCTTCGGGAGAACCCGGATCCTGAGTGAATCCTCCCCTAGTCACTTTTATAAAACATCAAAATAAAATAACAAATGATTTATTTTTACGAATAAAATAAAATAAAATAACAATGATTGTTTTGATTTACAAGGTGCAAGTGAACTTCGTTTCCCTATTTAAGCTCAAGCAGTGCACTAAAGGCTAAAGCCATTGCTATCCGTCTACCATGAGCTCAAAGCCACATGCAGCCATACTTTGCAGCCCAGGCCTGGGCCACCTCATCCCCGTCCTCGAGCTCGCAAAAAGACTTGTCATCCACCGGAACTTCACCGTGACGATCTTCGCCATCCCATCTCCTACTTCCAAGGTTGAGTCTGAGCTCCTCGAGGCAGCCACCACCCCCAAGTTTTGTGACATTATTGACCTCCCACCGCCCGACATTTCCGGCTGTGTTGGCCCTGAAGCTACGGCCTTTGCACTCCTTGCAGTCATGATGCGTGAAGTACGACCTGCGTTTCGGTCAGCCATACTTGGAATGGAATCTTCTCTTCGTCTTACATTGCTAGCAGTGCATTGCTCGTAGCCTTGACTGTCTACGTGCCAGTTCTTGATAAAACAAGTGGATGGAGAGTACGCGGACCAGACTGAACCGCTGAGAATTCCGGGTTGCAAGCCGGTTCAGCACGACGACGTGCTTAACCCGATGCTGGACCGGAGTGACCACCAATATTTGGTATACGTAAGGATAGGTACTATAATTTGCTGAAGAGTGATGGGATTTTGATGAATACATGGGAGGACTTGGAGCACAAAACATTACACGCATTACGGGACGAGGCACTCTTGGGTAGAGTGGCTAAGGTGCCAGTTTATCCTATTGGACCATTGACGAGGCCGGTCCAATTGGCCGGTTGCCGGTCCAAGGGAGGAGGGCTTGTTTAAATGGCTAGACAAGCAACCCTGTGAATATGTGATATTTGTGGCATTAGGGAGAGTGGGGGCAGTGGCGAAGCCAGGATTTGTCGGGGGTGAGGGGGGGGAACTTAAAGGATGCAAGATTCAAAAAAATCACAACAATCAAATCCTTTTATAGTAATATCTTCCATGGTTTATGAATACAAACACATTATAATAGTTGCCGACAACGTTTCATACCATGAAAACTTTGCATAATAGGCTCTTTATAGTATCTTTATATTAATTAATTGTATAATGAGAAGAAGAAAAAAATCTTAGATTCTTAATCTTAGAGTAGAATATACCATATGAGTATATGACAAATAACTAATTAAACCAATCAATACCAATAATCATATAAATTATTCAACAAACAAAAATTCAATTAATCAATATCAATAATCAATTAATCTATAATCAAAAATTCAATTTTTACCCTAAATAACAATTTCATCCATCAATAATTATAGAATTTCTTATCAATAATCATAATATATAGTCATTAACAATGTTGATCAATTACTCTATGATTCTATATAAATTAAACAACATGTTGTATTAAATAATGAATTAGGGTTAGGGATAATATAAATTTGAAAATGAAAGATTTCATCTAAAAATTTGGAGAGAAGTTGCCAACCAAACCAAAGGATGACGCTTGGAAGTTGGCAGCAGGGAGGTCAGCTTGAACTTTTGAAGCAAGGAAGGCTAACAGGATGTTGCGGCTGGGATTTAGGGAGCTACTACTCTCCAGTTGGTTTGAAAGTCGGAAGGTAAGGGGTCTGGGATAGTGAAGGCAATGAGGGACGAGTGATCTCCTTTAATTATTATTATTTTTTTAACTCAATAACCCAAACGATGTCATCCCACTGAAGGGAGTTTTTTAATTTTTTACCAGTACCTAAACGACGTTTTTTTGGCCTAGTTTTTACACAAAAAAAAAAAAAAAAAAAACAGGAACTTGCGTGCAGCAAAGCTGCACAACAGCAATGAACCCAGAAAACACAAACGTACATCATCACTTCCAATGGGACCAGAGGGGCGGAATCACCGCTCTTGGTCTTAATTTACGACGAGTGGAGGAGCGGACGTCATTCCTTACCCTTATGTAGCTTCGCCACTGAGTGGGGGGACCGTGTCCTTTGAGCAGATGATAGAAATGGCTTGGGGGTTGGAGTTGAGTCAACAAAGATTCATTTGGGTTGTACGACCACCATCTAAATCCGCAGATGCTGTTTTTTTACACTTTAGGTAATTCTCAAACTTACCTAATATATATCACTAAATTTTAATTGTTATCTTTAGAGAAAAAAATCTTATTAGTGTAATGTACTGATTTACAATATTTTAGCATTATCGATATTGTGTTATATTTGATATTTTTATTTACATTTAGTACCTTTATTTAAGGAAATGGAGATGATGACCCATCAACCTATTTACCAAAAGGATTTTTGACCCGGATCCGTGACGTTGGGTTGGTTATGCCTCTTTGGGCCCCTCAAGTAGACATTTTAAGTCATCCATCAATAGGAGGATTTTGATCATATTGTGAACGGAACTCAAGCCTCGAGAGCATCACCAATGAAGTGCCGATGATCGTTTGGCCACTCCATGCAGAGCAGAGGATGAAGGCTAAAATTTTGACAGGGGAACTTGGTGTTGTGTCAGATCAAAAGTGCTACCATTGTAGACTGTGATTGGGAGAGAAGAGATAGAGGAAATGATGAGAAAGATCATGGTGGACAAAAATGGTCAGGCAATAAGAGGTAGGGTTAAAGAGCTTAAATTAAACGCTGCCAAAGGATTGAGCGTAGGTTGTTCATCATATAATGCACTGTCTCAAATATCAAGTGGCAATCAAATAAAATGCTAAGGGAGTTGCGGAAAATGAAGGCTCTCAAATATGCTTCTTATTTTCAATATGCGTTTGAACCAAAATTATCTATGAGATTTGACTTAACTCCTCAGTTTAGTCCATGACATAAAAGTCGATAAATGTTATAGTGATCAAACTGATGAGTTAGGTCGATCTCAGCAATCATTTTACTTAAAAAGCCTTTTTCAATATTGTATGGTGAAGTTTAAGCGTCAATAATATATGGTTGAATGGTGTGTATTCTCTTACTTTTATGCAAACTAGCATCTCACAAACATGTGTAAAATGAATTTTGTTCTTTTGTTCTCAATCATACAAATAGATCTGGTCAAACACACATATATGTCCCCCTTTTAGGAGAGGTATCAATTCTGTTATCATACATGGATGAATATTCGTACTGCATAACTTGATTCATTGAAGTTTTCTTTAACACTCATGTTTGTTCTTAATTATGTCATATCCTACTCATATCAAATGAATGAGAAGCAGGTAGCTCGGCGTATAGACCTAAGACCATCTCCAATGGACAGGTCTAGGTCCTGAACGATAGGATTTCAGCCTCCCTAGCCAAGCCTAATTACGTGAATATCCTACCAATAAACATGCTAGAAAGACATACCCGGCTAATAGTTGCATCACTACTAGGTAATGTTACAACACAAAATTCCCAACAAAATCTTAATTAAGGGTAAGCTATCAATTTGTTTTGGCTTGATTGGTTTGAATTTGATATACACACTTATGCAAAAGAAGATATTAAAACCGGTTTTGCGGATTGTTAAATAGGTATTAGGTAAGCTTGAAAATTTCTTTGTCTCACATCGAGCTTTGACGAGCTACACTAAAAGAGGAAATTAAAATAAGGAAAACTAATGAAAAAAATTTGAAAACTTTGAGTTGTAAATGACAAAAACGTGTTGTAAAAGAATAGTACCAGGAGTGACTTTTTAGAGTAAAAATGTCATTTTTCGTTAAAGTGAACAGTACTAAGAATGTTTCGTTGAAACTCCTATTAAAATATAACCTTTATTCATATTTTCCCTATTAAAACAGACCATTGGTTTCTGAGGGCTTCAAAATTGACTACAGAAGCACCTTCTGAACAACTTTAGACATCAAAAGCCCAAAGCCCAAACTATGAAGGATAGTTAACCACGATTTTATTGCGACCCAATTCTTTTCTTTCTTGGTTAGATATTAAAACTTAGGGTAATTTACATTTTGCATTTTGAAGTTTGTGCTCAATTACAACTTCATACAACATTTTAAATATTTCAACCTCCTATATTTACTAATTATTTCATTTTAATTTCGTAAAACAATCTTAGTTTCTATTAGTTTCTCTGTTATTATGTAGAAGTCGCAGGTATGCACCTGAGTCCATTTGACATCAGCCACATTAATTTTTTTTTTTTTTTTTGTGTCAGGCATGTGGACTTTCGCACACGAGTCAAGAGTGAGCCGACCAAAAAGTCGCACTGCAGGTGCACTCAACGTGGGCAATTGTTGTACATTGAATTTTCAACGACTAAATTTATGTGCCGTTAAATTTCTAACAGTTTTAAAATATTGAACTCATTCTTAATGACAAGTACATGGAGCGTATCGTGGGCCGTTTGATTATGTAATGGCTATATCATCAATGGTCCATATTTTTTCAACTTAAAAATTGAAAAAATAAAGAAAATTAATCTATTTATATTCTTGGATAGTGACACATAGCGCGACAAGATTAGTTAAAATTCTTATTGAAAACATATCTACAAAATTCTTGCAGAATCATAACACGCAACACTATGGGGATTTCTTAAAAATATAATAAAAATTCTATTCAGAAAAAATTGTAAATTTGGATAATGACATGTGGCATGACATAATTTGTTAAAAATCCTATTTGAAATAAAACATAATTTTTTTTAATTAATTAAAAAAATAGCTTTTTTTTAATAACTTTTTAATACCGATTGTCCTAATAATTCACTTACAATATAGAGATACACTCGGCCGGTTATTTACTAAAGTAATAATTGCTTTTGTCCAATTGCCTGAGCAATTACTGCAGTAGAGTTGCTCTAAGGCCTTATGTTTTAATATTATAAACTAATAATTATAATTATGTGTATATCAGTACATCAATATTGTATTATGACGTACCTTAAACCGTGAATCATGCACACATGTTTTGACTGATTGGCGTAAAAGCTTCGTACACTAATTCCATGATATTTGTTTGCGTAGTTGGTTTCTAGTTATGAATTATTATTAATTGTAAAAATGTCAAGGTAAAAAAATCTCACTAAATCTTGTAAGGGTTTATAAGAGATTGAGATACTCCCTATATTGCCAATTAGTTTTATGGTAGAATCTCAGTTTTCTTCATGGTAACAGAGTAGGTTGACCCAACAACACGTGCTTCATGTTAGGCCTGGCATTTTGGACCCAACCCGTTAACTCGATCCGACCCAACCCGTTAATATTTGTATTTGGGTGGATACTTAACGGGTCGGGTCGTTAATGGGTGAACCCGTTAACAACCCGTTAAATAACGGGTCACTTTGGGTCAACCCGTTAGACCCGTTAGGACCCGTTAACACCCGTTAGCACCCGTTAGTTGAGGATATTTTAGTAATTTTAGTAAAATCTTAATGACAAAAAATAAACTTTATGCAAAAAATAAAAATAAAAATAATTGTTAACGGGTCGGGTTCGGGTGACCCGTTAGCTTAATGGGTTGGGTTCGGATGACCCGTTAACTTAACGGGTCGGGTTCAACCCGACCCAAACCCAATAAATCCGACCTGTTTACAGGTCTACTTCATGTCATCCAATTCGTGTTGTCCACGTGTTTGTCTTGAAAATTCGTCACAAATGAGAAAGCATGTGAGAATGTGAAGATAAAAGAGTCTCACATTAATGAAAGGAGAAACCTGTAAGGGCTTATAAGAGATTGAACTACTCTTCATATTGTCAATTGAGTTTAGGGAATTTTAACAAAAAACTCCCGGTACTGTTCATTTTAACGAAAAATTATATTTTTACACTAAAAAATCAATCATGGTACTATTCACTTTACCCTTTATTTTGTTCTTATCGTTAAAACTTAAAGTTTTCAAGTCATTTTCATTAATTTTTCTTTGATTTTATGATGAAACCTCAAGTTTCTTCGTTAATAAGTTCTATCAAAATTAAAGGTTGGTGCGGAGTCTCTTGTCTGGGAGGGGGTGGTGACAGCCGACTTGGGCAGGAAAGAGAATTAATTAAGAGAAGAAGATTATGGATTCAATTTCATTCCAACATTTCTCATATTTACTCATATGTAAGAAATTAAAAGAAAATATGAAATTAAATTAACCAGAAGAAAATTATTGATCTGATTGTCATAGTTTTATTTCTCGGTAACATATCATAGAAAGATATTTTAAGAGGAATGAAAGAGATAAATATGATTGTACCTATCACTGATGCCGATCCTTCAGTAGCATTTCATATGAATACGCCTCTTGAAATAATACGCAATTAACGACACCCAGAAAGCTCCCCTACAGAAAAGTATTTGTCACCTCTTCAAATAAAGATAAAAATTGCCACGAGACTTGGCTTTCCTTGCCAGTTAATATCTGTCATCTTTGAGCGGTGGCCATATAGAGCAAGAGGGGCGGTCGTCCTTTCGGTCGTAAAAAAGATTCATGAAACATTAAGAATTTGTCCCTTAAAATTTGCACGGAAGGTATTTGACAAAATGTTTAAATGAAATTCAAGTGTGTTACCGTCGCTGTCGCTATACTGCACTTAGCTCTATGTGAGAGGGCAAATTTTTATTTTCTTTTAAATTATTGGTGATTGCAACCTAGATCATCTTTACTAATTAATAAAACATTCATTGTCAACCAAAATCCTATGAAATTATCAGTTTAACACTTTAATTAAAACAAAATATGAATAAGAAATATGAGGCAAAAATGAAATTTCACAAAACCAAATTTTGTTGTTTTTTTTCAAAACATCACCTACATGTAATCCTAACATCTCTAATTAAAAAAAAAAAAAATTCTCACTCCCACATTCTCTATCACTCTCTTCCTCTCTTCCTCTCTTCCTCTCTTCCTCTCTTCTTCTATTTCAAAAACAAAAATAAAAAATTGTGCGTGTGCCCATATGCTAGTTAAAGTGAAGCAAATAGGCCATTAAAGAAATACAAACTTTTGATTTTATGTTTCATTTTCTTTATGAGATTTGTATTGGGAAAATGAGTTAATTATAAAATGCATTTGTTTGGACCCAAATTTACACCATCGGCCTGTGTAATCAAGGCCATTGAGTAAGCATATTTTTCAATCGTCGGATAGAAAAGTGAAGATATTTTTGTTAAAGGATAATATTATGGTTTTTGTCATAGTAATTATTTTGTAATTTGGATTATCTTAGCATTATATCTACGAACAAGTACAATTCGAGTGAACTTGGGATTATTGCTATTAGATTGGAGGAACTTGGCAGATGAGGTTTGAAAAGTCATGGTGCATGCATGGATGGATTATGGAGAAGTCTAGATAGGCTTGGTTTTTTATGGTGATGTGATAAGTCTAAGATTTAATAGTCTTGGATAACGATGACAAGCCTAGATAGGCTAGGCTATGGTGATAAGACTTTTATTTGGATAGGCTTTTGTGAAGTTTGGAAAATCGTGAACATCTATCTGAAGGATATGGTAGTTCTTTGATGTGGATTAGTTTTTGTTCCGTGGAAAAGAATTGCAGTTGGACTCTACAAGCACCATCAGGTTGTGCCAGGTAGATATCCAATGCTATAAATACATGAAGGCTGTGCAACGTTGAGGGACTCCAGTTCAACACACAAACTGCCATGCGCAAACCCTCGCTCTACGCAAAACCTCCAAACATCTTGAGATTTTTTATTTTCTTTTTCGCCAACACATTTTAGTTTGGATAAACAGCACTGTGAAGGGAACCGGTGAACATCTTCAGTTTGGATAAACAGTACTGTTGCCTTAGAATCAGCCGACCATGGAGCACATTCAGTTTGGATAAACAGCACTGCGTCAAGGTCGACTGGTTATCTATCCAAGTCTCGGTCGAGAAGAATTTTCGAATCCTTATTGGCAGAGGTCATCTCATTAGCCTTTTCGGCGAAGTGAGGTGTTACAAGTTATTACATTCGACACATTGAAAGCCGAATTTGATATTGAACTTCGTAGAACTAGCAGCTTTGTCTTCAGGCTCTAGAACCCGAAGGCCGAGAGTGTTCATTTCTCGGCCACAGTCGCGAGATTCAGAAGTCAGCAGCGCACCCAACGCAACATCAACAAATTTTACTCCTCGGTCGAGCTCGGTTGACGAGTTGGCACACCCGCATACAACCAAAAGACGTAGTTAGCTAATTAGTTACTCGACCTGCGCGCCATGTAGGCTTGGTAGTTTTTAAGGTCAACAACATTACAAAAATAAAAATCCTAAAACGAAAATAAAAATAAAGTACGGGGTGGAATATGCATGCTGATATGGACATGAGGTTAAGGAATTTAATTTAATTTTTAATCTTAGTTAAGGTATTAATCTAAAAGTAATCTTGTCCAACGATTTTAGAGCAAAGATTATTTTGATTCGCTCGTTGTCCCTATTTAAAGCTCAACCGGTGCACTTTTGTTCAAAAAAAAAAAAAAAAAAACCCCAACCGGTGCACTAAGGGCTAAAGCCATCTCTCCTTCTACCATGAGCTCACAGCCACATGCTGCCATACTTTGCAGCCCAGGCCTCGGCCACCTTATCCTCGCCTTCGAACTCGCAAAACGACTTGTCACCCACCGGAATTTCACCGTGACGATCTTCGCCATCCCATCTCCTACTTCCAAGACTGAGTCTGAGCTTCTCAAGGCAGCCGCCACCCCCAAATTTTTTGACATTATTGAACTCCCACCGCCCGACATTTCCGGCTGTGTTGGCCCCGATGCTGCTGTCGCTACCCTCCTTGCAGTCATGATGCGTGAAGCACGACATGCGTTTCGGTCAGCCATACTTGGAATGGAGTTTTCTTTTCGTCCTACAGTGCTTATCGTGGACCTCTTCAGCACCGAATCTCTGTCTATCGGCGACGAGCTTGGGATTCCTAAGTACGTTTACATTGCTAGCACTGCATGGTTCATAGCCTTGACTGTCTACATGCCAGTTTTTGATAAAGAAGTGGAAGGAGAGTACGTGGACCAGACTGAACCACTGAGAATTCCGGGTTGCAAGCCCGTTCAGCCTGAAGACGTGGTTGACCCGATGCTGGACCAGATTGACCAACAATATTTGGAATATGTAAGGATAGGTACTAATTTCTCGAAGAGTGATGGGATTTTGATGAACAGATGGGAAGACTTGGAGCACAAAACAATAGATGCGTTACGGGATGAGGGACTCTTGGGCAGAGTGGCTAAGGTGCCAGTTTATCCCATTGGACCATTGACGAGGCAGGTCCAATCAGCCGGTTCAACCTCAACCAGTATAAGGGATGAGGGCTTGTTTAATTGGCTAGACAAGCAACCTTGTGAATTTGTGATATTTGTGTCATTAGGGAGTGGAGGGACTGTGTCCTTGGAGCAGATGACAGAAATGGCTTGGGGTTTGGAATTGAGTCAACAAAGATTCATTTGGGTTGTACGACCACCGGCTAGATCCGCAGATGCTGATTTTTTCACTTCAGGTAATTTTCAAACTTACCTAATATATATCATCAAATTTTAATTGTTATCTTCATAGAAATTCTTATATATGTAATGTACTAATTTGTAGTATTTGATAAATTATTGATATTGTGTTACAATCGATACCTTCACTTACATTTAGTAACTTTATTTAAGGAAATCAAGACGATGACCCATCAACCTATTTGCCCAAAGGATTCTTGACCCGGACTCATGACGTTGGGTTGGTTGTGCCTCTTTGGGTGTCTCAAGTGGACATTTTAAGTCATCCATCAATAGGAGGATTTTGGTCGCACTGTGGATGGAACTTAAGCCTCGAGAGCATCACCAATGGGGTACCGATGATGGTTTGGCCACGCTATGGGGAGCAGAGGATGAACGCTATAATGTTGACTGAGGAGCTTGGTGTTGCCGTCAGATCAAAAGTGCTACCATCGAAGAAAGTGGTTGGCAGAGAAGAGATAAAGGAAATGGTGAGAAAGATCATGGTGGACAAAGATGGTCAGGCAATAAGAGGTAGGGTTAAGGGGCTCAAATTAAGTGCTGCAAAAGCATGGAGCGTAGGTGGTTCGTCATATAATGCACTGTCTCAAATATCAAGTGGCAATGAAAGAAAATGCTAGGAGAGTTGGAGAATGTGAAGGCTCTCAAATATGCTTGTTGTTTTCAATAGGAATTTTAACCTAAATGATCTTGAGAATTGTCTTAACTTCTCAGTTTAGTCCTTAACAATAAAAATGAACAAACTTTATTAGTGACCAAATTGAGGAGTTAGGTCAATCTCAACAACCATTTTAGTTAAAAATCTGTTTGAATATTGTATGATGATGTACAAACATCAATAAGATTATGGATTCAATTTCATTCCAACATTTCTCATATTTACTCATATGTAAGAAATTAAAAGAAAATATGAAATTAAATTAACCAGAAGAAAATTATTGATCTGATTGTCATAGTTTTATTTCTCGGTAACATATCATAGAAAGATATTTTAAGAGGAATGAAAGAGATAAATATGATTGTACCTATCACTGATGCCGATCCTTCAGTAGCATTTCATATGAATACGCCTCTTGAAATAATACGCAATTAACGACACCCAGAAAGCTCCCCTACAGAAAAGTATTTGTCACCTCTTCAAATAAAGATAAAAATTGCCACGAGACTTGGCTTTCCTTGCCAGTTAATATCTGTCATCTTTGAGCGGTGGCCATATAGAGCAAGAGGGGCGGTCGTCCTTTCGGTCGTAAAAAAGATTCATGAAACATTAAGAATTTGTCCCTTAAAATTTGCACGGAAGGTATTTGACAAAATGTTTAAATGAAATTCAAGTGTGTTACCGTCGCTGTCGCTATACTGCACTTAGCTCTATGTGAGAGGGCAAATTTTTATTTTCTTTTAAATTATTGGTGATTGCAACCTAGATCATCTTTACTAATTAATAAAACATTCATTGTCAACCAAAATCCTATGAAATTATCAGTTTAACACTTTAATTAAAACAAAATATGAATAAGAAATATGAGGCAAAAATGAAATTTCACAAAACCAAATTTTGTTGTTTTTTTTCAAAACATCACCTACATGTAATCCTAACATCTCTAATTAAAAAAAAAAAATTCTCACTCCCACATTCTCTATCACTCTCTTCCTCTCTTCCTCTCTTCCTCTCTTCTTCTATTTCAAAAACAAAAATAAAAAATTGTGCGTGTGCCCATATGCTAGTTAAAGTGAAGCAAATAGGCCATTAAAGAAATACAAACTTTTGATTTTATGTTTCATTTTCTTTATGAGATTTGTATTGGGAAAATGAGTTAATTATAAAATGCATTTGTTTGGACCCAAATTTACACCATCGGCCTGTGTAATCAAGGCCATTGAGTAAGCATATTTTTCAATCGTCGGATAGAAAAGTGAAGATATTTTTGTTAAAGGATAATATTATGGTTTTTGTCATAGTAATTATTTTGTAATTTGGATTATCTTAGCATTATATCTACGAACAAGTACAATTCGAGTGAACTTGGGATTATTGCTATTAGATTGGAGGAACTTGGCAGATGAGGTTTGAAAAGTCATGGTGCATGCATGGATGGATTATGGAGAAGTCTAGATAGGCTTGGTTTTTTATGGTGATGTGATAAGTCTAAGATTTAATAGTCTTGGATAACGATGACAAGCCTAGATAGGCTAGGCTATGGTGATAAGACTTTTATTTGGATAGGCTTTTGTGAAGTTTGGAAAATCGTGAACATCTATCTGAAGGATATGGTAGTTCTTTGATGTGGATTAGTTTTTGTTCCGTGGAAAAGAATTGCAGTTGGACTCTACAAGCACCATCAGGTTGTGCCAGGTAGATATCCAACGCTATAAATACATGAAGGCTGTGCAACGTTGAGGGACTCCAGTTCAACACACAAACTGCCATGCGCAAACCCTCGCTCTACGCAAAACCTCCAAACATCTTGAGATTTTTTATTTTCTTTTTCGCCAACACATTTTAGTTTGGATAAACAGCACTGTGAAGGGAACCAGTGAACATCTTCAGTTTGGATAAACAATACTGTTGCCTTAGAATCAGCCGACCATGGAGCACATTCAGTTTGGATAAACAGCACTGCGTCAAGGTCGACTGGTTATCTATCCAAGTCTCGGTCGAGAAGAATTTTCGAATCCTTATTGGCAGAGGTCATCTCATTAGCCTTTTCGGCGAAGTGAGGTGTTACAAGTTATTACATTCGACACATTGAAAGCCGAATTTGATATTGAACTTCGTAGAACTAGCAGCTTTGTCTTCAGGCTCTAGAACCCGAAGGCCGAGAGTGTTCATTTCTCGGCCACAGTCGCGAGATTCAGAAGTCAGCAGCGCACCCAACGCAACATCAACAAATTTTACTCCTCGGTCGAGCTCGGTTGACGAGTTGGCACACCCGCATACAACCAAAAGACGTAGTTAGCTAATTAGTTACTCGACCTGCGCGCCATGTAGGCTTGGTAGTTTTTAAGGTCAACAACATTACAAAAATAAAAATCCTAAAACGAAAATAAAAATAAAGTACGGGGTGGAATATGCATGCTGATATGGACATGAGGTTAAGGAATTTAATTTAATTTTTAATCTTAGTTAAGGTATTAATCTAAAAGTAATCTTGTCCAACGATTTTAGAGCAAAGATTATTTTGATTCGCTCGTTGTCCCTATTTAAAGCTCAACCGGTGCACTTTTGTTCAAAAAAAAAAAAAAAAAAAACCCCAACCGGTGCACTAAGGGCTAAAGCCATCACTCTCCTTCTACCATGAGCTCACAGCCACATGCTGCCATACTTTGCAGCCCAGGCCTCGGCCACCTTATCCTCGCCTTCGAACTCGCAAAACGACTTGTCACCCACCGGAATTTCACCGTGACGATCTTCGCCATCCCATCTCCTACTTCCAAGACTGAGTCTGAACTTCTCAAGGCAGCCGCCACCCCCAAATTTTTTGACATTATTGAACTCCCACCGCCCGACATTTCCGGCTGTGTTGGCCCCGATGCTGCTGTCGCTACCCTCCTTGCAGTCATGATGCGTGAAGCACGACATGCGTTTCGGTCAGCCATACTTGGAATGGAGTTTTCTTTTCGTCCTACAGTGCTTATCGTGGACCTCTTCAGCACCGAATCTCTGTCTATCGGCGACGAGCTTGGGATTCCTAAGTACGTTTACATTGCTAGCACTGCATGGTTCATAGCCTTGACTGTCTACATGCCAGTTTTTGATAAAGAAGTGGAAGGAGAGTACGTGGACCAGACTGAACCACTGAGAATTCCGGGTTGCAAGCCCGTTCAGCCTGAAGACGTGGTTGACCCGATGCTGGACCAGATTGACCAACAATATTTGGAATATGTAAGGATAGGTACTAATTTCTCGAAGAGTGATGGGATTTTGATGAACAGATGGGAAGACTTGGAGCACAAAACAATAGATGCGTTACGGGATGAGGGACTCTTGGGCAGAGTGGCTAAGGTGCCAGTTTATCCCATTGGACCATTGACGAGGCAGGTCCAATCAGCCGGTTCAACCTCAACCAGTATAAGGGATGAGGGCTTGTTTAATTGGCTAGACAAGCAACCTTGTGAATTTGTGATATTTGTGTCATTAGGGAGTGGAGGGACTGTGTCCTTGGAGCAGATGACAGAAATGGCTTGGGGTTTGGAATTGAGTCAACAAAGATTCATTTGGGTTGTACGACCACCGGCTAGATCCGCAGATGCTGATTTTTTCACTTCAGGTAATTTTCAAACTTACCTAATATATATCATCAAATTTTAATTGTTATCTTCATAGAAATTCTTATATATGTAATGTACTAATTTGTAGTATTTGATAAATTATTGATATTGTGTTACAATCGATACCTTCACTTACATTTAGTAACTTTATTTAAGGAAATCAAGACGATGACCCATCAACCTATTTGCCCAAAGGATTCTTGACCCGGACTCATGACGTTGGGTTGGTTGTGCCTCTTTGGGTGTCTCAAGTGGACATTTTAAGTCATCCATCAATAGGAGGATTTTGGTCGCACTGTGGATGGAACTTAAGCCTCGAGAGCATCACCAATGGGGTACCGATGATGGTTTGGCCACGCTATGGGGAGCAGAGGATGAACGCTATAATGTTGACTGAGGAGCTTGGTGTTGCCGTCAGATCAAAAGTGCTACCATCGAAGAAAGTGGTTGGCAGAGAAGAGATAAAGGAAATGGTGAGAAAGATCATGGTGGACAAAGATGGTCAGGCAATAAGAGGTAGGGTTAAGGGGCTCAAATTAAGTGCTGCAAAAGCATGGAGCGTAGGTGGTTCGTCATATAATGCACTGTCTCAAATATCAAGTGGCAATGAAAGAAAATGCTAGGAGAGTTGGAGAATGTGAAGGCTCTCAAATATGCTTGTTGTTTTCAATAGGAATTTTAACCTAAATGATCTTGAGAATTGTCTTAACTTCTCAGTTTAGTCCTTAACAATAAAAATGAACAAACTTTATTAGTGACCAAATTGAGGAGTTAGGTCAATCTCAACAACCATTTTAGTTAAAAATCTGTTTGAATATTGTATGATGATGTACAAACATCAATAAGATTATGGATTCAATTTCATTCCAACATTTCTCATATTTACTCATATGTAAGAAATTAAAAGAAAATATGAAATTAAATTAACCAGAAGAAAATTATTGATCTGATTGTCATAGTTTTATTTCTCGGTAACATATCATAGAAAGATATTTTAAGAGGAATGAAAGAGATAAATATGATTGTACCTATCACTGATGCCGATCCTTCAGTAGCATTTCATATGAATACGCCTCTTGAAATAATACGCAATTAACGACACCCAGAAAGCTCCCCTACAGAAAAGTATTTGTCACCTCTTCAAATAAAGATAAAAATTGCCACGAGACTTGGCTTTCCTTGCCAGTTAATATCTGTCATCTTTGAGCGGTGGCCATATAGAGCAAGAGGGGCGGTCGTCCTTTCGGTCGTAAAAAAGATTCATGAAACATTAAGAATTTGTCCCTTAAAATTTGCACGGAAGGTATTTGACAAAATGTTTAAATGAAATTCAAGTGTGTTACCGTCGCTGTCGCTATACTGCACTTAGCTCTATGTGAGAGGGCAAATTTTTATTTTCTTTTAAATTATTGGTGATTGCAACCTAGATCATCTTTACTAATTAATAAAACATTCATTGTCAACCAAAATCCTATGAAATTATCAGTTTAACACTTTAATTAAAACAAAATATGAATAAGAAATATGAGGCAAAAATGAAATTTCACAAAACCAAATTTTGTTGTTTTTTTTCAAAACATCACCTACATGTAATCCTAACATCTCTAATTAAAAAAAAAAAAAATTCTCACTCCCACATTCTCTATCACTCTCTTCCTCTCTTCCTCTCTTCCTCTCTTCCTCTCTTCTTCTATTTCAAAAACAAAAATAAAAAATTGTGCGTGTGCCCATATGCTAGTTAAAGTGAAGCAAATAGGCCATTAAAGAAATACAAACTTTTGATTTTATGTTTCATTTTCTTTATGAGATTTGTATTGGGAAAATGAGTTAATTATAAAATGCATTTGTTTGGACCCAAATTTACACCATCGGCCTGTGTAATCAAGGCCGTTGAGTAAGCATATTTTTCAATCGTCGGATAGAAAAGTGAAGATAGTTTTGTTAAAGGATAATATTATGGTTTTTGTCATAGTAATTATTTTGTAATTTGGATTATCTTAGCATTATATCTACGAACAAGTACAATTCGAGTGAACTTGGGATTATTGCTATTAGATTGGAGAAACTTGGTAGATGAGGTTTGAAAAGTCATGGTGCATGCATGGATGGATTATGGAGAAGTCTAGATAGGCTTGGTTTTTTATGGTGATGTGATAAGTCTAAGATTTAATAGTCTTGGATAACGATGACAAGCCTAGATAGGCTAGGCTATGGTGATAAGACTTTTATTTGGATAGGCTTTTGTGAAGTTTGGAAAATCGTGAACATCTATCTGAAGGATATGGTAGTTCTTTGATGTGGATTAGTTTTTGTTCCGTGGAAAAGAATTGCAATTGGACTCTACAAGCACCATCAGGTTGTGCCAGGTAGATATCCAACGTTATAAATACATGAAGGCTGTGCAACATTGATGGACTCCAGTTCAACACACAAACTGCCATGCGCAATTGTTCAAAAAAAAAAAAAAAAACCCCAACTGGTGCACTAAGGGCTAAAGCCATCGCTCTCCGTCTACCATGAGCTCACAGCCACATGCTGCCATACTTTGCAGCCCAGGCCTCGGCCACCTTATCCCCGCCTTCGAACTCGCAAAACGACTTGTCACCCACCAGAATTTCACCGTGACGATCTTCGCCATCCCATCTCCTACTTCCAAGACTGAGTCTGAGCTCCTCAAGGCAGCCGCCACCCCCAAATTTTTTGACATTATTGAACTCCCACCACCCGACATTTCCGGCTGTGTTGGCCCCGATGCTGCTGTTACTACCCTCCTTGCTGTCATGATGCGTGAAGCACGACCTGCGTTTCGGTCAGCCATACTTGGAATGGAGTCTTCTCTTCGTCCTACAGTGCTTATCGTGGACCTCTTCAGCACCGAATCTCTGTCCATTGGCGACGAGCTGGGGATTCCTAAGTACGTTTACATTGCTAGCACTGCATGGTTCGTAGCCTTGACTGTCTACGTGCCAGTTTTTGATAAAGAAGTGGAAGGAGAGTATGTGGACCAGACTGAACCGCTGAGAATTCCGGGTTGCAAGCCCGTTCAGCCCGAAGACGTGGTTGACCCGATGCTGGACCGGATTGACCAACAATATTTGGAATATGTAAGGATAGGTACTAATTTCCCGAAGAGTGATGGGATTTTGATGAACACATGGGAAGACTTGGAGCACAAAACAATAGATGCGTTACGGGATGAGGGACTCTTGGGCAGAGTGGTTAAGGTGCCAGTTTATCCCATTGGACCATTGACGAGGCAGGTCCAATCAGCCGGTTCAACCTCAACCGGTATAAGGGATGAAGGCTTGTTTAATTGGCTAGACAAGCAACCTTGTGAATCTGTGATATTTGTGTCATTAGGGAGTGGAGGGACTGTGTCCTTGGAGCAGATGACAGAAATGGCTTGGGGTTTGGAATTGAGTCAACAAAGATTCATTTGGGTTGTACGACCACCGGCTAGATCCGCAGATGCTGCTTTTTTCACTTCAGGTAATTTTCAAACTTACCTAATATATATCATCAAATTTTAATTGTTATCTTCATAGAAATTCTTATATATGTAATGTACTAATTTGTAGTATTTGATAAATTATTGATATTGTGTTACAATCGATACCTTCATTTACATTTAGTAATTTTATTTAAGGAAATCAAGACGATGACCCATCAACCTATTTGCCCAAAGGATTCTTGACCCGGACTCATGACGTTGGGTTGGTTGTGCCTCTTTGGGTGTCTCAAGTGGACATTTTAAGTCATCCATCAATAGGAGGATTTTGGTCACATTGTGGATGGAACTCAAGCCTCGAGAGCATGACCAATGGAGTACCGATGATGGTTTGGCCACTCTATGCGGAGCAGAGGATGAACGCTACAATGTTGACTGAGGAACTTGGTGTTGCCGTCAGATCAAAAGTGCTACCATCGAAGAAAATGGTTGGCAGGGAAGAGATAAAGGAAATGGTGAGAAAGATCATGGTGGACAAAAATGGTCAGGCCATAAGAGGTAGGGTTAAGGGGCTTAAATTAAGTGCTGCAAAAGCATGGAGCGTAGGTGGTTCGTCATATAATGCACTGTCTCAAATATCAAGTGGCAATGAAAGAAAATGCTAGGAGAGTTGGAGAATGTGAAGGCTCTCAAATATGCTTGTTGTTTTCAATAGGCATTTTAACCTAAATAATCTTGAGAATTGTCTTAACTTCTCAGTTTAGTCCTTAACAATAAAAATGAACAAACTTTATTAGTGACCAAATTGAGGATTTAGGTCAATCTTTGCAACCATTTTAGTTAAAAATCTGTTTGAATATTGTATGATGATGTATAAACATCAATAAGATATATGGCAAAATGGTGTGTATTCTCTTACTATTGGGCAAATTACATGTGCAGAATAAATTTTGTTCTCTTTTTGTTCTCAATCACACCAATTGGTCTGGTCACACACACACACACACACACACACACACACACACACATATATATATATGGCTAACTCGCGAAAATGGTTCCTGAGATTTGCATAACTCTTCATTTTGATTCCTGAGATTTCAAATCAATAGAAATGACCCTGAGATTTTCCACCATCCATCATTTTGGTCATTCCGTTAAAAACTCCGTTAAGTGTCCCAGAGCTCTTGGCCGGAAGTTTGGGCAATTTTCAAAGCTTCGTAACTCAATCGTTTCTTAACCAAATTCGACCCATAATATATCAAAATGAAGACAGGAAAGTGTAGAATAAGATTACACCTATTTGGAAGCCCAATGGTTGCGGGAGATGGTCAGAAAATAGCTGCAAAGTTGTTTGGTCCGAAGGAAAATTGAAAAACTCGCCGGAAACTAGGTAAACTTTAAACATTCATAACTTCAGTTAACTGTCAACAAAAAAGGATCATTCTCTTCGCCTCATCGAGAAGTATGATTTTCATTTTTGAATCACTTGATTTCGTTGAGTATTGAAGAAGTTATGAATATTTAAAGTTTATATAGACACACACACACACACACACACACACACACACACACACACACACACATATATATATATATATATATATATATATATATATTTCCCTTTAAAAAGAAGTATCTATTTTGTTATCATACATGGATGAATATTCATGCTGCATAACTTGTGTCAGTCAATTTTTTATTTTTTTTAAGTCTGCATAACTCGGTTCAGTCAATTTTTTTTTTAGTACATTGATATTTTTTTCACTAAAAGAAGGGAGAGTTCAGTTAAGCTAAACAATGGGCATCCTAATTTAGTATCGAATTCTCTATTCATGAGATTCGAACCTAAGACCTCTCACTTCTAAGTGAAGAGGAATACCACCAGACTGTAGTACTAAGTGCCAATTTTTTTTAACAATCATGTTAAATGCACGAGAAGCAGGTAGCTTGGCAAATAGACGTAAGACCATCTCCAATAAATAGGTTTAAGTCCTAAACGAAAGGATTTAATATAAGCCTCCGTAGCCAAGCCTAATTACGTAAATATCATATCAATAAACATGCTAGAAAGACATAATCAGCTAATAGTTGCATAACTAATGGGTAATCTTAAGGTAATGTTACAACAAAATTTCAAACAAAATCTTAATTAAGGGTAGCTATCAGTTTGTTTTGGCTTTATTGGTTTGAATTTGATATACACACTAATGCAAAAGAACATATTAAAATCGGTTTTGCGGATTGTTAAATAGGTATTAGGTAAGCTTGAAAATTTCTTTGTTTTACATCGATCTTTGCTGGGCTTCACTAAAAAGATGAAATTGATTATGACCTTTATTCATACTTTCCCTATTAAAACAGACCAGTGGTGTCTGAGGGCTTGGAAATTGAGTATTGAAGCACCACGTGAACAACTTTAGACATCAAAAGCCCAAACCGTGGACAGTTCACGATTTGATTACGATCCAATTCTTTTCTTTCTTCGTTAGAACTTAGATATCAAAAGTTAGGGTAAATTACATTTTGCATCTTTAAGTTTGTGATTAATTGCAACCTTATACAACATTTTTAAAAGGGTAATGCTAGGTAAACTAAATTTGAAAACAAATTTTGTAAATTATATGATGTGGTTGTTGATAATTTGACTATTACTTAAGTGTTGATTAACATATTTATTTCTTATTGGTGACACATAATTTGGTTTGTAAATTTTATCTGCAAATTTAGTCTTCCTAGCATTACTCCCTTTATAATATTTCAACCTCATACTTTTACTTACTATTTCATTTCAATTTTGTACAGCTATCTCAATTTCTATTAGTTTCTCTATTATCTATCTAGGAAATTTTGGTTTTCCATACCTTCTATTCTCATCCAGCTATTTACTTCCTTAAGTTTCTCACTGAAAGCTGTAACCTATCTTCTAACTTTTTATTTTCCTTTTTCTTATCACTTACAGATGTCCGACATGACTAGAGATAGGCAAAATACCCATGGGTTTGGGTAACCGCGGTTACACCAATTTAAAGTTCATGGTTACGGTTATGGGTATAACTGTTTATCCATGAAATTTAAATGGGCGGTTATGAGTATTACCCGCGGTTATAACGGGTATCCATTTACCGATTTAATTTAATATATGAAAAACTAATCTTTATTTTTGTTTTTTACTTTTGTAACGAAAGTCTTCTTTGTTTATATATTGTAATTTTCAATATATAACGGTTATAACGGGTACTATATCTGCCACAGATTGTATTCCATTGCCGCGGTATGTGCTTACCAGTGACTTTAATTCTTCTTTGTTTATATATTTTGTATTGAGATCATAGAGCCTTCTCGGCATGTATCCGTAGAAAGGAAAGCTATGAGGTGAAGCCTCAGTACAAGAATTGTCATATTACACAAAAACTTAAAAAACAAAATCTGGTCTGGACTAATGACAAGGTTCGAAAGAGAGTTTAGGACAGATGCATACCATCATCTGAAATAGCATGAGATGGTGGAGAAAGCCGAGCATTTGTGATTCCAGAACTAGCTAGGTTTTGTACAAACTGCTTTAAATTGATACCCGTTATAACGATGTATTGGTAAGCACATACCATGGGTATAACGAAAATTATGACAAACTTTTCTTTTATAATTTTCTAGTTGTTAAAAGAAAACATGTAGACGGGTGAAAAAGGGGCAAATGGGTAAAAAAAAAAAGGATAAACGGGTTCAAAAACGGGTAAATGGTTATGGTTAAATGGGTATACGGTTATGGATATGGTTAACCGTTTATAAACGGTTATGGGTATGGGTATAACTGTTTATGTATTACCCAATGGGTAAACGGTTATACGGGTATGAACATAAATGGTTATGGGTAAATAACCACGGTTACCCATCTACCATAACCTTTGCCCATCCCTAGACATGACAAAAGGTAGGAAAAATTTGTCAGCCTCCTTTGCTTTGTTCCTACAATTTTTTGGAACAAGTATTCATTTCAGAAGTATTTTTGTTGCCCAACTGAGCAATTATGATAGTCACTTTGGTTTGTTTTACTGATATGAATTTACAGCACATGAGAAACCTTCGACAAGCTTGCATTTGGAGGAACTGGAAGATCCAGAAAAATTTGCAGAAGAGGGGGGCAAGGTCATCACGGGCCAGGAATATGTTTCTCGGTTGCATGAGCTTAAAGCTGAATTAACTCATGCATGGCATGCCGATGATCGTGTTACATCCCTGAAATTATCAATAAAAGTACATTTTAATTGATAATTTAGCTTAACCAATTAATCTTACATGGAGAGAATTTATAATAGAAGAAAACATTAAGCATCAAACCTAGAAGACTACTTGTTGTAGTTTTTTCTTTTTTGTTCGGACATCTTGTATATACATTTTTATATATTTTATAATTAAATAAATTTTCTTGGTTTATTAATTATTGTTTAGAATTTAATTATAATATTTATTAAAAATTAAATAAAAAATATTTTTACCAAAAAAAAGGGTTAGTGTGACAAAGAAGTAACCTACGTTGTGCAAAACTACTTTGAGTGACATAGGTTACTTCTTCGTCGTGCAAACCATGTTGTGTGACAACCCGTCCCTAGTTCTATGATTTTATAAATTTTAAAAGTGTGAATTTACGAAAATGCCCTGAGAGGCGAGGGTATTGACTTTCGTTGACCAACGTATAGTGAGACGTATGAAATATTCCTTTAGCGTATTTCTGTAGTACTCGACAATATGGCCGTGTAGGCGTAAGCAAAAGCGGATTGGGGTATTGATATTACCATTTATTATTTTATATATTTTCTTAAGTACCATTACATTATTTTAAGATTACCTTTGGTAAAAATTGAGGGAAAGAGAAGAAGAAACAGGGGGAGAAGGGGAAAAAGAAGAAGGGGTATTGGCTGCCCAATCAAAGAGGAAGGGAGAGAGAGCTTCGGCCAAGGGAAGGAAGAGAGAGAGTGAAGGTGACCAACCAGAGGAAGGAAAGGAGGGGAAATGAAGGAGAAAAGAAAAAGGGGAAATCGAGTTTCCCTTAACTCGTGACCCAACCCGGTGGATTCTCCCATCTCTCGCCACCTTGGACGACAAGGTTAGTGTCAAAATGACCCTTACCACAAGGCCAACCGATCCCTTTTCCATTTTCATGTGAAAATTGGGTGGAAATTTGGTGAATTTTGGGTAAAACCGTACAAGAAGGGGCGCACTGGTTGGGTTCTATTCTGCCATGATTTGAAGCTACCTCCTCCAATTACCACCACCAATAGACTCCCCTCAACCTCAGGAACAAAGCCCAAACACTTGTGGAGGCGTCGGAGTGAGCATGGAGGTCGAATCGAAGTAGCCCCTATTTAAGGTTTCCAACGGATTTATGTAAAATTGAGGTGTTTCTCAGCCTAATTGGCCTTGGTCACATGTATGAAAGTTGCTTCACTCATTGAGACCTACAATTCTGTAAATTTTAGTAATTTTTGGAAATAGTTGGATTTTTCGGCGGTTCGGGACGGCCGACCACCACCCACGGCGGCGCGTGGCTGGGGCCGTTGATGTTAATCTTAGGCTAATTAGATGTCTTGAGTTCATTTTTGGTAGTTGTATGATGTAGGTTGATCGTTGGAATCTAAATTCTCTACGTTACGTTAATAGGTCATTGTATGAATCGACGATCCAACCGTCGGATCGTCACCAAACTTTAATACGTTATAGTACGTAATATTTGAGGACCATAGGAACTTACGGGTCAGGAATCCGATATACGGATCTTCCCGAATTGGATTTGTAAGTTCATAAAATAAAAGGTTAATTGCCACTTGGTTTTGACAATTGGCAGAGATCCGACCGTTGGATCGTAATGGGACTTTAGAATGTTGTTCTAGAAGTATAATGTGGATCTTTGGAAGCAACGGATTGGAAATCCGTTATCTTCCGAATTGAATTACGTAGGGTTGTGTTTTATGTAAATTGTGTATTTTATCGGTATGAACTCTGAGATGTGATTTGATAATTGGTCATAGGCGACGATGGTTCGTGATGTCTCGGTATGCGTGCTAGGGAGTCTTAGCGTGGACCTCAAGTAAGTGGGTCTTTTCCTTTATATGGTATATATATATGATTGATAATTCCACAAACGGTTATAAATTGATTATTGCGTATAATTACTGTGAATGCTTTGAAGTACTAATGTGAACTACGAATGGCTTAATCCCTGTTTAGGGTACGTAGGCAGTCGAACGAGACGTTAGATGCAACCATACAATAAATGAGACTAAATAATTGAGACAATAGCCTTGTTTAGGGAATTAAGCAATGTGAGGGACATTGGTAGAAAATGTGAGATATATATATATATATATATATATATATATATATATATATATATATATATATGTGTGTGTGTGTGTGTGTGTGTGTGTGTGTGTAAATGGAAATGCTATAACATGGTTGAGTATCAGATTGCATCATGGTTTATCTATATGTATATTTGTTTGGACCTGAATTTACACCATCGGTCCGTGTAGTCAAGGCTGTTGAGTGAGCATAGCTTCCAACCATTGGATGGAAAAGTGAAGATAATTTTATTATTATTATTAAAGGATAATATTATGGTTTTATCATAATAATTATCTTTTAATATGAATTATCTTGAAATTCTCTCATACGGGATAAATAGGATGCAAATTATATCTCCAACTTGAAAGCGAGCTATGTAGTTTGATTTGATTTGGGATTCTCGGCATTTAGACGTATGCTTGGAGTCGGTTAACCATGCATGAAGGTTACCTTTTGATTAGTGGTGCTATCTGAGATAATGGTGCGGCATATTCTGATTTAGGATAATTGTTAGCATAGAAATATATGCTAATAATTAGCATATCCTTCAGGTGGAAGCACAGCATGGGCTAATGCACCTAGACGTGAATATGGGTACTAATATTGCATGGTTTCTCATGATGCTATAGGAAGAGTTTCATGTCTATGCAAATTGACTTGGTTTCGTCAAATCCAATGGCCAATAGCCAATGATGATGGGTCATTGTTAAACGGCTAATTGACGTTGGGATGGCTATCAAGAATTTTTATTTGTATGGAATGCTTATCTTCAGGGGGTTCAAGTTGTGGCCAGCTACGGATGGTACGCGCGAAGCACATATAGAACTGCTAACTCATCCCTATAAATACAAGATGCCGTGCAACATTTAAGGACTTCCAATTCAACACACAACTGCCCTGCGCAAACTCTCTCAACAACTTGAGATTTTTATTTTCTCTTTTCGCTGACACATCTTCCGTTGACATCAACAGCACTGTGAAAGCAACCGATGATATCTTCAGTCGGCATAGATAGCTCTGTCGCCGTATAATCAGTCGATCTCGTAGCATCTTTCGTTGGCATCAACAACACTACGGCGAGGACGGTTGGTTATCTATCCAAGTCTCGGTCGAGAAGGATTTCTGAATCCTTATTGGTCGAGGTCATCTCATTAGCCTTCTTGGTGAAGTGAGGTGTTACAAGTTATTACATTCGGCATATTGAAAGCCGAATTTGATATTGAACTTTGCAGAACTAGCAGCCTTGTCTTCAAGCTCTAGAACCCGAAGGCCAAGAGTGTTCCTTCCTCGGCCGTAGTCGCGAGATTCGGAAGTCAGCAGCGCACCCAACGCAACATCAACAAATTTACTCCTTGGCCGAGCTCGACCGACGAGTTGGCACACCCCGCATTCACCGAAGGCCACGTAGGCTTGGTAGTTTTTAGGGTCAACAATATTACATGCACATAATTATTATGAATGCTTTGAAGTGCAAAGGTGAACGCAGGACACCCAGGTAAGTTCATGTGAGTTTATGGTATTAGTAGAAATGATGGAGTTATGGTATGACTACATGTAAGTTTTAGGCAACTCCGACACTGTCGTACAGGTTACCCATGAGTCATATATGTTACAATAGATTCATTTAGAGCTCATAAACCTGCACCTCGGTGTTAGTGCTCCCGCTCATGGCCAGGGCACAGTCCTTCACGTGATGTTCACCTCCCGCACTTTATGCTCACCTTGGATCCAAGGTAGGTGCACAGTCCTGTCGTACAGACCACTATAGGTGGTTCCGACTCGTAGGTAACCCGCATTTATTCACACACTCTTCACGTGATCATAGCACTTGAGCGTACTTATTTACACCTAGTCTTGTCGTAGAGACTACTATAGGTGGTTCCGACTCGTGTGCAGGGATATGTGATGAGCTATGGATAAGTCGTACAGGTCACTATAAATGACTCCGACTTATGAGCTATCATTGACTGATAAGATATGGATAAGTCGTACAGGTCACTATAGGTGACTCCGTTATGAGCTAGAATTGATTGATGACATATGGATAAGTCGTACAGGTCACTATAAGTGACTCCGACTTATGTTCTAGCATTGATTGATGAGATATGGGTGCAGTTGTACAGGTCACCATAGGTGACTCCGACTTGCGTACTAGTATGAATTATTAAGCAGACAATTATTTATATTTCTGTTGAGCTGCTGTGTTATGGTATACTTCTGGATTTAATGTTAGCGTACATTTGATATCATACTTATACATAGTGAATTCTCAGAAATTATACAGTTTTGCAAAGAGGATTACTATAAAGATAATTATGGTTTCAAACGTTTTGTTTTTACCCACTCAAATATTCTGTTTTGCACCATTCCAGGTTTTAATTGTTGAATGTTCGTATCGACGAGGATTATTGGCAAATCTCAGGATAGGTGGCTACTTCTGAGGGTAAAATCCTTATCCACTCTACTGTACTTACTTATGCTTTAACGTCACGTGTGAAGTGGGTTCGTTCCCGTTCACTAGCATACTCTGGTATTTAGGCACTCTTAGGTTTAAATTTATTCACTTTTTCCACGTTATCACACTTTATGGCTTCGTCATCTTCCAGGTGTCGGCTAGCACGACTCGAGTCGGAATCCTAGTGGATACTCTGGGTCGGGGTGTGTCATGTTGTCATTGCCTTGGCGCGACCGTTGGCGTGCGATGAAGGTTCGTTGGGCTAATTTTTGCACGACGTTTTTTTACTTTGCGCAACGAAAGACCTAAGTTGCACAAAGTGTTTTCTGTACTAGTGGCTACATTAAAATTGGAAATAAAATATGACCTTTATTCATACTTTCCCTATTAAAACAGACCAATGGTTTCTGAGGGCTTCGAAATTGACTACTAAAGCGCCTTCTGAACAACTTTAAACATCAAAAACCCAAACTATGAAGGATAGCTAACCACGATTTTATTGCGACCCAATTCTTTTCTTTCTTGGTTAGATATTAAAAACTTAGGGTAATTTACATTTTGCATTTTGAAGTTTGTGTTGAATTACAACTTCATACAACATATTAAACATTTCAACCTCTTATATTTACTTACTATTTCATTTTAATTTCGTAAAACAGTCTTAGTTTCTATTAGTTTCTCTATTATCTAGTTACATAGAAGTCGCGGGTATGCACCTGAGTCCATTTGATGTCAGCCACATTAATATTTTTTTTGCGTCAAGCGTGGGGACTTTCACACAAGAGTCAGCAAGAATGACCCGAACAAAAAGTTGCTCTGCAGGTGCACTCAACCCATCCGAATTAGGGGCAACGTGGGCAATTGTTGTACGTTGAATTTCCAACGACTAAATTTAGGTGCCGTTAAATTTCCAATAGCTTTAAAATTTTGAACTCATTCTTAATGACAAGTACATGGGGTGTATCGTGGGCCGTTCGATTATGTAATGGCTATATCATCAATGGTCCAGATTTTTTCGACTTAAAAATTGAAAAAATAAAAAAAAGTTATCCCTTGATATTCTTGGATAGTGACACATGACGTGATGAGATTAGTTAAAATTCTTATTGAAAACCTATCTATAAAATTCTTCCAGAATCATAACACGTGGCACCACGGGGATTTGTTAAAAATATAATAAAAAATCTATTCAGAAAAATTATAATTTTAGATAATGACATGTGGCATGATAGAATTTGTTAAAAATCCTATTTGAAATAAAACATAGTTTTCTAATTAATTAATTTTTTTTCTTTTTTAAGATTTGGATCCTCTTTAAAGTTATAATAATTATAGCCTGGTCAGAAAGATCATCTCCATTAGCTCAGGAGAGGATCTAAATCCCAAAACAAAATCCTAAAACAAAAATAAAAATAAAGTACGAGTTGGAATATGCATGCTGATATGGACATGAGGTTAAGGAATTTAATTTAATTTTTAATCTTAATTAAGGTATTAATCTAAAAGTAAACTTGTCCAAAGATTATTTTGATTCGCTTGTTTTCCTTTTTAAAGCTCAACCGGTGCACTAATGGCTAAAGCCATTGCCTTTCGTCTACCACGAGCTCACAGCCACATGCTGCCATACTTTGCAGCCCAGGCCTCGGCCACCTCATCCTCGTCCTCGAACTCGCAAAACGACTTCTCACCCACCGGAATTTCACCGTGATGATTTTTGCCATCCCATCTCCTGCTTCCAAGACTGAGTCTGAGCTCCTCAAGGCAGCCGCCACCCCCAAACTTTTTGACATTATTGAACTCCCACCGCCAGACATTTCCGGCTGTATTGGCCCCGACGTTGCTGTCGCTACCCTCCTTGCAGTCATGATGTGTGAAGTACGACCTGCGTTTCGGTCAGCCATACTTGGAATGAAGTATTCTCTTATTCCTACAGTGCTTATTGTGGACCTTTTCAGCACCGAATCTCTGTCAATCGGCGACGAGCTGGGGATTCCCAAGTATGTTTACATTGCTAGCACAACATGGTTCGTAGCTTTGACTATCTACGTGCCAGTTTTTGATAAAGAAGTGGAAGGAGAGTACGTAGACCAGACTGAACCGCTGAGAATTCTGGGTTGCAAGCCCATTCAGCCCGAAGACGTGGTTGACCCGATGCTGGACCGGACTGACCAATAGTATTTGGAATACGTAAAGAGTTTGTACTAATTTCCCGAAGAGTGATGGGATTTTGATGAACACATGGGAGGACTTGGAGCACAAAACAATAGATATGTTACGGGATGAGGGACTCTTGGGCAGAGTGGCTAGGGTGCCAGTTTATCCTATTGGACCATTGACGAAGCCGGTCCAAACAACCGGTTCAACCTCAACCGGTCTAAGGGATGAGGGCTTGTTTAATTGGCTAGACAAGCGACCTTGTGAATCTGTGATATTTATGTCATTAGGGAGTGGAGGGACTGTGTCCTTGGAGCAAATGATAAAAATGGCTTGGGGTTTGGAGTTGAGTAAACAAAGATTCATTTGGGTTGTACTACCACCAGCTAAATCCATAGATGCTGCTTTTTTCACTTCAGGTCATTTTCAAACTTACCAAATATATATCATCAATTTTTATTTGTTACCTTCATAGAAACTCTTATCTGCGTAAATGTACTAATTTATAGTATTTGATAAATTATTGATATTGTGTTACAATCGATACTTTCACTTAAATTTAATATCTTTATTTAAGGAAACCGAGACGATGACCCATCAACCTATTTGCCCAAAGAATTCTTGACCCGGACCCGTGACGTTGGGTTGGTTGTGCCTCTTTGGGCGCCACAAGTGGACATTTTAAGTCATCCATCAATAAGAGTATTTTGATCACACTATGGATGGAACTCAAGCCTCGAGAGCATCACCAATGGAGTACCGATGATGGTTTGTGCACTCTATGCGGAGCAGAGGATGAACGCTACAATGTTGACAGAGGAACTAGGTGTTGCCGTCAGATCAAAAGTGCTACCATTGAAGAAACTGGTTGGCAGAGAAGAGGTAAAGGAAATGGTGAGAAAGATCATGGTGGACAAAGATGGTTAGGCAATAAGAGGTAGGGTTAAGGAGCTTAAATTAAGTGATGCCAGAGCATGGAGCGTAGGTGGTTCGTCATATAATGCACTTTCTCAAAGATCAAGTGGCAATGAAAGAAAATGCTAGGAGAGCTGGAGAATATGAAGGTTCTCAAATATGCTTGTTGTTTTCAATAGGCATTTTAACCTATATGATCTTGAGAATTGTCTTAACTTATCAGTTTAGTCCTTAACAATAAGAATTGGCAACCTTTATTAGTGACCAAATTGAGGAGTCCCAACAACCATTTTAGTTAAAAATCCTTTTGAATATTATATGATGAAGTATGTTAATGCACAAAATCAGTAAGGACTTTGGTACAACAGAAAGTGTTAAGTTTGTGACCTTCGCTATATTGCTCCGGTCACTAGTATGGATAAGTATGTAAATGGATAGAGATAGGGAAGCAAACACAAGATGTACGTGGTTCACCCAGATTGGCTACATCCACGAAGTAGAGGAGTTCTCATTAATTGTGAAGGGTTTACATAAGTACATAGGTTCAAGCTCTCCTTTAGTAAGTACAAGTGAATGATTTAATACAAATGACATTAGGAAATATTATGAGAGAATGATCTCTATTTATAGAAGAGAGTTTCTAGTTTCATTCTAACATTGACATGTGTCGTGTTGTGATTGGCTTCTGATGTTGACACGTGTCGCGCTATGATTGGCTTCTGATGTCGACACGTGTCGCACTGTGATTGGCCTCCTGGTTGGAGGGAAACTCTTATGGGTCCTTGATAGTATAACGTTGACCGGTGCTCAGTAGTTTCGGGATTGGTCAAGTATGGTACAAACAGTGCTTCCCTAAGTTCCCGAGTGAGGGAAGCTCCTCGGTTGGGGACTTGCAGGATGTAAGCCATTGAGTAATCACAAAACTTCTAAGTACCAAAGTGTGGTATCATTTTCACTTGCCTTATCTGTCTTATATGTAGATGTGGTATCTTTCCTGGAAGTACTTTTCCTCCATCCAGGGGTGGTATCTTTAATTGATGAAGATGCACAAGGTAATGTATCAATTTCACTTGAAGCTTACTTATAGTTTCGGGTTTGGTCAAGTGCGATACAAAACCCTATAGTAGGAGTCTCCCAAGTCGCCGAGCTAGAAGATTTGCCGAAAGAGGTAACAGACAAGGTAAGCAATCAAACTTCCAAGCAAGCAACCTGGATCGGAGGTTCGACTTTGGCTTCCGGTTGATTGTTTTTCTTCTCCTTGTGTCGTAAACAGCAACAAGGATAAGGAGAAGCAAATGGAGAAGAGATGATATGAGATACTTTTGCTTTTGAAGAAGTAACTTTCCACATGCTTATTCTTTAACTAGGCTTGAGGGTTTTCTGGTTTCCTCCAGAGTATAAGGCTGACTCAAGAATTTGAGGGTCAAAACAAGTCCATCAAATCTAGAGTACGTTCGACCCTGATGATATGGGATACTTTTGCTTTTGACAAAGTAGTGGATGTATCGGCACGTGTTCTGTTACGCTTGTCTCCACATGCTTCCTTGTATCATTCTCACTTGCCCTATCTGTTCCTCAGGCAGATGTGGTATCGTCTCTGGAAGCATAAGATGTTGAAGATGAGTACTCGAGAGCAATGTCAGGTAAGTAATCAGGCAAGGGGTTCCAGGCAGTCAGTTCCTGACTGGAAGCTTGATTCTAAGTGCTGATTGATTGCTCTCTTTCTTCTTGTCTTGCAGGTAAGAACAAGGCCAAAGGAAAAGACAGAGAAAAAGCATGATATGGGATACTCTTGCTTTTAACCCTGATGATATGAGATACTCTTGCTCTGGTGTGGCTGGTTTGCATATGTATTATTGGGGGGGAAGAAAGCTGAGTATTTTGAGAGGCTTCGTTAGGAGTGCCCTCTCAGATATGAGGAAGGGTTGAGCATTTTTGCAAGTTTGCCTGTCCGTGGAGGATGGAGGTTGACATATATAGAAGTCTTCCTAACAACAAGTAGTAATGCTATTTCTTTACCCTTCTTGGTCGTAGCAATGTAGTGGGAGCTGCAAGCTTCACATGTTTTAACTTTGTCAGAGCACTTTGAAAAAATGGTATGTGGTATTTGGAAAGCTGATGTTGCGTGTGAAGATTGCAGACAAGCTTTATCCAAGGAAATCTGGCTCTCGAAGTTCGGAGAGCGATGCCTCTTCGATTTTCGAACAAGCAATCCTGTCGGGGATCTGGCTCTTGAGATTCAGAGAACGGTGCCTCTTCGATTTTTGAGAAAGCAATCCTGTTGGGAGTCTGGCTCTTGAGATTCGGAGAGCGGTTTCTCTTTGATTTTTGAGAAAGTAATCCTGTTGGGAGTCTGGCTCTCGAGATTCGGAGGGCGGTGCCTCTTCGATTTTTGAGCAAGTAATAATGCTATTCCTTTACCCTTCTTGGTCATAGCAATGTAGTGGGAGCTGCAAGCTTCACATGTTTTAACTTTGTCAGAGCGCTTTGAAAAAGTGGTCTATGGTATCTGGAAAGCTGATGTTGCGTGTGAAGATTGCAAACAAGTTTTATCCAAGGAAATCTGGCTTTCGAAGTTCGGAGAGCGATGCCTCTTCGATTTTCGAACAAGCAATCCTGTCGAGGATCTGGCTCTCGAGATTCAGAGAACAGTGCCTCTTCGATTTTTGAGAAAGCAATCTTGTTGGGAGTCTGACTCTTAAGATTCGAAGAGCGGTTCCTCTTCGATTTTTGAGCAAGCAATCTTGTTGGGAGTGTTTTCTCGAATGTGAGTAAAGGTTGGGCATTTTTACCAGTTTGCCTTGCCATGGAGCACGGAGGTTGACACACATTGGGACGTTTTAGATATCAAGCAGTGGTGCTGTTCCTTTACCCTTCTGGGTAATAGTAGGGTAGCTGGACCTTCAAAATTTATGTGTCTAAACTTTTTCAGAGATCTTTGGCAAAGTTATCTGTGGTACCCGATGAGCTGATGTTGCGTGTGGAAAGTGGTGCCTCTTCGAAATCTGAAGAGTGGTGCCTCTTCGGAATCCGGAGAGTGGTGCCACTTCGATTTTTGAATCAACGGCCCTGTTGCCCTTTCTTTTATAAGGGCACCAATTATGTGCAAGGAGTACATTCAGAGAGTTATTGCTTGTAGGAATTTTCCCCTTACTTCAGAGATTTATTGCACCTCATTTCTCCTTCATCATTTCTGAGAATGTCTGGCCCATCCGACCATCGTTTTGACTTGAACTTTGGTGAAAGGCAGCCATGCCTTCTCAAGACAACATATGACGCCCATCTTTCTTATCCCCTACTGGTCATTTTACCGTTGGGGACTCTGTGATGAATAATGATATGACCGCTGCGGTGGTAACCAGGAACCTTCTCACTCCCAAAGATAACAGACTACTTTTCAAACGGTTTGATGAGTTGGCTGTTAAGGATTCTCTGGCTCTCAGTGTTCAGTATGTAGGTTCTGTGTCTAATATGGTCCAACGCCTATTTGCTCGAACCCGCCACGTTGAATCATTGGCGGCTGAAGTGATAAGTCTCAAACATGAGATCAGAGGGCTCAAGCATGAGAATAAACAGTTGCACAGGCTCGCACATGACTATGCTACAAACATGAAGAGGAAGCTCGACCAGCTGCAGGAATCTGATGGTCAAATTTTACTTGATCATCAGAGGTTTGTGGGTTTGTTCCAAAGGCATTTATTGCCTTCGTCTTCTGGGGCTGTACCGCGTAATGAAGATCCAAATGATCAACCTTCGGTGCCTCATCCTTCTGGGGTTCTGCCTAGTACTGAGGCTCCGAATAATCACCCTCTGGTGCCTCCTCGATCTGGGGCTCTGCCGACTGCTGAGACTTCTCCTGAGCAACCTTTGTGAAGGCTCCCTCTTGTTTGTTTATTTTGATTCATGTATATGTATATATTTGTAACTTATCAAAGATATCAATAAACAAGCTTTGCTTCATTTCAACGTATTGTGTTAAATACATCAAGGCCTTCTTCACTAAGTTCTTTGAATTTTTCCTTTTGTTGAAGCTTGTATGTTGAAGCTTTGTGAGTGAAACACGTAGGTTGAGGTAATGCTCCCTTAATTTCCTGAGTGAGGAAAACTTCTCGTTTGGAGACTTGAAAAATCCAAGTCACTGAGTGGTCGTGAGACTTCTGAATATTAAAGTGCAGTAGCATATGGTAGGAGTCCCCCAAGTCTCCGGTTGAGGAAGTTGACGAAAGAGACATTTCCTTTCTAAGTGGTAGCCCAAAACTCTTTTTTCATATATATTTGTTATGAAAGTTGTTAGGCCCAAAGAAGAGGAGGCTTAGGCAATTTTTTTTTTTTTTTTGAATTTCCGAATTTTCGAATTTTCGAATTTTTGAATTTTTGAATTTCCGAAAAAAATATTATATATATATTTTAAAGCTTTGTAGGTGAAGCTTTGGTGTTGATGCTTTGTAGGTGAAGCTTTTGTGTTGAAGCTATGTAGGTGAAGCTTTGAGGTTGAAGCTTTGTTGGGCACCATGAATTGATTTTGCTTCACACTATCTTGATCAAGATAGTGTGAAGCTTTTGTAGGTGAAGCTTTTGTGTTGAAGCTTTGTAGGTGAAGCTTTTGTGTTGAAGTTTTGTAGGTGAAGCTTTTGTGGGTCAAGCTTTTGTAGGTGAAGCTTTTGTGGGTCAAGCTTTTATGGGTCAAGCGTTTATGGGTCAAGCTTTTGTGGGTGAAGCTTTTGTGGGTGAAGCTTTTGTAGGTAAAGCTTTGTTGGGCACCATGAATTGATTTTGCTTCACACTATCTTGATCAAGATAGTGTGAAGCTTTTGTAGGTGAAGCTTTTGTAGGTGAAGCTTTTGTAGGTCAAGCTTTTATGGGTGAAGCTTTTGTGGGTCAAGCTTTTGTGGGTCAAGCTTTTGTGGGTCAAGCTTTTATGGGTCAAGCTTTTGTGGGTGAAGCTTTTGTAGGTCAAGCTTTGTTGGGCACCATGAATTTATTTTGCTTCATACTATCTTGATCAAGATAGTGTGAAGCTTTTGTAGAATTTGTAGTTGTCCTCAATTGATGAAGCTTTTGTTGGTGAAGCTTTGAAGTTGAAGCCTTGTAGGTGAAGCTTTGGAGTTGAAGCTTTTGTTGGGTATCATGAATTGATTTTGCTTCACACTATCTTAATCAAGATAGTGCGAAGCTTTTGAGAATTTGTTGTTGTCCTCCATTAGTGAAGCTTTTGAGAATTAGTTAGCTTGTTTCTTGGCATTTATGTTGTTAGTTCGTAGTTATTTTAGTATTTTAAGCTATTTTCGTGTGTTTGTAGGTCCAAAGGGTTAATGTGGCAAAGAAGTGCATTTTGGAGCATATTTGGGCATGGAATGGATAGCATATGCTTGGAGCAAAAGGAATGAACAAAATTTGAAGTTTGTGCATCATCATCTCCCTATAAATAACCATTTTAGCACACACATTTCACCCAACACATTCACCTACCACTACATCCACTCATTTCACCTAACACATCCACTCATTACAACCACCCAACACATTCACCTACCACTACATCCACTCATTTCACCCAACACATCCATTCACCTACCACTACATCCACTCATTTCACCCAACACATCCACTCATTACAACCACCCAACACATTCATCTACCACTACATCCACTCATTTCAACCACCCAACACATTCACCTACCACTACATCCACTCATTACCACCACCTACTACATCCTCTCCCTAGCCTATAAATACATTCATCCACCCTTCACCATAGGGAGAGATATCAATCCAAAACACACACACACACACCATCTACACAATTCTCCACTCTTTGCCGCATTCAATACAACCTTCATCCAAACACATCCATTCATCTTCACATCCATTCCTCCATACAAACAAACCTTCAAATACTTACCAACACCTTGTGCCGTAGCAAAGAAGGGAAGGAAAGTGCTTGGACGTGCTTGCTGTCCAACTTGGATCGTTGGAGCGTTTAGGTGTTTTCTTTCTTTTGTTTCCAATGTTTAAATTCATTTTCTTTTGTTTTGTTGTGAATATGAGTGGCTAAACCCCTCTTGGCTAGGGGTGATTTCAAAGCCATGATTATGTGTGTAATATGATTTGATGAATTTCAGTTATGAACTCTTGAATCATAAATGCAATTGGCTTAACTATTTGATTGATAACTTATTTGTATTTGTTGATTAAGGGTCGACACTTAATTGGCATGCATAAATCAGATGCTAGAATATAAGAAAGTTTCACATAATCGTTACAAACTTATATTCATAAGTAGTGGAGGTCGTTTATAAACGATCGCGTTAAGTTTAATTCTAGCATGAGTAACATGATGTCATAGTTGCAAGTGCTTTGTCAATGCTTATGATTTTCATTAAACGTAATGATCTTTGATTGTATCTCTATTATGATGTCATGTAGGGAACTTTAGAAGAATGTTTTGGGCTGTCGAATGATGTCATCCAATCCAATAAAACAAGGAAAATCTGAGAGTTAACTAGTGATGTCACGGTTAATTTGGAGCATTGTCGTTCATAATTCAATGAAGTAGTAACCGGAAATCGAGTTATTTGCAAACATGTCATGTGTGGAGAAAAAGCCTCTAGCTATCTCATCCATCATCTTATTTCTCACATTTGTTTTACAATCTGTCTAATTTTTCATACTTGTTTGTTTGTTTCAACTTCATCCAAATCAAAACCCCCTTTTTAGTTTCTTGTTTCAAAGTGTTTCAAATTTGTTTTAGTTGTGTTCTTAAGTGTTTTGATTCAAGTAAAAGTCAATTTTCGTCAAAGTCATTCCTAGTGTCTAGTGTAAGTTTATTTGGTTGTTTTAAGCTGTTTTGAGTATTTTAAGTTTGCTTTGAGTCTTGTGAGTCTTGTTAAGTGTTTTTAAATTTAGTTTTATGTTTTTGAGTCAGTTAAGAGGTTATTAGAAAGCCCTCATAATCCCCAGTCCAGAACGATCCCTACTTATACTTGTACTACAATTGTCAAAAGAGGGTTAAATTTGTGTGTTAAGATAATTTTCGCATTAGTAGGTTAAAACCCCGCTTGTAGAGTTGGTCATTAATGATCAAGTAACGGGTAGCCTTGTATCGAATCTGCTTAGCTTGGACTTTGTCATTTGGAAGGGTGCCATGAGCAAGGAATCTATAAATCGGGGTAATCCAACTATCTCCTTGTTGTAAGTTGCACACTTCCGCAGCCATGGTGCTTGGTGCTGCCAACAATTCAATATGAATTTTTCTCCCAATCTTGTCTTCCACCGCTGAGGCGAGGCAAGCCAAAGCATCTGCATGACTGTTTGCTGCTCAAGAATTTGGGTGATCTGGTAGTGGAAGTGCTTGAGAAACAATTGTGTTTGTGCCAGATATGCTGCCATGGAGCTATCCTTAGCGTCAAAGTTATTGGTGACCTGGTTAACCACCAATTAGGAGTCACTGAAGATATCAATTCGTTTAACCCCAAGGTGTTTGGCCAAACGTAAGCCTGCTAGGAGGGCTTCATATTCGACCTCATTGTTCGACGCCTTGAATTTGAAACGAAGAGCATACTCCATCGCCACTTTGTCAGGGGTCGTAAGGACTAATCCTGCTCCACAACCCTGTTGGTTGGACGAGCCATCAACATATAGACACCATTCTGGGGCTGTTAATTCTATTTTCTGAGCTTCCGAGGGTAATAAAACCACTTTTTTAGGCGTAGAAACAATGTCAATAGGATATGTGAAGTCGGCGATGAAGTCTGCCACTGCTTGGCCCTTCTCAGCTGGCTTTGGTTGGTAGGAGATGTTAAACTCACCCAATGCTATCGCCCATTTGATCATTTGCTCAGAAGTGTTAGGACTTTAGAGTATCTGTCAAAGAGGATGATTGGTAAGCACGATGATGGAGTGTGCTTAGAAGTAAGGGCGAAGTTTTCGAGCAGACATGACCAATGCTAGAGCCAATTTCTCAATGTTGGAGTATCGTGTCTCTGCATCTTGTAAGGCCTTGCTAGCGTAGTAGACAGGCCGTTCGACATTACCATCATTTTGAATGAGAACGAAACTTACTGCTGAAGCCGATATCGACAGATAGATAATGAGAGTGTCACCAACCTCAGGTTTGGAAAGCAAAGAGGCTTTACTCATGTAGTCTTTGAGGTTCTTGAATGCCTCAACACATTCATCAGTCCATGTAATGTACTTCTTACTTCCCTTAAGTGCTTTGAAGAACGGAGCATATATGTCTGTGGCCTTAGAGATGAACCTAGTTAAGGCTGCCACCTTGCTAGTATGGATCTGGATGTCTTTCGAAGTTACCGGTTCCTTCATGTCGAGGATTGCTTTAATTTTCTCAGGATTAGCCTCAATGCCTTGTTGGCTTATCATGAAGCCTAAGAATTTGCCAGAGCCTATGCCGAAGGCACATTTGTTGGGGTTCAACCTCATTCAATACTTCTTCAGAATGGTGAAAGTTTCAGATAGGTTGGTGATGTGTTGGTCAGCATGTTTACTCTTGACTAGCATATCATCAACGTAAACTTCCATGCTCTTCCCAATCTGTTCGGTGAACATTGAATTGACCAATCTCTGATAAGTCGTTCCTGCATTCTTTAGGCCGAAGGGCATGATTTTATAGCAATATAGTCCCCTGTCAGTAGTGAAGGTTGTGTGTTCTTGGTCCAGAGGGTTTATGAGGATTTGGTTGTATCCTGAGTAAGCATCCATGAAGCTCAGGAGTTCACACCCTGCCGTAGAGTCTATAAGTCTGTTTATGAGAGGAAAATGAAAGCTATCATTCGTGCATCCTTTGTTTAGGTTGGTGTAATCGACACACATTCTCCACAAAACCTTTTGAAGCGGGAGACTTTCCTTGGTCGGATTCTTCTTAATAAGGACAACATTTGCTACCCACGTTGGATAATTAACTTCGCGGATGAAGCCTATGCCTTTGAGTTGTTCAACTTCTGCCTTCATTGCCTCATACCGTTCAGCGTCATAAGATCTTCGTTTCTGTCTCATTGGTTTAGTTTTGGGGTCAATACTTAAGCGATGATAGATGATATCGGGAGAGATGCCTGGCATGTCCTCGTATGACCAAGCGAAGACCTCAGTGTTCTCTTGCAAAAAAGAGATCAATGCCGACCGAATGGGTGGTGACAAGGTGGTGCCAATCTTCACCATGTGATCCAGATAATCTTTTGAGATAGAAACCTTTTCCAACTCTTCAACGGGTTGTGCTTGCTGGGTGAAAGAGTCATCTCGAGGATCATCGGGTTGACTGTTGCCACCGTGAAGATCCAAGTTGGCTTCGTCTGGGCTGGTCTTTATGACTTGGTCATGTATAGAAAGGGTTTCCTTGGGTACAAGCAGGTGTTGTTGCTTGACCGAAGTGTTGTAACATGATCGTGCACTAAGTTGATCTCCTCTGATGTAACCATTGCCATAGGGGGTTGGAAATTTCATCAACAACATATGTGTAGATACCATGGCATTGAGGCGTGTGCGTCCGAAGATGACATTGTATGCCGTTGGGCAATCAACCACCAGGAAGTTAGCGGTAATGGTAGCTGTGTAAGGGCATGTACCAATGGTGAAAGGTAAGTGTATGCTCCCCAAATGTTGCACGATTTCACCGGAGAAGCTTATCAGAGGGGAAATCGAGTGATCGAGCAAGTGTTCAGCTACATTATGTGCCCTGAAAACTTCAGCAAACATGATATTGACCGAAGTCCCTGTGTCTACCAGGATTCGTCGTACTTCAAAGTTGGCTATGTGAGCTTCCACGATGAGTGGGTTGTTGTGAGGGTAGATGATACCTCTTTCTTCCTAAGGGTAGAAACATATTGGATCCCATTTAGGCTTTTGATGCTTACCTCCCCTGATGTCTTCCACGTGAAACACTTGGTGGCCAGACCTTAAAGCACGTTCGCTATTTTTCATGGCCATGTTGGAAGATTTAGATATGGGTATGCCACCACTTATGGAATATATCACATTCACCTGGCATTGGTTACGGTTACCCCTTAGAGGGTGAAGGATGAATTGATCAATTTTTCCTTCACGTGCCAAAGCTTCAATATGATCACGAAGAGTGATACACTTCTCGCCGTCATGGTCATTATGCTCATGGTAGCAGCAAAACGTGCTCGTGTTATTCATGCGCTTGTAATCTGGGTGCCTTGGCTTTGGTTTCGGTATCAGGTATGATATGCTGGGGTAAATGGCCACGCATATGGCGTTCAAATGTGTGTATGCCTCATACCTCGGGGTAGGCGCTGTCCTAACACGTGCTTAACCCACTGTGTTGACTACCTAGGGTCGGGGATTATCATGGCGATACCCTTGGTTATCGCGGTAGTGTCCCTTACTCCTTTTACTAAAATGAGACTGGTGAGGATGGAAATCTTTCCTTTTGCCCTGAGATTGATATTTCTGTTGACTTGGCAAAGTATTAAAAGGCATGGGGAGGCACCGCTACCGTTTGGAAGGTCAAGGTCTTCTCATTTGGTTGGATCTGGCTTCCATTCCCTACTTGCTGATAAGGGGTGGTTGTGGGGGGTTTCCCTTGATATGTTCTTGCCTCGGCGAAGGCATGGTTGTAAGTCTGTGCCATCATCTCAGAGTAAGTCTTCCAAGTGTTGGCATTGATCATGTACTTGAAGAAACAATCACGTAGGCCTGCTGTGAAGGCCTTGAGGGCGGTCTTGTCGTCTGCCTCAACGCAGCGAGAATACTCATGGTTGAAACGACTAGCATACTCTCGTAGTGATTCGTCCGGCTTCTGGCGAATATTGTACAAGTCATCTGCAGAATGCAAGCGATCGGTCTGGAAGATGTGTTAAGAGACAAACAGTTTCCTCAGTTCCTCAAATGAGTTTATTGTCTCAGGTGGAAGACGACAATACCAATTTAGAGCTTATCCAGAGAGAGTGGAGGGGAAGAGAAGACATCGCTCTTTGTCGGTGTGTATCCGATATGCCATGGTGGACTCAAAGAGGTTAAGGTGTTCAATTGGGTCCTCCATTCCAGTATAGAGTTGTAAACCAAGCTTTTGTTTTGTTTTCGCTTAGGGGGATGTCAAGGATCCTCCTTGTGAGAGGGCCATGCCTGGGTTGGTTCCAGTCAGGTATCTCGGCCTAACATTCGGCCTTCAACTTGTTTACTTCCTCAAGGAGCTGTAGGACAAAGGGATCTTGAGTGGAGTCATGTACCACTGGGATTTTCTTTCATAAGTCTCCATCGCCTCTTGGAAGTAGGAAAGTTTGAGCAAGGGCGTGTGATTTTTCCTTGGACTCGCCGTACTGACTTCTAGGGCGAGTCTGTCGGAATACCTTAGAGTCCCATGTACCTTCATGTTCCTCTAGGACATGTCGTTCCTTCCCTAGATTGGCAGTTGGCCTGAGTCGTGGGAGGGGACCGAGTCTTTCAGAAACCTTTGGGTCATTGATCTTCGAGCATATGTGGAGGGGATTCTCTCGACGTTGCTTAAGGAAGTCTCGACAGTCACGATAAACGGCTTTCGATCCTTCCAACCCTTCTGCAAAAATGTGTCTTCCTCCACTTCTCCTGCTTCGGGTCGAAGCAGCTGAGTTGAGAGAAGCCTCATGTTGATCAATGTTTTGATGATTAGCTTGCTCCTCATCAGGGATACCCATGTCGAGTGAAGGTGACCCTCCGTGTTGGGGGGCACCCAGATGACGGTTGATGTCCACAAGGGCAACAAGCTCGTATGTTTGAGTACACCTAGTTTCATGGAGCGTTTCAAAGAGCTTCTCATACTGCTCCTGAAGGACCTCATTCTTCATTGCTATCTTGTTGTTCTGAGCTTCTAGCTCATCGACTTTAGCTTGAAGAGTAACCCTCTTTCCTTCCTTCTTTCGTTGCTTCGCATTAGGTGCAAAAAAGGTGTCATTCTATGTGCTGTGGCTTCCTTCACTCCCTATGTTGGAGAGGGATACCTGGTCAAAATAGAATGTACGAATGGTGGAAACCAGCTTGACAAAGCTGAAGAGAGTGGGAATAAGTGTCGTTCCCACAGACGGCGCCAAATGTTGATGCACAAAATCAGTAAGAACTTTGGTACAACAGAAAGTGTTAAGTTTGTGACTTTCACTAGATTGCTCCGGTCACTAGTATGGATAAGTATGTAAATGGATAGAGATAGGGAAGCAAACACAAGATGTACGTAGTTCACCCAGATTGGTTGCGTCCATGGAGTAGAGGAGTTCTCATTAATTGTGAAGGGTTTACACAAGTACATAGGTTTAAACTCTCCTTTAGTGAGTACAAGTGAATGATTTAATACAAATGACATTAGGAAATATTGTGAGAGAATAATCTCTATTTATAGAAGAGAGTTTCTAGTTTCATTCTAACATTGACATGTGTCGTGTTGTGATTGACTTCTGATGTTGACACGTGTCGCGCTATGATTGGCTTTTGATGTCGACACGTGTCGCGCTGTGATTGGCCTCCTGGTTGGAGGGAAACTCTTCTGGGTCCTTGACAGTATAATGTTGACCGGTGCTCAGTAGTTTCGGGATTAGTCAAGTATGGTACAAACAAAGTATAAGCATCAATAAGATATATGGCGGAATGGTGTGTATTCTCTTACAATTTGGCAAATTACATGTGCAGAATAAATTTTGTTCTCAATCACACCAATTGGTCTGGTCACATAAATTACACACACACACACACACACATACATATATCCCTTTAAAGAAAAGTATCTATTTTGTTATTATCAAGGTTCTAAAAAACGTTAGACGCTAGTCTGGCGGTAGGCTGTGGCCTAGCGCCTAGGTTGCGTAGGTGGATTTAAGTAAATTTACCTAGGCGTCTAGGCGGACACGTAGGCTGCGTAAGTGGATTTAAGTATATTTATTATTTATTATTATAAATATGTACGTATTTACTCATAAAAAAACTGTACTTCCATTTTCATTAGTTTTTAGTTCACAAATAATGTTCTTTAATTAATAGGCAGTATAATAAACAATTAATTGACAACTCTCATTAACAGATTGACTAGGTATATTTTGGAATTTACTATTTGGGTGGACAAGCCCATTAAAGTGTATGGAAGCCCATTAAATTCTCACTTAAAAACAACCAACTGACGACGTCGTTTAACCTTAGGTTATTTTAAAAGGTTACTATTCATCGTCTTCTTCTTTTCTTCTCAACCTGCGCAACCTTTTTTTTACCTAGATGGTAGAGAAGATGAAATGGTGCAGCTCCAAAAACTTAGTTAATATGCTGCCTCCCAATGTTGCCTTACCCCACCTAGCACCTTGTCCCGCCTAGTCCCCCGCCTAACGCCGCCTAGTGGGTTATAAGATTTTTCTAACGATTAAGCCTTGATCGGAACAACAACCAGTTATGGAGTGCCTAGGCGGATTTTTAGAACACTGGTTATCATACACGGATGAATATTCATACTACATAACATGATTCAGTCAATTGTTTTAACAGTCTCCATAAAAGTTTATTTTAACAAAAAATCATGCTATAACTTTCATTAATGAAAAAGACTTAAATTTTAATGAAAAATCCTTAAACTTTAATAAAAATGATAAAATAACTTAAATTTTAATGAAAATGACATAATTTTAATATTTAAAAACTGATGTGCGGGACCCGCATGTCCTCACACATATTGTTTATTAAACTTACTACATTGTTTATGAAACATAATGATACTACACTATTTATGAAATTTACTATACTATTTATGAAACTTACTACATTGCTTATAAAACTTAATGGTACTACACTTTTTAGGAAACTTAATGGTATTATACTATTTATGAAACTTGCTACATTGTTTATAAAAGTTAACGGTACTACACTGTTTATGAAACTTACTACACTATTTATGAAATTTAATAGTACTACACTGTTTATGAAACTTAACGCGCATTGAGCACACATGTTTAATAATACCACCAGACCGTAGTACTAAGTGCCAATTTTTTTTAACAATCATGTTAAATGCACGAGAAGCAGGTAGCTTGGCAAATAGACGTAAGACCATCTCCAATAAATAGGTTTAAGTCCTAAACGAAAGGATTTAATATAAGCCTCCGTAGCCAAGCCTAATTACGTAAATATCATATCAATAAACATGCTAGAAAGACATAATCAGCTAATAGTTGCATAACTAATGGGTAATCTTAAGGTAATGTTACAACAAAATTTCAAACAAAATCTTAATTAAGGGTAGCTATCAATTTGTTTTGGCTTTATTGGTTTGAATTTGATATACACACTAATGCAAAAGAATATATTAAAACCGGTTTTGCGGATTGTTAAATAGGTATTAGGTAGGCTTGAAAATTTCTTTGTTTTACATCGAGCTTTGCTGGGCTTCACTAAAAAGATGAAATTGAATTATGACCTTTATTCATACTTTCCCTGTTAAGACAGACCAATGGTGTCTGAGGGCTTGGAAATTGAGTATTGAAGCACCATGTGAACAACTTTAGCCAGCAAAAGCCCAAACCGTGGACAGTTAACCACGATTTGATTACACCCAATTCTTTTCTTTCTTCGTTAGGACTCAGATATCAAAAGTTACGATAAATTATATTTTACATTTTTAAATTTGTGGTGAATTGCAACCTTATATAATATTTTTAAAAGGGTAATGCTAGGTAGACTAAATTTGTAAACCAAATTTTGTAAATTAAATAATGTGGTTACTGATGATTGAACTATTATTTAAGTGATAATTAACGTGCTTATTTGGTGACACATCATTTGGTTTGTAAATTTTTCTGCAAATTTAATTTCCCTAGTATTACTTCCTTTATAATATTTCAACCTCATACTTTTACTTATTATTTCATTTCAATTTCGTACATCTATCTCAATTTCTATTAGTTTCTCTTTTCTCTACCTAAGTGGGTGTCGTGGGTCCCATAATTTTTGTGCCATGGGGATTAAAAACTAATATTGCGGATAACAAGTACAATATTAAATTATTAGACCAAAATTCCTCATTTTTTGTGTAAATAATATTGTCATATTAGAAAAATAGGATGAATAACCTTGAATCAAACACATTATTTAGGGAACAAATGCTTATTAGCCACAAGACTATAATATCGTTCCCCACTTTTAGTGTACATATTCTTGCTCTCCCAAGGTCCTCATTTTGAGGATCTGTGTGGACTAAATGCATATAGGCCACAAGATTATAGTAGTTAGATCCAAATGCTTAAAATATTTGACAACTTAATAAACCAAAAACCAACTTAAAGTCCATGAATTTTTAGAAAACTCATTTTCTTGTTTTGGTTTATTAAGTTGTCAAATATTTTTAGCCTTTGAATCTAAACTAATAAAATCTTGTGGCTAATATCCATTTGATCTTCACATGTCCTTAAAATGAGGACTTTAGGAAAGCAGAACTTAGAGAGTTGAAAACACCTTCTCTATCTTGAAAACACAATCACTAGAAAAACCCTAGCCGCTGGCTCTAGCCTTTAGGTTGGGTGCCGGTGGCTCCTTTCCTCCTGCTCTTCTTCCCATTTTCTCTCTTTTCAGTTCTCTTATAATTTTTATCTCAGTTTTTCTTGAGTTTAGTCTCAATTTTTGCTAAGCTTGCCTAAATGTTTTGGGCTTCATACCCCTTTCTCGGCATTCATCACCGTTTTTTCAACGTTTTTTGTCAGTTTTCACTTTTGTTTTTTTTAGTTTTCCTTCCTCCCTCTCCTTTAGCTGTGCTTTTCCTTTCTTTCCATCATCTTCTTCTCCACCCAATTTCCAAATCCTAATCTCAGTTTTGAACTAATTCATCGCCAACTCCATTTCCCAGCTCCATCACACCTTCTTTTTCTTCCTCTTCTTTGCTTCCTCTCTTATTTTACAATCCATAATTATGAATTAGATCTCAGAATGTTGGACTTGATCTTAACACAAGACCCTACACCAATAGCCCACTACCGAACTGGCACGTTGAAAAATATTGGGCGAAGTGTGGAACGATTCACGTCGGAACAAGGGTGTTATACACACCTCCTTTGCCCTCCGCTCCTTTTGTTGCGTTTGGCGACTATATGTAGGTGTGGTTGTGGGTGTGGTTTTTGATGGATTCATCTTGTTGAACACTTTCGGATCTAAGGAGGCGGCGGCAATTTGAGTTCTGCTGCTTGAGTTTAGAGTTTTTGTTGTTGTTGTTGTTGTTCGTTTTTGCTACGTACGGTCCTAAGTTTGTGTGGACCTCTCATTGTATCTTGAGTTGTAGCTCTCCTTTAGCTTGTGCCCTTTTACTCTAGCATCTCTTTGTTTATTTTGGATTTTGTGTTTAGTTTGGACTTAGTCCATCTATCATAAATTGTAATTTCCCATGATGTTTAATGAAGTTTAATTTCTAAAGAAAAAAAAAAGGAGAGCAGGACTCCATGTGTACATAAATGAATGACACTAAATGAATATACAGTTAATGTTTCTTATTCAATTAAATTGTTTTTATGGTACACTGGTTTAGATGAATATGAAATGTTTCTTATTCAATTTATGTTTTTTAGTGGTTTATCAAAATGTGCTCTCTAGCATTTTATTTTATTTTTAGTTGGAAAAGGTTGAATAAGTTTATGCTTATACGATGGATGTTTAGTTTGATTGTGTATTTTGAGAAAAAAAACATATTCATCTCACTGATGAAAAGCTTATCAACCGACATTACCCAACCATTAAACTTCATTGAAGGCAATTGTATGTAACAGATCAAATGAAAAGGAATTCTAGGGTCTTTACTATTCAAAGTAGTTACGTCAAGATATGACAGTCATGTATCGACATTGTCTCTAATTTTATCACTTAGCCTAATATTTTGGGTGGTATCATCTTGGTGGATTTTAAATGTAAAATATTATTATAAAAGACCTCACAATGGGCTAGCATAATATGGTTCTAATCCATATTTGGCAAGAATCGAACTTAGGACATCTAATTTATAAGTGAAGATAAATATCACTAAACCGTACCAACTATTTTAAACCTTAAATTATTGTTAACATCTTTGGTGTAAAATCTTAATATGAATACATAACATCTTTGGCAGTGGCGGAATCATGATTTTATGTGAGGACGGACCTCACATAAATGTCAAAAATATAAAACAAATGGATAGTATTGATAAGATGGTGGAATACATGTTTGAATTGTCAGTGTAAACACGGAAAATTCCTGAAACGAAAGAGACAAGAACAACGTGCACAAACAAATATTTGTATTTGATGATGTTGGGTTACAATCTCTCTCAATTTTGATCCTCTGATTCGATCTCCGTAAGGTGTTGATTTGTGGATGTTTCGTTGATCCAAGGACCGTTGAGGCTTGATCTTGGATGAATTGTTGGAAGCTTCTTCAAGGGGCCGTGGGCTTGATCTTTGAAGGTGGATTTGAGCAGATCTTCAAGGAGTCGTTGGGGCTTGATCTTGAGGATGAATGTTTCTTCAAAGGCCGTTAAGGCTTGATTTTGAATAACGGTGATGAACGGATCTTCAAGGGCTTTTGGGCTTGATCTTGAAGAACAGTGATGAACGGATCTTCAAGGGCTGTCGGGGCTTGATCTTGAATTGGTGGAAGTTCTTCAAGGGCCTTTGGGGCTTGATCTTGAATTGGTGGATGGTTGATCCAAGGGCCGTCGGGGCTTGATCTTGGAAGAACGATGAACGAGGAATGAAGAACACTTTTTTCAAGGGCCGTCGGGGCTTGATCTTGAATTGGTGAATGATTGTTGATCCAAAGGGCCGTTGGGGCTTGATCTTGGAAGAACGATGAACGAGGAACGAATAACACTTTCTTCAAGGGTCATCGGGGCTTGATCTTGAATTGGTGGATGATTGTTGATCCAAATGGGCGTTGGGGCTTGATCTTGGAAGAACGATGAACGAAGAACGAAGAACACTTTCTTCAAGAGCCGTCGGGGCTTGATCTTGAATTGGTGGATGATTGTTGATCCAAAGGGCCGTTGTGGCTTGATCTTGGAAGAACGATGAATGAAGAACGAAGAACACTTTCTTGATTCTTCGGGAACCTAGGTGCTTGAGAGCTTCGGAGTTTCAGAGCTTCAGAGCTTCAAGAATTTTGCATAATGATTTTGGTTTTTCTAAATGAATGAATTAGCCTTCTATTTATAGAAATTTCCAAGGCCTAATTTTGAATATAATATTCCAGATGAAATAAGTCGTTTCTGCTAGGTGTTGACACGTGTCCTGTTTGATGACTTTTCCAACTTATTTTGATTTTTTGTTTAGACACACGCTACGTGTAAAATTTATGTAATACATAAGCGTTGAAACTTTAATTTATCGGTCAACATTTATTTACCAAAATTTCGATGTCTACAAATGCCCCCACTTCAAGACGCGTTGTATACATGTGCTTGTCGCGTGTAGGAGATACGTTTTGAAGTCCCTTACTGTAGATGTCGATCCAAGGGCCGTCGAGGCTTGATCTTGAATTGGGCTGGAAACTTCTTCAAAGGCCGTTGAGGCTTGATTCTTGAAGGTTGACTCGAACATATGACAAGCAGGCACGAGGTGAAGGTGACGACTTGTTGCTCTGTTCAATCTTTCTAATTCACACCTGAGCAGTTTGGTCAACGGTATGATCTTCAAGATTGATGAGCTCTTCTTCCAGTTGGTGACTTGATCTTTAAGGATTTGATTCAAGGGTGGTGAATCGGCACGTGCAGCCCACAACGCCTAGTAAGTCGACCCAAGAATTTGATGGTCAAAACGAGTTCATTGTCCAGAGTGATTGCAACCCTGATGATATGAGATACTTTTGATTTTGAAGAAGTAGCGGATGAATCAGCACGTGCTTTGTTGCACTTGTCTCCACATACTTCAAGGTATCATTTTCATTTCCTTTATATGTTCCTCAGGCAGATGTGGCATCTTTTCGAGTTCCTCATCTCAGACTCCTTCTGCTGAGTTGACTGTGCAGGCTGCATTCTTCTCTGCTTGTTTCTTCTGCACGTTGTCTCCACGTGCTGCAAAGTATCATTTTCACTTGCCTTATCTTTTCTTCAGGCAGATGTGGCAGCTTCTTTGGAAGTACAACAGTAGTGGGAGACGAGTACTCGAGAGCAGTGCTAGGTAGGCAATCAGGGAAGGGTTCCAAGCAGTCGGTTCCTTACCCGAGTTTGAGTGGAGGTTCTGGCATATTGTTTTCTTTATCCTTGTCTTTGTAGGTAAGAACAAGAACAAAGGAAATGACAGGGATAACGCATGATATAAGATACTCTTGCTTTCTACCCTGGTGATATGAGATACTTTTGCTTTGGAGTCATTGGCTTGCAGAGGTACCCCAAGGAATAAGGAACACTAAATGACCCGAGAGGCTTCGTTGGGAAGGCATTCTCAGAGATGAAGAAAGGTTATGTATGTCTGCCTTGCTATGAAGGGTGAAGGTGGACATTTATATGGATTAATAACCGGTACTGTTCTTTCACTCTTGTCGGCAACTGTTGGATGATTGAACAGTAAACTTCACGTGCTTTCTCCTTCACCGAAAATCTTCGACAAATTGCCCGTGATTTGCGCAAAGTTGAGTGTACATATGACAGGTGTTGACGCGGCTAAAAAAGACTGGCGCCTCTTCGATATCTGGGATCGGCGCTTCGACAAATTACCCGTGATTTCCGAAAGGCTGAGTTTGCGTGTGATGGGTGCTGACAAGTCTAGAAAGGAAGATCGCCCGTGGTTTCCGAGCAAGCCCATATTTTGAGAAAGCTAGCACCTCTTCGATTTTTGAATTGGCCTCTTCAAATTCTGAGCTCGCCTCTTCGATCTCTGAAATCCTGTCGGGTGCTGATTTTATAGAGGCACACAGTTCGTTTCAAAGCACACTTGAATTTTCGCTTGTAGAAACTCCCTTCTTGCACTTCTAAGATCTTGATTTGTCCGATCTCTTCTTTCTTTCAACACTTTTGAAAATGTCTGGCCCCTCCGATCGTTGTTTTGACTTGAACCTTGGTGAAGAGGCAATCCCTTCTTCTCCAGACAACATATGGCGCCAATCCTTCATATCCCCTACTGGTCCTCTTACCGTTGGGGATTCAGTGGTGAAGAATGATATGACCACTACAGTGGTGGCCCGGAACCTTGTCACTCCCAGAGATAACAGACTACTTTCCAAACGGTCTGATGAGTTAGCTGTTAAGGATTCTCTGGCTCTCAGTGTGCAGTGTGCAAGTTCTGTGTCTAATATGGCCCAACGCCTATTTGCTCGAACCCGTCAAGTTGAATCATTGGCGGCTGAAGTGATGAGTCTCAAACAGGAGATTAGAGGGCTCAAGCAGGAGAATAAACAGTTTCATAAGCTCGCACATAGCTATGCGACAAACATGAAGAGGAAGATTTACCAGATGCAGGAATCTGATGGTCAGATTTTACTTGATCATCAGCGGTTTGTGGGTTTGTTCCAGCAGCATTTGCCTTCGTCTTCTGGGGTTGTACCGCGTAATGAAGCCTCAAATGATCAACCTTCGGTGCCTCCTCCTCCCGGGGTTCTACCGAGTGGTGTGGCTTCAAACAGTCAACCTCCGGCGCCTCTCATTTCTGAAGCTCTGCCGAGTGGTGAGGCGTCACCTGATCGTCCTTGAAGATCCCCTCTTGTAAATCTGATTTGATTTGATTTTTTTTTAAGGTATGTATAATGCAAATTTATGTAAAATTTCTAGAAAAATAAATAAAATGGACCTTCTATTTCTCTCTATGCATTTTTTTTAATTTTTTTTTTATTATTTTTTTTCTTTTTCTTTTGGTGCTGGATGCACCAAGTTCCATCATCATTTTTTTACAATTTTTTTTTCTTTCTGCACATAGTTCCCATGCACCACCAGAAACTTTTGATCTGCCATGGGGCTGTTCCCCATCTTTGATCCACCATCCCATTTTCTATTATATATATTTTTTTTTGTATAAATTTCGATGATGGGCTGGGGGAATTTGCAGGGAGCAGAGCAAGGATGAAGACGACGGAGATGGAGCATGCACCAGTAAGGTTGTGGTTGTCTGGTCGTGGAGGAAGTCAACAGTTTTAAGCCTGCATGATGTTAAATTGGACACAGAGAGATCAGCACCAGAGAATGAATTGCCATGTAGGTGGAGTTGCTGGAGGTTCGGCAGGGTGGTGAGACGCGGAAGGTGGGGGTCGCCAATGAGACCGACGTTGGAGAGGTTGAGGGAGGTGACTGCGCCGTCAGATGAGCAGGTGATGCCTTTCCATGAGCAGAAAGGAGTGGAAGAATCAGGTTTCCAATCAGATAAGAAGCCCTGGGGATCAGATACAACAGAGGATTGTTTGAATGCATACAACAGCTCCACCACATCGCCGCCGCTGCTTGAAGACAAAGTTCTGGCGCCTGAGGTCGAACTTAGGAGCAGGTGGAAGTGAAAAAACAAACATCAACGGAAAGCAAAAGAATCCCATCATTCTTTGTTGTGATCTGAACTTCTAATCTCTCTCCAACATCATCAACCTTGTAGCAGACAAAGTCTCTGGGTACGATGTTCAGATATGTCGGGTCTCTGATAAACATCAAACCAAAGTACAGTAGTAGTACATCCTACAACATTTCAAATGATATAACCTTAATAATAATTTCTTCTGTTTTTTTTTTCTTTTTCTTTGGTGTTTGATTGATGATTTTTAGAACCCAGAAGAAGAAGCAAAAACACCCCAAAAATGTTTTCTGTGAATGTGACACTTAGAAGTGTCATACGATGAACAAATGATGAATGGTTCTGTTTGGAAGGTCAGAGCATAGGTGGGAGTGGCGTTGTAAAACTTTTGCGATACGTTGAAGGTGACGGGACATGATTGTTGAACATGGATGTGCACACCATGTGTGGCAGGTGGAGTTGCGGAGAGCTTTGAGGAGGCATTCCAAGGGCGAAGCAGCGCGAACTCGCCGTCGCTGGCTCGGTCGAACTCCTGCTATTGTTTCGTCAGTACGACTTTGGGAATCGATTTCTTGAACCAAGAGGAGTCCATGACCTTTGGAAATGGTGATTCGGGTACTCGAGTTCGGATCGAGGAGCTTCGTCACGAGTCTCTGGGCCTCAGACGAGAACCACGGTGGGCATTTGAAATCTCCTCTGTAAATCTTCCAGTACATGGCCACGAGATTGTCGTCTTGAAACGGCAAAAACCCGGCGAGAAGCACGTAGAGGATGACGCCGCAGGACCAGAGATCCGCCTTGGCTCCGTCGTATCTTTCTTTTTTTTTCGATGACCCGACCCGACCCACAATGCCCGACCTTGGCATGTCGGTGGCCGATGGGCTACGAAAGAAGGGGCTTGGCGTGAGGCCATGGCTGCTTCTGGACTCCAGCAGGCAAGCGCAAGTTGTCGAGGCTGGTAAGCACGCCATCATGCGGCGGACCGGTCTACCTGCTCGGGACCTTCGGATCCTGGATCCGCTTCTTTCGTACCCGTCTACGGTGTTGGGTCGAGAGCGAGCTATCGTGATCAACTTGGAACACATCAAGGCCATCATCTCCGCCCATGAGGTCTTGCTGCTCAATTCCCAAGACCCGTTTGTCACTCCATTTATTGAGGAGCTTCAGCGGAGGCTTTTGCGCCACCACCAAGCCACCACCAAACCCGCGAAAATCCAGGAGAAGGAAGGCAATGCCAATGAATCGAATTGGTATGAAATGGAAGAAACAGAGGCAGATGCACAAGTGAGAAGAGCTGCTGGTGGAAATGGGGAAGATGTTGTTGATGACGGTGCTGGTGTCTACGGTGATGCAGAAAGAGATGTTGCGGGTGCAGTGTTGACAGAGTTTGGCGCAAGGAGGAGGCAAGGCTTGGAGTCGTAGCGGGTCAGGTCCGTTGTGCTTGGTCTCAGGGCCATGGGCTTTTGAGGCGAGAAGGATGAGACTTCGAGAGCTGGGCTTGGTCCAGGATTTGGGCAGGGGGCCGGCCTTGGGCTCTCCCTTGATAAATGACAAAGAGTGAGTGGGCCAAGGGAGCTCGGCCTTGGCGTAGCTTGGAGTTAAGTGTGGATGGGCCTGCATTTGTACATACATACACACGTATATATTTCCCTTTTTTTTTTAACAAAGAATATGTATATATATATATATTTTTTGTACAAAGAAGTTGTTGCCTTTGTAATAAAATTGATTTTAGTCAGACTTTTAATAAATCCTTATTTTTTTTATTTTGATGTGACTGAACTCGAAATTTTTGAATATTCAAGCTGCCTACGTACCCCTCAAAGAAGAGATCAAGTCGTAACGTAGTTCAAATACATACATATTTTTTTTTGGTATTTTCTTTTTTTGTGCCATTTGCAGTTTCAGCTCATGCAGGCAAGGAGCGTTGGTGTGTTTGCAGTTTCAACTCGTGCAGACAAGGAGCATTTGGTGCCGTGTTGCAATTTCAGCTCGTGCAGGCAAGGAGCGTTGGTGTTACCTTTTATGCTCGTGCAGACCAGGAGCGTTTGGTTCGTGCAGTTTAGGCTCGTGCGAATAAGGAGCATTGGTTCGTCAAGCGATCTGAGAGAGTCGTTCCTCGCAATCTTCATAGCAAAGAGCCTTGACTGAGTAGTTGAAGAAGTCTTCCGGGAAGATGTCACGCATCGTGATGGGGATGGACGATCTTCGTGTCATAGTTTCATTATCTCCAACACTTTCACATTGTTCTGGAGGTGAACAGGAGCTGTTTTGCCCCCTTTCTGATTGGTGCACTTGTGAAGAAGACATATGCTTCTTGTGCAATTTCTTCGGAGTGACATGAATCCATCCTTCAACTTCGCTTGGCTTGACCGACATGGTTTTGGAGCATGCCCCCAACGTTTGAGGTGAAAATTTTGAGTTGACAGAGCCGGAAGTGACGTCTTCTTCCAGGATTTCGTCTTCTTTGTCTTCTTGGGCCTCCTTTTCAGTGCGGTCCTCTTGGGTTTGTTGCCGTGAAGATTGGCCAGTGTAGATGATGGTGCGCCTCCTTACCTTCAGTGGTCTTTTTGTGTCGACTTCCAAAGTTGCTTGGCGCTTCATCCTTGAATGAATCAAGCTTTGAACGTCATCTTTTCCTACTAGACTGTCGAGCTTTTCTCCCTTTGGCGTTGTCTTCCTATTTTTAGAAGGCTTCTTAGTTTCTTCAAGTCTGTCCAAAGCCGACCGTTGCGGAGGAGATCTAGCTGTGCCGCTTTGTTTCTTAGGTTTTGATAACCTTTTAAAGACAGATCTTTGCGGTGTTGGCGTCTCAAGCCTTTTGAAGACGGAAGTTTGGTCTCGACCACTGATGCAATCAAGTGCCGAAATTCTAGGTTTTGAATAATCCAGCCTTTCGAAGACTGAAGTTCGAGGGGCGAGTTTAGGCTCCTCTTTTGGCCTTGTGGCTTGTAGTCTTGGCTTCCTCATTTTTTTGTAGGTCGCCGATGTCCACCCTTTCTTATCACCAGTAGCTGCATCTTGGTTGCTTGCCCCCGGTGATGGTTGTGTAGGAGGTGTCTTGTGACTTGAACATTGACGGGAATGGTCATGCATGCTTCGGAGAGGCATATGATCAAGTGATCCAAACACAATAGTAGTAGTGTGTGCCGCAACCGTGTCTTCGAGGTCAAGCTCGATTTTCCCTTGTTGTGCTAACTTCAGGATGAGATCTTTCAGTACGAAGCACTTTTCCGTTAGATGGCTGATGAAGCGGTGGAATTTATAGTATCTTGGACTATCGGTATGATTTATCTCTTCCGGCCGTCTACACTCAGGCAAATCGATCACCTTCTTGTCCAGCAGGTCATCCAGCATGGCAACCACATCAGAGTCGGGGAATGGATAAGTCTTCTCCTCAAGCTCCTTCAAAGTGCGTCTACGCATCTCTTGATCACGAAAAGCTTCGGTTTGAATTGCCTTGCCTCGTGTGGAGATTTTGACGGGAGCTATGTTGACCGTCATCGCTTCCTTGGTGGGTTTCCATGCAGCCTTTTCCACCTTTGTCCTAAGAACTTTGTCGTCCTTGTAGTCGGCGATCGGTTCTTTCTTCCCATAATGGGCGATGCTCAACTCCATGTCATGGGCGCGAGTGGTCAATTCCTCGAAGGTCCGTGGTTTAATGCCTTGAATGATGTATTGCAAACCCCATTGCATGCCTTGGATGCACATCTCGATTGAAGAGGTTTCCGAGAGCCTGTCTTTACAGTCGAGGCTTAGAGTGCGCCATCTGTTGATGTAGTCAATGACTGGCTCGTCCTTCCACTGCTTTGTGCTCGTTAGCTCTAGCATGCTCATAGTGCGGCGGGTGCTATAGAAGCGGTTGAGGAATTCCCGCTCTAATTGCTCCCAGCTGTTGATGGACTCAGGCTCTAGGTCCGTGTACCACTCAAAGGCGTTTCCTTTCAGCGAGCGCACAAACTGCTTGGCAAGGTAGTCCCCTTCGGTGCCTGCATTGTTGCAAGTTTCAACAAAGTGGGCAACGTGCTGTTTCGGGTTTCCTTTTCCATCAAACTGCATGAACTTTGGTGGTTGATAACCCCTTGGCATCTTCAGGGCATCAATCTTTTTGGAGTAGGGCTTCGAGTAGAACAAGGAGGTATGTGAGCTCCCTTCGTACTGTGCCTTGATGATGTTGGTGATCATCTTCTGCAGCTGCTGGATAGAAAGAGATCCCATGAGTGCCGCTGCTTGGTCTGGCTCCGGTTTCACATCGTTTTTCTCCACCTGAGGCTCTTCTTCTTCGTCGTCTTCCTTCTTTAGAGGATCAATCTTCGGGTTGGGTTTCTCGCCGTCCTGCGCCTCTAGTCGATTGACGAGTGCTGTAATTTGCAAGTCTTTTTCTTCCACAGTTTGGGTTAGCCTTGCGATTGCTTCATTCATCTGAGCCAGCTGCTCATCGATTGAAGTTGCTCCAATGGTCATGACTTGCATGGCTGCACTGCCGCTTGAATCAGCATCGGAGAGCATGGATTCGGAGTATTTCCTTGGGCTTCCCCCCTTGGTGCCCTTAGTGAGGCTAAGGTGATCAAAGGCTTGTGCCTTGGGTGCTCTTGTTCCCTTGGCAGAGTTGATACAGAGGTGAAAGAGGTGGCAGAAGTAGCTCTTGCCATGCTTCGAGTCGTGATGCCCAAAGTGACACCAGTTGCGACAAGGATGCTCTTGTTCTTTGCGCCGGTTGCGGGAACAGTTTGAGCCTTCCTTGATGCCATTAATTTTGGAAGTGCGCTTGAATTTCTTGAACGGAGAAAGAGATGAGAGGTAGAGATGGTCCCACTGGGCGTGCCAATTTGTAAACACAGAAAATTCCTGAAACGAAAAAGACAAGAACAACATGCACAAACAAATATTTGTATTTGATGATTTTGGGTTACAATTTCTCTCAATTTTGATCCTCTGATTCGATCTCCGTAAGGTGTTGATTTGTGGATGTTTCGTTGATCCAAGGGCCGTTGAGGCTTAATCTTGGATGAACTGTTGGAAGCTTCTTCAAGGGGCCGTGGGCTTGATCTTTGAAGGTGGATTTGAGCAGATCTTCAAGGAGCCGTTGGGGCTTGATCTTGAGGATGAATGTTTCTTCAAGGACCGTTAAGGCTTGATCTTGAATAACGGTGATAAACAGATCTTCAAGGGCTTTTGGGCTTGATCTTGAAGAACAGTGATGAACGGATCTTCAAGGGCCTTTGGGGCTTGATCTTGAATTGGTGGATGGTTGATCCAAGGGTCATCGGGGCTTGATCTTGGAAGAAGGATGAACGAGGAACGAAGAACACTTTTTTCAAGGGCCGTCGGGGCTTGATCTTGAATTGGTGAATGATTGTTGATCCAAAGGGCCTTTGGGGCTTGATCTTGGAAGAACGATGAACGAGGAACGAAGAACACTTTCTTCAAGGGCCGTCGGGGCTTGATCTTGAATTGGTGGATGATTGTTGATCCAAAGGGCCGTCGGGGCTTGATCTTGGAAGAACGATGAACGAAGAACGAAGAACACTTTCTTCAAGGGCCGTCAGGGCTTGATCTTGAATTGGTGGATGATTGTTGATCCAAAGGGCCGTTGGGGCTTGATCTTGGAAGAACGATGAACGAAGAACGAAGAACACTTTCTTGATTCTTCGGGAACCTAGGTGCTTGAGAGCTTCGGAGTTTCAGAGCTTCAGAGCTTCAAGAATTTTGCATAATGATTTTGGTTTTTCTAAATGAATGAATTAGCCTTCTATTTATAGAAATTTCCAAGGCCTAATTTTGAATATAATATTCCAGATGAAATAAGTCGTTTCTGCCAGGTGTTGACACGTGTCCTGTTTGATGACTTTTCCAACTTATTTTGATTTTTTGTTTAGACACACGCTACGTGTAAAATTTATGTAATACATGAGCGTTGAAACTTTAATTTATCGGTCAACATTTATTTACCGAAATTTTGATGTCTACAGTCAGCTAATTACATTTTTTGAGAAGCTAAATCCTTTTTTCATGCTGAAATTAATAAAATATTAGGAATAATTTCGAGAACAAAATATATGAAATTTTATAAATTTAGTAAAAATTTAGAGAGAACAGAGAGATTTATAAACCTTAATATTGTTGTGGGTTGGAATTTGGAGGACAAATATATGAATTTACACGAAGGAGGGGAGGAAAACTCAAAGTTTATTATTCTTCAATTGGACCATATGAAAGAATATTTTTTTGATAAAACTAAATCATACTTTACTTTTCAATTTTAAGAGTTGATTTGTTTATAAAATAAGATGTTAAATGTAGTTTTAAGATGAGTGCAATTGGAATTGAAAAGAAAAAGACCTCTTATTTTAATTATTGGTGAATGGAATTTAAGAATTTTGTGTAAATTAAAAAAAGAAAGAAGATAATACTGAATTTACCAAAAAATTAAAATTATAATACAAATTATTTAGAAAGGATGAAAAAGTGAGGTAGGCCTATACATATTCTAAGCTTATGGTGACTCCGCCACTGATATTTGGTGTAAAATCTTAATCTGAATACACACATGATAAATGACAAACGTTTTCTCTTAAACCTGAGGAAAAATCAGGTTATATTTTTTACTGTCGGGTTGAGAGGTTCAATAGAATACTAAAACTTACTGATTCCACAGAATAATACCTGTGTTCCCCCTAGAATAAGGTAATTCACTATTTGAATTTCATAATCGATGCAGTCAACTTCTTAAATTTTATTTGATTATTTCGACAAAAAAAATCATTTGAACTAAAGATTGTTTAATCATCGAGATGTATGAAACTAATTAACAGTGTGAGTACCCATTAAATAACATATTCATGATGAATTATCCATGAATACATTTGAATGACTAAATAATCACTGTTTCGAATAATTATTTTTGTAGAGATAATCTTCAAATAAAGATTAAGAAACTGAACGATTGTGATTATTAAGTTTATACAATAAAGATATGTATCGCAGAAGGTCACATATGTGTATTCTCCACTGGAGGGACAAAAGTATTGTTCTTCTAGATACTTCATGCATATGGTACTTAAAGTTCTAGAAGCTAGATGACTTTGCTATCTATATGCATGTAGCATCTTTCATCTTCTTTTGTTAACTACCTAATAGTTTCATATTAAACTCTTGGTTAATTAAGATATATGGTTATTAATTATTCAAACAATTAACTGTAGTTCTCTTGTCTTCTGCAAGCTCACATGGGGATGGTTTATTTATCCATTGACTAGATCTAATATGTACAATTCAAATAATGACGATCAGCTAGATAATCTAAACTAACATCCTTCTAATTACTACTTTTAATTACCATCCAAATAATGACGATTTCGAGATCTAATTATAAAATTAAAAAAAAATAAAATACTCTAGCATCACCATATTTTTTATTTATTTAATTAAATCCTAGCCGCCGGTAAAACCGTAAAAGGTTTGTACGTCTCTGTCTTATAGTTTTAAGAATACGATAATTATATACGAACTTGCTTGAAGTAAAGTGTGCAATTGTATACTTCTTCGTGTAGGACTCAAATTCTAATTTCCAATTTTTGTCGAAGTTTAAGAGTCTATAGAAGCATCTCTAAACTAAGAAAATTTTTACTCTCTAAATTTTTTTTCCTACATTACCATTGTGCACTACAACATATATACTTGACTTCATTCGTACATTAAACCATGTTTTATTTTATTAATTTTTTTTTACATAACACAAACTTTAAAAAAAAAATATACAACAATATTCTATTTTAATGAGCATGAAAATTCATGCAAAGTAACCCAATGAGTTAGCTATAATAATTAAAATTTTAATTCATCATCTAAATAAATGGAACCTAACACACCAATTATAAATAACAAAAAAATAGCAATACGTGACAATGAATAAACAATTTTCATTAAAAAAATGAAATGACGAGCAGCTCTTAGTTGAGTGCAAATTTCAACTAATTTTAATAGTGCAAAAATGATGAGAGTGGTGGATTGCTTATTGTATTAGAAAGTGGTAGATTTCTTATCATCCTTTGGTTATTAATGTGCTTAAACTTTACCATTTGGATCACAATTTTTTATTTGTTGGATAAAGTTTTGGAATAGCATTTGATAATGACTTTAATTTTTTTTTTTTTGGTTGGTCGGCTAGATATTAATTAAGTGATTAAATTTAAGCAATTTTCAGCCATACTATCATGTAGACTATCTCTGGTGGTTGTTTTTTCTACTAATTAAAAGTTGAGAAGAAGAGATATATAGTCGATGTTGTTCATAGTAAGCTTATTATTAACATCAAGCGTTTTCAAACCATCGTGAAAAGTTGCATAATGGAGAATTGTATAAGAATTTGATCAGACAAATTAAGTTTGAACTTCTGTATTTATTTGCTTAGTACTATTTCTTTCTTACTTCTTCTGTTGTTTTATTTTAAGTTTGCTTGCATTCTTGAAGATGAAACTAAAAATAGTGAAGGAAGTTCTTGATGGTGGCAAGTCTCAAGTTTGACAAATCGAATAATAAACTCTAGAGGCGGAGCCAACTTGGAGAGATAGAGGGATCAACTTTAAAAATTCAAGTTTTTATTGAGAGAGAAATTATGTTGATCCCGTCATGAAATTTGAATTTATGTCGCTCTATGTTAAGAGTATGAATTTCAAATCAGTGAAAGAAGAAATCTTGTATTTGCTTATAAATAATTGGTCATTCTCCATATTATCAATTAATTTTATGATAGAACATAAACTTCCTTCACTCTATTTTATTGCATGTTGTATTAATAATCTAACATGCATGGAATAAAATAGTGTGTAGGAATGGGAACTTCAAAATTTAAGAGGAATTTCGTATCAAGCATATCTGGATTAATATAAGTTAATGTGAAAGATAAAAAATGATGAGAGGGTCGCATGCAATGTTTAGCATATAATTAGTTATGCTGATTTATGAGTCTGATAGAGGACTCTAACAGAGCAATTGGAATACGAAGATAAATATTATTTAACGTTTATAAACTCATCTTCTCACTCACTAATAGGGGGCATTGCCCCTTCATTTTTATTAGGGTTCTTTAAATATAGACCCTTACCTAATTATAAATATCCAAATAAAACCCAAATTTAAAAATGACTCCTAAGTATAGAAGTAATTGACCTATAATTACAAAATATTTACAATTTGTACCACAATATTCAAAATAAAAATCAATACATGTTATTACTCACCTTAATTAGAATGAAAATATAATTATTGCACATATTATTACCCCAAACATATATACGTTCAAATGTATAGATTACTACCATAAGCTCAATATATATACACTCACACACACACACATCAATCTACCTATGTTTAAATTTATGATGAGCAAATAACATATCTTTTGTAGGTAAATTAATATTGAATCAAATAACATTCTTTTATTTTGTAGTAATTTATTTTCCATGTATTATTACATATATTTGGCACATTTTATTATTATAAGATATATGTACAAATAATAGGTAAATTAATCTTGAATAAAAAAACAATTGCTTTATTTTGTAAGTAAATTAATTTTGAATCAAATAACATTTCTTCATTATGTAGGTATTTTATTTTGTATGTATCATCATATATATTGGGCACATTTTATTATTATATGTACAAATAATAGGTAAACTAGTATTGAATAAAATAATAACATTTTTTTTTTATGTAGGTAAATTATTTTGCATGAATTTTATGTATGTCAAGCATGCTTTTTTTGTTGTTATATATGTGTGTGTGTGTGTGTGTGTGAAATAATTTACCTACATTTATACTTAAAATATAATTTTATTGACTTAACTAAGCATGTATTAATAGATTTATTAGGCATGTTTTATTGTTATTATATATTATCCAATGAATTTATTATTTTTTTATTTTTGTAAAATCATTAATTCTCCCTTACAATTGTATGGAATTATTTGTGCAAATCAAACATTCAAATAGGGGTCTTTTGGGCATCAAAATTTGTGAAATAATTTACCTACATTTATACTTAAAATATAATTTTATTGACTTAACTAAGCATGTATTAATAGATTTATTAGGCATGTTTTATTGTTATTATATATTATCCAATAAATTTATTATTTTTTTATTTTTGTAAAACCATTAATTCTCCCTTACAATTGTATGGAATTATTTGTGCAAATCAAACATTCAAATAGGGGTGTTTTGGGCATCAAAAATTTTTTAATGTGTAAAGTCAAATATAATTAAGGAATTTGCTGATGTGGAATCTAGTCAATGTGTTTTATTCTAGTAAAAAACTTATGTTGGGTTTTATGTGGAGAAAATTAAGTTTCAAGGAATAAAGTCATATTTTCAGTTTTTATTATTTGGACGTACAACCAAGACAACGTGACCTTTGGGATTTATACAAGCAATTTTAATGCTTATTGGAGAAGCTGATATGAGTGAAGGAGAAATGCTAAGAAGACTGTCTCAGAGAGAAATTTTTTTTTTTTGAATTCTCTGTCACTTTATAGCTTGACATTAATCTTGTGTCACTATCATAAAATAGGGTGAAGTGCTGATTTAGTCATTGAACTATCACTTCTATGAATATTAGATCTCTGAATTATTTTTTCGTAAAATAATTCCCTAAATTCAAAGCTATTTATCCAATTTTTTGTAACTTAATTCACTTAACACACTTTAGATTGTAATACCATCATTTTTTTGCCTTAAAACCCTTAACATTTCATATAGATTATGAATCTGACGTCTAATTTACCTACCAAAGCTTCGAATCTAGATTAAGGATGTAATTGGCTAATTTTTATAACTCAACGACAGATTCTTCTAAAAAATTAGTTTAGATACCAAATTTTCACTAAAGTAATAATTGAAGAATTAAACTAACAATCTTATGACAGCATCCTGATCAACGCGCATAGACTCAGCTGCCATGATCAAGGTCTTATGTATTGTAGCAATCAGGGAGGACCTTATCGATTAGGTAGGACATTTCATAAATGAGTCTGAGCGGATAAAAATTTTCCCAACACTGTCAACAAACTTGGCGCATGTATCGACGTCCTCAAGTAAGTCACCCTTCAGCAGCACACAAACCTCAGGAAACTCTCCAGTCTCAAACTCGGTGGATCTCTCACAACTGCCCGTGCTAGCAGATTTCCCCTTCTCAGTAGATGAGTCAGTCACAATAAAATGAGGAGCAGGCTCAAACGCCACTTTAGCAGCAAAATCCATTTTCCCGCTCTTTATAGTGGTGAGCCTCTTAGAAGTCGATCCATACTTAGCTCTTAACGGACGCTTCGATACAAACTAGGACACCGGAGGCACCACTGAACTTTTCCGCTGGGCAAGTCTCTTAGCAATGGATGCAGTCACCTTCGAAGCAGCAGGTTTCACAGGCTCAGGCTCAGGCTCAACAGTCATTTTCGCCCCCTTGGGGGAAGTTAGATCAATGACAAGCTTATTGATAACAGACGAGCTCCCACGAGCATCAAAAGAAGTTTTTGGCTTCTTCTCAATCGAAGGCTCACAATCAGGTGAGGAATACCTCTTTTTTTCCACCACCATTGGCAGCAGGCTCTACAGCAGCGATCGGGCAAGCCAACACCTCATCCTTTATCCACTTTATCTCTTCCTTCGGGGGCAGGCCATCTTTTTCCCGACGAAGAGGGCTGAGCAACCAGGGCCATTCACGGTACTCAGCATGAATGCCCAAGGCGATGTGCACTCTCTACATATCTACCGAAGTTCTTGGAGTTGAGCCAAACTCCGAATCTACACAAAGCAAGAAAGATGATCAATAAATTGAAGTCATGGAGCAGCTCAACAAAAATTCAAGCAGGACAATAATGAAACAGTTCACTTACCGTTGAAAAAGGTAGTCGGGACACGCAGCTCCGAAGAAGAGTCAGACTCCCACTTTCTACTTATCTCCAAGGTGTCTCTTGCCCACTCATGATCGCCTTTGCTAGAAGCATCGATCAGCCTATGGCTAGATCTCAGCTGCCCCACGCCTTCCTTATGGCCGATCTCAAAGAAGTACCATAACACATTTATGGTCAAGCCAAGATCAAAGAACCTGCTCAAGTTCGAGAATCATACCATCGCACGAACTGGATTTGGGGATCACTGAGCAGGCGCACATTTCATGGAGCATAGCACCTCTTGGAAAAGACACAGTATGGGAAAAGTGAATCCCAACACAAAGTAATATGGAAGGAATTTGATTAGCTCTCTTCCTAGCAGAGGCACCTTCACCGCATGGTTCATGGCCGTTATCATCTTTCACCTGCTTGACACGAACCCCAGACAGAATCGCATGCTTGTACGCCTTAAGAAAATCCCGAAACAGCTCGTCAGAGTTGATCTTGACGTGCGCAACCTTGAAATAGCCTACCTTGTCAGAAGAACCACCTTGACGGTAGAAGAAGACATCCCAAAGTCTCTGCAAAAAGGACGAAGAAAAATATTTAGAAGGCAACTCACAAAAAAAAAAAAAAAAAAAAGATGTTTGCATATATATATATATATATATATACCCAAGAAAAGCAGCACGGATGTGGTCCAGTAGGAAGGGAGGCTCGCGCCTCCTTCCTCTCCTCTCCTCCATGGGCAAGGCGCCCCAAGAAGAAAACCCAGGCCTCATGGCCCAAGTCCCACGTGCATGAGGGTCAGCCCACGACGGACCCTCTCTTTCTCTTCCCACTGCCCAGGCACCAGCACAGAGCCATGGAGACCCGGCCCGAGCCAATCTCCCCATGCCAACCAACATCCTTGCCACACCACCTACATCCCATGGCCTCCCTGCCACGCCATTCATGCATCCTTAACATCCACCAAGCCAATTCCTCAAGCCCAAAGGCTCTCAAAAATTCAAGAAGAAGAAAAAATTCAAAATTTTCTTACCTTGGTACAGCACGGAGAAGAAGGAGAAACAACTCTATGCAAGGGCAAGAAAAGAAGAACGCTAGGGGAAGGGGAAGAAAAAATATCCTCTGGCTTATCTTTCTTGTTGGAATAATGATTTTTCTCCAAATTTATTTAATCCCATGCTTAAGGTAGGGTTAAATATGTATTAGGGGTAATTATTTTCCTTTTCCTATAAGAAGTCTATCTCCAAATCAAGAAAGAAGAGTAAGTTCAAATTGGGAAATAACTCTACAAACCCAAGCAACTTGGGATTTCTACACCTACTGCCCTTTCCAAACGAGCAGCATAGTAGGTGTGGGGGTATTTGTGGAGCCAAAAATAATCTCAAAAATTCTAGAGGCGACACGTGGACTTTTATTCAAGAAGGACAAGATTGCCTTCAATAAATGGGCAAGTTTTTTAGATTCTCCCATGCGCAGCTCACATCCCTGAATGACTCAGCAGCTGAACACAACTGCCCACAGCTCACCTGCCCATGGCAAGAAATTAAAGATAAGAATTAATTACCCAAATCCTACCTTTAATACATTCCTAATTACCCAAATCCTATCTTTAATACATTCCTATTTAAAGATTGACTCCAATCAAGTAAGTAATTCTAATTTAAATCAATTAAGGATTATTACCCTATTATCTCAAGATATTATCTCCTATTAAATATCTTGGGATATTTAGAGAATATTTATCCATTAAACCCTATATGGCCGGCCCTAGCCCTATAAATACCTCATATTCTACCAATTTTAGAGAGCTTTGGCAACCCTAAAAAGCCTTAAACACTTTACTCTTTTAGAGAAACTAACTTAGGCATCGGAGATCCATTGGCCTAACACCCCCACCTAGTGGGCGTGTAAGGCTTAGGTCTTTGATCAAAGGTGTTGATTGTTTTGCAGGTACATTTTCGTCAAGACTGAAGACGGCGGAGATTTGCATCGACACACATGATGTAAGATTTAACGAGGGTTTGAGAAAATCATCGGGCTCCCAAATCAGGACAAAAACTAAGAGAAATGATTATATATTACTTACAAAACTCATCAACTAAACACATAGACAAGTAGGCCGTTTTGTCGCTGCATTTTGTTACTCGATCTCTCTTCAGCCTTCATGTAAAAATGCAGTCGTCAAACACTTTATTCTTGAACTTTGCAAGATACCAACGTGATTATGCAGAATGTATGAATTAAAATAATTTTTAAAATTAATCAATTACAAAAATCACAAGATATATTTTTCTAATTAATTTCTTATAAAACATGATGAAAAACAATATGAAAAATATTGTTTTATCAGAGTACATGCTGCACTCACTACATATGTGTGTGAGTGTGATACGGCAGCAGCAGCACCAATTTTTTTTGGGTAATCAACATCACAATATTTTTTTTTTTAAAGAATAAGGAAAGTGCATTCCAGGGCACAGAAGCCAGAGAAGAAACAAGAAAGCCTACGAAGAGGCAAACAACAGACAAGATAAAGTAGGAAGGCAGTGTAAGGAGTTGCATACAGAGACGCTTCAACTAAGCAAAAACATCACCCCTACACTACCGCCTACAGCTAATGAGGACATGGAATACCATCATTGTTTAAAACAAAAACCAGCGAATAGGGTGGCCTATCGACCCAAACAACATCACACAGCTCCGCAGAATCACGCGACGTAAGAGCATCAGCCGCCATATTGGCTGATCTTGGGACCCAAGACCAGCGACAGTTCTGGAAGGCTTCCCCCAAGAGCTTCACCCTTTCTAAAGTAGTAGAAGCCTCCCAACTGCCATTCTCCATAGAATTTGAAAGGCAAAAAATCACCTCGGAAGAGTCAGATTCCAGAATTAACTCAGAAAAACCCAAAGCTGCACCCAGTTCATATCCGCGAATCAAAGCCATAACTTCGGCAACAGCAGCACAGGGGGCCCGAATGTGGTATCGAGCTGCCGTAATGAAATGTGCCTCAGCGTCACGTAAAACCACTCCCACAAACCCCGAACATAACATCTTGAACCAGCTGGCATCAACATTTATTTTAGTAAAAGGGGGATGAGGAGGAACCCAAAAAGTGGCTCGGCCTGAAGCCTGGCCGACACACTCCCGAACCCTAGTAACCACTAAACCGTTGGAAACAGCCAAGAAAGACCCCACCACATTAGAGATGGCCAAAACAACACTTAAAAGGTTGATTCGCACCTGGTTAAACACAAAAGCACACCTGGCTTTCTAAATATACCAACAAGTGTAAGCCACCATACCAACAGGTTAAAAGTCATTCTACCGCAGATTATTTCTCCTTCTCAGAATGCTTTTGTGGTGGGAAGACAGATACAGGATAATATTGGGATAACCCATGAGGTGTTTCATTTTCTGAAAGGGCGCAAGTCGAAAAATAAGTTCGAGTTGGGTATTAAAATGGACATGCAAAAAGCTTATGATAGAGTCAAATGGGACTTCTTGGAGGCAACAATGGAAAAATTGGGTTTCTGCAAACAGTGGAGGAAACTTATCATGGGATGTGTGACTTCTGTCAAGTTTGCTGTCATTCTCAACGGGCATTCCGGAAACAAGTTTGCTCCGTCTAGAGGCTTACGGCAGGGCGACCCTCTATCACCTTATTTGTTCCTTTTGATTGGAGAAGTTTCATCCAGATTGATCCAAGTTGCGGTGGAAAACAAGTCTTTGGATGGTGTGAAATTGGGAGTCACTGGGCCGGTTCTATCCCATATTTTCTTTGCTGATGATATGCTAATTTTTATGAGAGCAAATGAGAAAAATTGCAAGAATCTTGTCAACCTCCTTAGGTCCTTCTGTGATGCTTCGGGTTAGGAAGTAAACTTGCAAAAATCCAGTGTATTTTTTGGGGCGAATACTCTGGTGAGAGTTTCTGAGGAGTTGGGATCTATTCTTGGCATGCCGGTAGTTGACAACCCGGGTACTTATTTGGGAGTCCTGGCTTTATGGGGATGCTCAAAGAAACAGGGCCTCGCTTATGTGAAGGGGAGAATTATAGAGAAACTACAAGGGTGGAAAAACAGTACCCTTTCGAAGGCAGGCAAGGAAGTCTTAATTAAGGCGGTTGTTCAGGCTATACCTGCATATCCAATTAATATCTTTAAATTTCCGGCTATGGTCTGTGAGGAGCTGGACACTTTGGTTGCTGGTTTTTGGTGGGGAAACATGGGTGGCGACAATAAAATTCACTGGGTGTCGAAGAAGGTCTTGGGCCTCTCTAAGAATTTGGGGGGTTTGGGCTTTCGAAACTTCATAGAATTCAATGATGCGCTACTAGCAAAACAATGTTGGCGCCTTCTTTGTGAACCATCCTCACTGTGGGCTAGAGTGATTAAGGCTCGTTACTTCCCCAATTGCTCTTTCTTGGATGCCAAAAAAGGGGGTAGGGCATCTTGGGCTTGGAGTAGCCTTCTTACGGGTCGTGATCTTCTTATTAATGGAACTCACTGGCAAATTATGGAAGGTCAGGATGTGAGAGTCTGGGTTGACCGCTGGTTACCCTCCATTCCATTGGGGCGTCCTTCTCCGCTTGGTGAGGCTATGGTGACTCAAAACCTTCGTGTTAGCTCTCTTATTTGTCCTCAGTCTCGTGATTGGGATATCACTTTTCTGCTTCCTTTCCTTTCAGTGGCTGACCAAGAGGCAATTGAAAGTACGCCTATTGGGGATATTAGTAGAAGAGATCGATTGATTTGGGCTGCAACAACAAATGGTAGGTACACGGTAAAATCTGGGTATAGATGGTTGCAATCTAGGTCTCTGAGCGTGAGAGATCATTGCCTACCTCATGTTCGATCTATCTGGAGAAGCTGTGGAATTGTATATGGAAAGTCGATGTTCCACCAAAGATCCGCCATTTTCTATGGAACTCTTTGCACAATATTCTGGCTTCAACATCACAATATTTGTCTTCTTCTGTCATACCAAAAAGCAGCAGCCCACTTTTTCTCTTCCTTCAAAAATCAAAAGCTACAGCACATTTTTCTTCTGTCCTTTTGTGCAAATGTGAGGACAAAGGCCAAGGTAATATTAGAAGATTAAAATTTTAATTTTAATTAATAAATTAAATGATATTTTATTAATAAAAAATAAGTATCTTAATCGATACTCAAATAATAATTTAATCATTAATAATCACATCATTTAATTTACATAATTTAATTTAAAAACATTACTCGGGAATAAATGTGCAACAAATAAGATGAAATTGAAAATCATTTGATATTATCAACTTGATAAATATACAAAAATATCAATTTGGCTGCAGCTAACTTTTCAAATCATGGCAGCCAAAAGATTATTGGGCTGCTCCAAAAATATTTTAACCACTCAAACGTTAGCCAAAATCAAATCAAGTTAAATATCAAGACCTAATCAAGCTGCTGGCAATAATCATTTTTTAGGTTCCCTTGTGTTGGCTTGTTGAGATTTACTTTCAAGATCTTGGTAATATGAACTTCGACATGTCTATAGAAAAAAAAATAAAAAAATTGTGGCGGACAATTTAACAACCTATAATCTTGATTTAGATTTAGGTTATTTTTATTTTGATACTCCTCCTTCTTGTTCAATTAGTTTTACTCATGATGATCGACTTGGGATGTCCAGGTCTAGATTTATTATTGAGTAGGTTTGTTTGGGCTCGCTTCTAGCCCCGTTTTTCAACCAAAAAACATATCAAGACCTACCTACATGAATGCATATACATGACAACCTTACTTGAGTTGATGTCTTTGAAACGTTTTTTTTTTTTGTGATCGAAAGCATGAGAGACAAATTTAGACTAAAATAATCACAATTGAAACACACAATAATCAAAGACATTACAACTCAGCGTATTGTTAAAAATTATCAATTTTGCACTAACAATTTCAATAACGTCACAAGAACTACAGGTGCGTGTGTTGAGCATTGTAGAACGGGAGTGCTCCAATATTTTTGCCTTTTTTTTAATTAGACTAATTAGTTATTCGGGACTCCTCAGTACACTTGTGCATTTGTTGCACCAGATTGTCTCGGACTGGACTAGCTTTAGGGACTAAGCTGGACTGGCTTAGACTAAACTAAGCTGGACTAACTTAGTGAAGCATTTGGTGCAGTGTCGAACTAAAAAGCAGATACTTAACAAACTACAATATCGTATTATTTAATACATATTTAATAATATTTTATTATTATTTCAACTTTTTTCCTTGTTTTTCCAAAAAAATCCTGCTCTGGAAACTTCTTTTTCTCCTCTTTGGTTCAGTCTGGTCCTTATCTCCCTCTTTCTGCTTTTCCATCTCTCCATTTCTCTTCGTCCCCATAACAACTTTCTCTCCCCTTTTCAATCCATTTCTCTACTCCTTCCCCAACTAATGGCAAATGATATGGATCTGGGTGGATTTTGGTGGTTCTTTTCGCCATTTGCAACTCTACGCTAAAAAAAACAGACAAGATTTTGAGATTTCGGCGGTGGGCGTGGACGGCGGGCCGTGTCGAATTTTGATATTTAAGCGGTGGGTGTGGCTGCATCAGTTGTGAGATGCTGTTGTTCCTCCAGATCGGGCCACGGGAGAGCAAGCACTGCCGACTGCCTAGCCACAGTGGTGGGGCTATAGAAGAAAGAAGTTAGAAGCCCATGGACTGGATGTTGGTGCCGACATCGATCTGAGTCTGGGTTGTCGGTGCAAAGAGATAGAGGAAGGGAGAGAGAGGATGCGAAGTGCAGGAACATACGAGAGAAGACGAAGGTCTTAGCAATCCCGTGGTTTTGCGGGGGTCTCGCTAAGAACTCCTTGCAAGGCCTCTAATCCACGCGAGTCCCCTTTAGTCCCATTTAACTTAGTCCCAATACAAACCAAACATGGGACTACAGTCTAGTCTAGTCCAGTCCCAGTTAACAAGGTCAAACAAACGCCCCCTTAAAGCTAACCAAAATACACGCTTATTGGGTCCATCTTGTACATTGGGCATTTTTGTTTTACTTTTAAGTTTTAATTAGTTTGTTCTTTTACACATCACTTTCACTTTATGGTCTCGTCACCTTTCAGGGTGTCAGTTGGCATGCCTTGATTTCTATATTCACTTGGATGTTAGGGTTGGGGTGTGAGCCGTTTGATAATCATTTCGTTTTCAGTTTTTTGTCTTTATTTTTATTTATTTTTAAATGAAAACTGAAAATCTTGTTTGGTAACTACTTTCAGTTTTCAAAAAAATGAAAACTAAAAATCATAAAGTGAAAATTCAAAGCCAATTTTTGAAACTCAAAGCCAAATTTCTTCTAGTCCAAACTATTGATCAACAAGTCCAAATTGCTTTCTTAATTTTTCAAAATTTGGCTTTGAGTTTTTACTTTGTGGTTTACAGTTTTCTTTTTTTTTGAAAACTGAAAGTATTTATCAAATAATATTTCACTTTTGAAAAAAATAAAAATAAAAACTCAAAACGAAATGATTATCAAATGGGCAAGTAGTTCCTAACTTTTCATTTACATTAAATTCATTTTTCCATCAAAATGAAAAGAAAAAAAAAATCTTTCTTTGAACAACAGATTTATATTAGTAAAAACCGTGTATTACACTTGAAAAATATGGCAGAAGCTACACGTATGACGTATAGTTCGTTTGATTTTTAAAAAATTATTATTATTATTATTATTTTTTATCCAAATTCTTCCACAACCGTACGCAGGATTGGACCCAAGTTTTTCTTACAACATTGGGGAAGGAAAAAGACAGGTTGAAATTTGGACAAGACTTGGCCTTCATCTTCTACTCTTGTTATAGTCTTCCTCTTCCACCACTTCTCAGCCAGTCTGCCGACAGCCGACAGCCGACAGACTCACCCTCGCTCACGCACAAGCACTTTACAAGGTATTCCCCTTTTCTTAATTCTTTAATTTCTCTCTTTTTGTTGTATGAGTTAGGCTCTAATACTCTTTACTCTGAAGGGTTTTGGTATCGTATGATTCAATTTGGAAAAATTAAAATAGAAATTGGGGTTTTAGTGTGAAATCAAATCTCATGTACCGTCGATTTTTTAATTAAATTTTATTAGCTTGAAATCCAACCAAGCCGAGTTTCAAATCCTGACCTCAATTAAGTGAACTAAAAAACTCCAGCGGTTGTCTTTCCTGATTTATTACACAGTTTCTATGAACATATTTGTGCGCATTAGTCAACTAAATAAATCATTAATCAATTCCCGTTATGTTCAGTGCTTTCTACCGTCACACCCACTTCAACTAAAATTTATCAATCCCTGCTGATTTTTCTTAGAAAGGAGCTTGGCTGCTGAAAAATCAGCATCAGTTCCTGCTGTTAGAGAATCACAGATGGACACGTGTCCAAGTAATTGATTTTATAATCACAACTTGAATACGTGCTCATCCGTGATTCGCTAGCAGCAGGAGGTGCTGCTGATTTTTCAGCAGCAAAGCTTTCTCCTTTTTCTAATCAATAATGTCTCTGCCATTTAATTCCTTATAAACTTGACTTACTCGTTGCATGCACCTGTTTTTTCTTTGAGAATTCGAGTCTCTAACTCTCAACCTCCTCTGTAACCGTAGTTCCAACGGAGATCATGAGCTCCAAGCAACATGCAGCTATTCTCTGCAGCCCGGGGATGGGGCACCTCATCCCTGTCCTCGAGCTCGGAAAACAACTCGTCACACACCAAAACTTCGCCGTCACAATCTTCATCTTCCCGTCTTCCGAGGCGGAACTCAAGGCAGCCACGTGCACAAAAATATGTGACATCGTCCAACTCCCAGCCCCGGACACTTCAAAGCCTGCAAACCTGATCGTAAAGATGCGAGAGCTGCGACATGTCTTCCGGTCAGCCGTATGTGCCATGAAGTTCACCCCGACCATGCTTATTGTGGACCTGTTCGGCACCGAATCATTTCCCATTGCCGAGGAGCTAGGGATTCCAAAGTACTTGTTCTTTGCTTCCAATGCATGGTTTTTGTCGTTCGTGATTTGCTGTCCAACATTCGACATGGAAGTCGAAGGAAACTTCGTTGACCACAAAGAACCGTTGAAGATCCCAGGTTGTAGGGAGTTACGCCCTCGGCTCGATGTCATTGATATTATGTTGGACCGAACCGACCAGCGTTACCATGATTTTGTTGGGATTGCAAGCCGGATCCCCAAGTGTAGTGATGGGATCTTGCTAAACACGTGGAAGGAGCTAGAGCCCATTACTCTTGCGGCGCTTAGAGATGAGAACTTGTTGGGCAGGTACTCGACAGTGCCCGTTTATCCAATTGGGCCCATAATAAGGCCCAATGAGTCCAACCGTTCGGTGGGTAAGGTGTTTGATTGGCTAGATAAGCAACCCAATGAGTCCGTAATCTTCGTGTCATTTGGTAGCGGTGGGGCTTTGTCGCACGAGCAAATGATTGAGCTTGCTTGGGGTTTGGAGTTCAGCCAACAACGATTCATTTGGGTGATACGATCTCCCACCGTAACAACTGCGGATGCGGCTTATTTTACGACTGACGGTGATGTTGAAGGCCCGTTAAAGTACTTGCCTGAAGGGTTCATTGACCGGACCAAGGACCTCGGGCTTGTTATTCCTTTGTGGGCCCCACAAGTGGAGATTTTGTCCCATCCATCAGTCGGAGGGTTTTTGTCGCATTGTGGGTGGAGCTCAACCCTTGAGAGCCTAACCAACGGAGTGCCAATGATTGTTTGGCCTCTTTTTGCGGAGCAAAGGACGAACGCCACGCTTCTGACAGAAGAGCTTGGGGTGGCGGTGCGGTCCAAGGTACCACCGTGGAAAAAAGTAGTGGAGAGGAAAGAGATCGAGGAAATGGTGAGAATGATTATGGTGGACCAAAAAGGCTTTGTTTTGAGGGAAAGAATGAAGAAGCTAAAAGAAAGTGCCGCAAAGGCATTGGAAGAAGGGGGTTCATCTCATAATGCTCTTTCTCAATTTGCAAAGCATGGTGAATCGATGTACATGCAACTTGCCAATGTCAATGTCCGAAAATGAATTGGAGGCATTCTCTTGTAATTTAATTATCTCAATAATACTTCCGCGCACTAATTCACCTTGTTTTGTTTTGTTGTATTTGAGGTTCCTTTTAGCTTTACGATAAATAAATAACTTTAGTTAAGGTATCAAATTTTATTGAACAAACTTACTAGTAAAATGGCTTTTCTTGTTAAAGAATAAGGACCACCCTTGAGATTGAACTTTCTGCATAAGGTCTGGTTAATCACTGGATTGGTGACAACAAGACAAGGTGTGTGCAAGCCGCGACAACTATGATAACTCAATACAACACATTATTTTTTAGAGCTGTTATTGCCACTCCAAAAAGTATTATTCATTCTTTCTTAATTTAAAGCATAAAAAAAAGATTATGTAATTGAATTATTCATACAATAGGGATGCGAATAAAGCATTCACAAGCCCTTTGGTTAAAAGTGCTAGAGTTGCACTCATCATTGCTCCATTCTTTTCTAGGCTTACAGGCACATAGGACTCTCCTTCACCTTTGATTTCTTCAATCGTCAGAGGTTTCTAGCAGTCTTAAACGCAAGCCACACTTTGTCATCAAATTCCCACATAAAAGATTTCATTTTCGCTTTCCACGCAGCATAGTTGTTACCATCAAAGTGTGGTGGATGAGAAATTAATTGAACCTACAACACGATTCATCCTAGACTACCCATGGATCTCACTAAGCATTTCTAGTGATCTACTATGGTGCCAATTCATAGTTCTAGAATGGAATTGAAAGTTCTAGAATGGGTAATAACTTAAGTTAGAGAGGGCAGTGAATAGGTTCCAACTTAAAAATCCAATTCAAATTCAACTTTCAATTTAGTTTTCAGATCCACATCACATACCAAACTATCCTACATATTTGCAATTAAAAAGATAAGTAAAATGTGCACACCAAATGCAGGATTTAACAAGGCAAATCTTACAATTGGGGAAATCTTCGGCTCTTAAGTCAGAATAAACATTAAGAGAAATGAGTACAAAAAGACTTACAAAACTCATCAACTAGACATACAACTAGAAATCAGTTTTTTCTTGTGTTTTGCTATTCTATCTCTCTTCAATCTTCGAGTGGAAGTAGTATCACACTAAAGCGACAATCCAACACCTTCTCAAGCATTGCAAATATTAACGCGATCAAGCAGAATATATGAATGAAATGATTTTTAAAAATCAATCAATAATGAAAATTAAAAAGTACATTATTATAATTGATTTCTTATTAAAACCAGGTGAAAAACAACATGAAAAATATTATTTTCTCTTAAAAATACATGCTGCACTGAGAAATATGCGTGAGTGTGATACGGCAGCAGCAGCACCAAATTCGTTTTCTTCTGTCGAGCCAAAAAGCAGCAGCCCTCTTTGTCTCTTCTTTCAAAAATAAAAAAATAAAGTTAGGGAGATTAAATTTTTAAAATTCAAATTTGCAAACCAAATGATGTGATTGTGGATTATTAGATTATTATTTAAGTGTTAGTTAATGTGTTTATTTCTTATTGATGACACATTATTTTGTTTGCAAGTTTGGTTTAAAAAATTGGTCTTCCTAACTTACCCAAAATAAAAATCAACAACACATTTTTCTCTTATATTTCAAAAACCAATGAATTCAAAATGAATAAAGGCCGCCACCAAAAGGTTTTCAAAGATTTTAGAAATGATAATGTTAGAGATACCAAATTTTAAACTAAATTTATGATTCAAATGATGTGTTACCAATAGAAAATAAATATATTAATCAATACTTAAGTAATAATTTAATCATCTTCAACTATGTCATTTGATTTGTAAAATACCCTTTTGAAAGAACTAAAAAATGCAACAGCCTTTTCACTTTCACGAAAACACAAGGGCAATCCCAGAGTAATGATTTCTCTCTTTGTTGGTGAAGGCAATAATATGTATAACCAAGGAAGAAAATATCGGAAATATCGGTAGTCCGAAAACACGGAAATATCGGGATAATATCGATATCGATAAAAATTACATGGAAACCACGAAAATTGTAAGAAAAACTTGGAAATATCGGTAGTCCGAAAACACGGAAATATCGGGAGTCCGAAAACACGAAAATATCGGGAGTCCGAAAACACGAAAATATCGGGATAATATCGATATCGATAAAAATTACATGGAAACCACGAAAATTGTAAGAAAAACTTGGAAATTTTTATTGAAACTTTGCAGGATGTTTATTTAGTCAATTATCTATTAGTTTATCACAAAAAATTGGAAGGAAATACATTGCATGATGGATTTAACATTATCAAGTTGATTATATAGCGAGCTGACAAACATTGTAAGTGTAGAAAATATGTAGTAATTGTGGAAAATATGTAGTAATTGTGGTCTGAAAAGAATACAAATTATAATTGTAAAAGTGGTCTGAAATTGTCAAAATAATTGTAAAACTTGTCGAGAATACTGAGTGAGTCATGTGTCCTCCTGACAGGAGGAACCCACACACACACACACAACGCACGCAACCACACACGCACACAACGCACGCACACAAACATCACACACGCAGACACGACCTCAGTCTCTCTCTATCTCGATCCTTCTCGATCTATCCTCCCTTCTCACACACACACACATACACAGAGATCTCTGATCTCTCTTCTCCCTTCTCCCACACACACACACACACACATAGATCTCTCGATCTCTCTTCTCCCTTTTCCGATCTCTCTTCTCCCTTCTCTCCCACACACACACACACACACAGATCTCTCGATCTCTCTTCTCCCTTCTCCGATCTCTCTTCTCCCTTCTCCCACGCGCACACACACACACAGAGATCTCTCGATCTCTCTTCTCCCTTCCCCTACACACACACCACGGCCTTCTGCTCCTCAGTCCGACAATCTCGAATCCCTCTTCCTTTTCAGAAACCAGCTTTCTAGGTGTCGCCGCCGTTGATCGTGGCTTTGGCGAAGTCGGAGTTGGCTCAGTCGTCTGTGGCGGTGCACCACTGAGCAAGGAGTTGGCTCAGTCATCTGGTTCGTCTTCGACTCGAAGAAAACAAGTTTTCAGGTGAGATTCCATTGAAACCCTAAACCCTAAACCGACATCACATATGTTGAATCGTTTATTACCTCTTGCATGCGTGAAATTTGAAGTTTATATGTGAAATTGAAGTTAAAAATCGTGTTTTTGCAAGGTTTTTGGGACGAAATCGGCTCGGGAATAGGCACACCATCTTCGGCGTTCTTCTCCGACGTTCGGCTCGGAGTCCGATTGCACCGTTCAAAAAAATATCGCGATATTTCCAAAATATCGCGATATTTTGACGAAAACCATTCGGATACCTATTTAAATATCCATTACGCGAAAAACCGATAATATCGGCAATATTTCGCCGATATTATCGGCATTTTCTTCCATGTGTATAACTTAAAAAAGAGAAATGCTAAAGAGAATTTTTTAAAAAGTGAGATTCTTCATGAACTTCCGTTACATTATGTTTTTTGACATAATTGTCGTGTTAACATTATAAAGTATCATGCAAAAAAAAAAAAATGAGGTGACAGAGAATCCATGAATAGTCTCTCTTTAAAGAGTCTCATTCATTTATAAAATGAGGCATTTTAAATTCGATTATCTCCCAAAACGAATTCAGAACAAATTATTATTGTCAACATTATCAAATTAGCTGCGACTGACTTTCCATAGAACATGGCAACTAAAAGATTATTGGGCTGCTCCAAAAGTATTTCAACCACTCAAACGTTAGTCCAAAAATCAAATCAAGTTAAATACCAAGTAAGACTTACTTACATGGATGCATATGCATGACGAACTTATTTGAATGGATGTCTTTAAAACGTTAGTTATTTTTGTGATTGATAACATGAGAGACAAATTTAAACAAAAATAATCACTTATTGGGTTCATCCCGCACACTAGGCACTCTTGTTTTAACTTTAAGCTTTAATTTGTTCGTTCTTACACATCACCTTCACTTTTGGCTTCGCCACCCTTCGTAGTGTCAGCCATTATGCCTTGACTTCAGTATCCACATGGGTATCCAGGTTGGGGTGTAAGCCGTTTGATAACTATTTCATGTTTAATTTTTGTTTTACTTTTATCCACATGGGTATCCAGGTTGGGGTGTAAGCCATTTGATAACCATTTCATGTTTAATTTTTGTTTTTTACTTTTTTGAAAACTGAAAATTGAAATCTTGTTTGGTAGCTACATTTAGTTTTAAGTTTTCAAAAAAATGAAAACTGAAAACCAAAAACTGAAATCTCAAGGCCAAATTTTGAAACCTAAGAAAGCAGTTTTCAATTTTTGTTTCTTTAGAAAATAAAATTTGAAAGTAGTTACCAAACAAGATTTAATTTTAAAGAAAATGAAAAACAAAAGTTGAAAACGAAATTGTTATCAATTACCTAGCGGCTCCTAAATTTTCAGTTTACACTCATTCATTTTTCCAACTAAATGAAAAGAAAAGAAAAATCTCTATCCAAACAACATGTATTAGTCAAAAAACGTAGGCAGGAATGGACCCATGACAAGTTTTTCTAACATATTAAATGAAACAAGTCCAAACTATTGACTAACCAAATAAAATTTAAGAGACACTTCTACGCCCAGAGAGTTAAAAGAAGACTTTGGCCTTCATCTTCTACTCTTCCTCTTCGACCTCTCCGCAGCCACGCTGCCAACAGACTCCCCCTCGCACACGCACAAGCACCTTACAAGGTATTCACTTTTTCTTTACTGTTTGATTTCTCTCTTTCTGTTGTATGAAATAGGCAGTAATATTCTTTAATTTGAAGGTTTTTGGTATCATATATAAGATTCAATTTGGAAAAATTAAATTAGAAATTGGGAGTTTTAGTGTGAAATCAAATTCACACGTACCGTCGAGTTTTTTGTAAATTTTGTTAGCTTAAAATCCAACTCAACCGAGTTTCCAGTGGTTGTCTTTCTTGATTATACACTACCTAAAAACATATTGTGCTCATTAGTTAACCGAAAAATAAAACCAAATTAATCATTAATCAATTCCCGTTTAAGGTTTAATTAACTTGTGCTCCTGCTTACACTTATTTTATATGTTCAGTGCTTCCGCCGTCACACCTAGTTCAACTACAAACCTAAATCATTCACTCTGCTAATTTTTTTTAATCAAAATTGTCTCTACCACTTAATTCCTTGTTAACTTGGCTTACTTGTTGCACTTATTGTTCTTTCTTTGAGAATTTGAGTCTCTAACTCTCAACCTCCTCTCTAAGTCTAGGTCCAGCGGAGATCATGAGCTCCAAGCAACATGCAGCCATTCTCTGCAGCCCGGGAATGGGGCACCTTATTCCCGTCCTCGAGCTAGGAAAACGGCTCGTCACGCACCTAAACTTTGCTGTCACAATCTTCACCTCCCCGTCTTCCGAGGCGGAACTCAAGGCAGCCACGTCCCCAAAAATATTGGACATCGTCCAACTCCCACCCCCGGACATTTCTGGCCTCGTGGGCCCGGACACTTCAGTCCCTACAAAACTGGTCGTAATGATGCGAGAGCTACGACAGGTGTTCCGGTCAGCCGTACGTGCCATGAAGTTCACCCCGACCATGCTTATCGTGGACCTGTTCGGCACTGAATCATTTCCCATTGCCCAGGAGCTAGGGATCCCAAAGTACTTGTTCTTTGCTTCCAATGCATGGTTTTTCTCGTTCTTGATTTGCTGTCTGACATTCGACAAGGAAGTCGAAGGAAACTTCGTTGACCACAAAGAGCCGTTGAAGGTCCCAGGTTGTAGGGAGTTCCGTCCGCAGCTCGATGTCTTTGATGTTATGTTGTACCGGACCAACCAACAATACCATGATTTTGTTGGGATAGCAAGCCGGATCCCCAAGTGTAGTGATGGGATCTTGCTAAACATGTGGGAGGAGTTAGAGCCCCCTACTCTTGCGGCGCTTAGAGATGAGAACTTGTTGGGCCGGCACTTGACTGTGCCGGTTTATCCAATTGGGCCCATAATAAGGCCTAATGATTTGTCATGTTCAAAGGGAAAGGTGTTTGATTGGCTAGACAAGCAACCTAGTGAGTCCGTAATTTTCTTGTCATTTGGTAGTGGTGGGGCTTTGTCGCACGAGCAAATGACTGAGATTGCTTGGGGCTTGGAGTTCAGCCAACAACGATTCATTTGGGTGATATGCGCTCCCACCACAACAACTGCGGATGCGGCCTATCTTACGACTGACTGTGATGATGAAAGCCCGTTGAAGTACTTGCCTGAAGGGTTTGTTGACCGAACCAAGGACCTTGGGCTTGTTATTCCTTTGTGGGCCCCACAAGTGGAGATTTTGTCCCATCCATCGGTCGGAGGGTTTTTGTCGCATTGTGGGTGGAGCTCAACTCTAGAGAGCCTAACCAATGGAGTGCCTATGATTGTTTGGCCGCTTCATGCGGAGCAGAGGGTGAACGCCACGCTGTTGACAGAAGAGTTCGAAGTGGCGGTGCGGTCGAAGATACCGCCGTGGAAGAAAGTGGTGGATAGAAAAGAGATAGAGGAAATGGTGAGGATGATTATGGAGGACCAAAAAGGCTTTGTTTTGAGGGAAAGAATGAAGAAGCTAAAAGAAAGTGCCGCAAAGGCTTTGGGGGAAGGGGGTTCATCTCGTAATGCTCTTTCTCAATTTGCAAAGCATGGCGAGTCGATGTACATGAAGCTTGCCAATGTTAATGTCCGACACTGATTTGGAGGCATTCTCTTGTAACTTAATTATCTCAATAATGCTTCCGAACGTGAATTCATCTTGTTTTGTGTTCTTGTTGTATTTGGAGTTGCTTTTAGCGTTATGATAAATAAAGAATTTTAATTAACGTATCAAATTTTATTGAACAACCTTACTAATAAAATGGCTTTTCTTGTTAAAGAATAAGGACCACTCTTGAGGGGGAACTTGTTGCTCTCTTGGCAAACAATGACCGATTCCAAACCATAAGAAAAAATCCGTTCTATGTGACAAATGCGTTTTTACATAAGGTCTAGTTGATTGCCGGATTTGTGCCAACAAGATAAGGTGTGTGCAAGTTATGGCGACTATGACAACTCAATGCAACACAATGTTTTTTAGGGTTGTATTGTTACTCAAAAAAACATTATTCATTCCTTCTTAATTTAAAGCATAAAAAAATTATGTAATTGAATTGTTGAGTCAAAACCACTGTGAATAAGCATTTGAAGCCCTTTGGTTAAATGCTACAACTGTGCTCATCATTGCTCCAATCTTTTCTAGGCTTAAGTTTAAATAAAATGTGCACGTAATATGTAGGATTTAACGAGGCAAACCCCAATATTAGAAAAATCTTCGGGCTCTCATGCCAGAACAAACAATAAGATAAATGAGTACGCTAAGACTTGCAAAACTCATTAACTAGACATACATATTAGTAAACAGTTTTGTCTCTGCGCTTTACTACTCATCTTTCTTCAGCCTTCAAAGAGAATTGGCACGACATTAACGTTGTCGTCAAACATCTTCTTGAACTTTGCAAAATACTAACGAGATCATGCATAATGTATAGAATAAAATAATTTTAAAAAATTAACCAATTACACAAATAACAAGACAGATTTCTTAATTTATTTCTATTTAAAACACGATGAAAAACAACATAAAAAATATTATTTTCTCTTAAATATACATGTGCACATATATGTGTGAGTGTGATACGGCAGCTGCAGCACCAAATTTGTTTTCTTCTGTCAAAACAAAAAGCAGCAGCCCACTATTTCTCTTCGTTCAAAAATCAAAAGCAACAGCACATTTTTCTCTCATTTCCAAAACCAATGAATTCAAAATGAATAAATACCGACCCCAAAAGCTTTTCTAAGAACTAAAAAACATGCAGGAGCCTTTTCACTTTCACGAAAACGCAATGGCAGCCTCAAAGTAATGATTTCTCTTTTTGCTGGTGAAGGCAATAATGTTCGCGAGATTATTGACGTTGAACTCTGAAATGTCAAAAGAGTTTATGAAGAGTTTTATTTTGAAAGAATCTTTTTAGATAATTTTTAATGGAGAAGGTTAAAAATTTTAAAGCCAAAAAATGATTTACTTGTCAAAAAACTCATCTTCAACCGATGGTTAAACTATAATTCTATAGAGCCCACTAGACTATTATTTGGCTAAAAAGGCATCAGGCTAACCAAATGTAGCCCCATCTTAGCCCTTTTTTTTTTGTCCAGCTCCTCAGTTGCAATAATTAATTCAAATTCAATGACTATATTTGAAAACATCCAACGATAGTTTAATTATATTAACTAATAAATTTAAAGTATAAACTTATAACAAATAAATTATTGACGGGAGCTATGTTAAGCCCCTTCGATTAGAGATGGTATATGAATATGACCTGACACTATTCATTTAAAAACAATTTTTTGTAGGACTATAATTCTAGACGGGGTTATATTTAGCCATTTCAATTGGAAATGGCCTTAGCACTTCTCTAAAACTTATTTTTAGCTACACTCATTGGAACTCAATTTTGATCACTTTGCTCCCTATAACTCAAAAGTTGTCAGTTTACTCTTTAAAACTCAAAGTTCCCTCCGCTTTGCCTATGGAATCGATTTTGATCCCATTGTATCCCCTAAAACTCGAAGTCGTCTCATAATTCGCTACACGTTGCTTTAGATTGTTAATTTCTTATGTGGGTCATTTTCATCTCTTCAATTTTTTTTTAAACTTAATATGTTTTGATTGTTAAATTCTAAAGCATAATAGAGATTTATAATCAAATTTATTGTACATGTGGCATAATCTTATTTGGTGTTGGGTCCAACAAATGTTTCAGAAGGCGATCTATAATTTAAAAAAAAAAATACAAGTCAAAGTGAAAAGAATTTTGAATTTCACGGAATAAAATGATGATTTTTAAATTAAAATAGGAAAATAAGATCAAAATCTAATTTCATTTCATGGAGTATAGTTAAAATAAAGGGAACTTTAACGAAAAACACCTGGTACTGTTCACTTTAACGAAAAACCACATTTTTACACTAAAAAGTCAATCCTGGTACTATTCATTTTACCCTTTATTTTGTCCTTATCATTAAAACTCAAAGTTTTCAAACACTTTTCATTAGTTTTCCTTAAAATTAAGCCTTTCTCTAACTTAAAACAATAGTGCAGCCGCTTTGTAAATTCTTTCAAAACGAAAGATGGCAGCACCGACCAAAAAAACCGTGCATATGCGGCACCCACGGTGCCAAAAGATTATTGGGTTGCTCCAAAAATATTTCAGCCACTCAATCATTAGCCCCTAATCAAATCAAGTTAAATACCAAGTAAGGCCTACATACATGAATGTATATACATAACAAACTTATTTGAGTAGATGTTTCTGACACGCTTGTTATTTTTGTGATTGAGAACATGAGAGATAAACTTAGACTATATTATAATTGAAACACACATTAGTTTAAGACATTAGACTCATGCGTTTTATTAGGAATTGTCAATTTTGCACAAGCAGTTCCAATAGCATCATAGGAATTGTAAGTGTTGTGTGTTGAGCATTGTACAACGGGAGTGCTCCAATATTTGTGCCTTTTTTTTAACAAACGATATTATCTACATTAAAGGAGTGGGGGAGTGGGCTAAGCCTCACACTGGGTTAGACAGAATAATGTAGTTTAAATTCGCATTTGGTGAGAATCAAACTTAAGACACTTACAAGTGAAGAGGAATACAACTAGGCCGTAGTATTAAGTAGCTTGTTTTTAGTTAGACTAACTAGTTATTCGGGGCTCCTCAATACAATTAGAGTTAACCAAAATACTCGCTTATTGGAATCCTCCCGCAAACTGGGCACTCTTGTTTTAGTTTTAAGTTTTAATTTAAGAAAAATTAGTATCCGGTCCCTAGTTTCTAATGTTCATTGACTAAGACCTTATTAGTTTTTAGATTTTGATCAAAGTCCCTAGTATTAATATATTAATGAATTACATGTAAGTTACATGATTTTTATAATAAAAATTAGTAATTGATTTAGAGTTTTAATACTCACACCCTTGTTAAACTCCTATATAATTTCAATTCAAACATTTCTAAAATATAAAAAATAAAATTAGAATAAGTTTGTACCGATGAAATCCCGTTACTGGATTTCACTATTGTAAACTACGTATTTGTATTAACGAGATTTTATATTATTTTCGAGAATTTATGTTAAATTTAAAGGGAAGTGTTATTAGCACTTCAAAAATCTCATTCTACACTCCTCACAAGTGTATTTTTCTTTTTAAATATCGAAAGTTTGGAGTATAGAATGAGAATTTTGGAGTGTCAATAACAATTCCCAATTTAAAAGAGAAAAAGAGGAGTATTGCTCTTTATACCATATTTTTGTACCACATTTTCATACCACCTTAGGTGGTATTTGATGTGGACAGTTACATAATTTAAATTAATCAGATTTTTAAATTTAGTTCATTATTTAATAAACTAATAATTAAGAAAAACTAGTTAATTAAATGATAATTGTGGTATACGAGGAGTCTTTCTCCTTCATTTCCTTGGGTTTTGCAAATTTTTCAGATGATGTGGCTGTCTACATCATATGTTACTTAAGGTGGTATAAAAATATAGTACAAAATATGGTATGAATAGCATTACTCGGAAAAGAGAGGATTTTAATTTTCTTGTGGTGTGTTTCGGGGGAGACACCCTCACTTATTCATGTCTCTTCCATTCATTTCTGGAATTCTCCAAAACTCTCTCACTCCATCCCTCTCTTCCCTTCCTCATACGACACACACACGACCAACATGCATCGAAGCCACATTATCCGGCCAACCTAGATCATCAAACCATCATCACCGTAGTCCCTATCTCGCCACGAACTCCCCCTACTCCCTGTTCTTGGAAAAGGAAAAAAAAAACAAGAAAAATAAAAACCAAACACAGAGATAACAAATGGAGGAGCTCCCAGAATCATCAAACTTACTTTTGGATGGTTTCAAACGAGTGGTGCTGAAATTACGAGAGATAATGTTATCAGAGGATGCAACCTGGTACGGGTCAAGGTGAAGGGGATGAGGATGAAAAATTTTGGAGTAAACAATGACCAATTCCAAATCACAAGAAAAAATCCGTTATATACGAAAGTTGCGTTTTTGCATAAGGTCTAGTTAATCACTGTGTTGGTGCCAACAAGATAAGGTGTGTGCAAGCTGTGGCGACTATGACAACTCAACGCAACACATTATTTGTTAGAGCTGTTATTGTCATTCGTTATCTAGAAGTGCTAATAACAATTTATTTCGTTGTTATTGTGTAAATATTAGTTAAATATGATAAAATTAACGGCTCTTAAGCAAAAGTCGGCTGCTTTCATAGTTTCATGAAGTGCAATTGATCAGTAGGCACTTGGACACCTTTTAAAATATAGAGACAATCACAAGATGTCAACAAACTCTCTGAATTGGCTAAGCAAATGAGGGATCAACAAGCAACGCCAAGAGTAAACAAATTGTTTACCCCCCCAAAAAAAAAAAAAGGAGTACGTAAACAAATAACTTAAATAGTGTAAAAATGTTGGTTTGTTGAAAACATTGGTAATTTTGACAACGGTGGCATTGTTATGAATGCCCACAAACAGAGACTTTCAATACCCATGCAAATAGGAAATTGACTTTGGATGCAGGAGATCATCTATTTTCAAAGTATATGCTGTAAATTTTGAATGTACAATTAATGGGTTTGATCGGAGTTGCTCTATAAATGTCTGCAATATGATACAGAGAGAATACATCAGAAAGAAGGAAAGTTCAATAAGATCATCTATTCCTCCCTCTTAATTTGTTATCCCCTTGTGTTTTAATTACAGTGTGATATTTTACATCTGCTTCGCACCTATCAAAAAGGTTATCCCTCTAACTTTGATATATTTATAACACGTTATCAGCACGAGTCTCTAAATATAACCATGTCTCATTTACATTCATCAAAAGAAATCATTCTCTCATTTCTCTCCGTCGAATGAAAAAAAATGTTTCCTCTAAGGTTTTTCCTGTTCATCTTCTTCCTCTGCCTCAACTGCGCGGGATACCCTCGCGACGAACTGTTTGCTCCATGCCTGCTCATAGTTCTCCAACTAGTGGTTACATACATCTTTGATTACTTGTTTGGTTTAGATATTGATTACTAACCCAGTATTTATTTATGTTGATTTTACTGCAATCCAAGATGGTGCGGTACAATCGCCAAACTTGAACTGCAAATTTCATCTTACTGCAATCCAAGATGGTGCGGTCTCATCGCCTATCTTGGACAGCAGATCTACTTTTACTGCAAATTTCAGGTGGAGCAGTATAATCGCCCACCTTGCTCTGCAAATTTAAATTTACCTGCTGTTTAATTTCATTGCAATTTTAGGTGGTGCAGTATAATCGCCCACCCTGCTCTACATATTTCAATTTTCTTGCTACTTGAGTGGTGCGGAATAATCGCCCATTCAATGTTACATTCTTTCAATGAGAATGGTGCGGTACAATCATCATTCTCATTCACACTGAAAATCTCGAGCCAGAAGTTTCGAGTGCTTATCATTTTGGCCTGAAGATCAAAATGAAAAAAATTTGTAAGAACCAGAAGTTCTAACATTATATTCATCTAGGAATACATATTATTGCAAGTTCTTACACGTCTCATTTTCTTTCAGAAAAGAAAATGGTGAACTTGGCGATGCTTGAATATGCTGCCCTGGACATTATCGGGAAGAATTACCTTACCTGGGTACTGGATACCAAGATCCATCTGGAAGCAGGGAATCTTGGAGATACCATCAGAGAAGAAAGCAACTCATCCTCTCAAGATTGGGCGAAGGCCATGATCTTTATTCGCCGTCATCTTGACGAGGCATTAAAGAGCGAGTACTTAATGGTTGAAGATCTGTTAGCTCTCTGAGAGGCCTTGAGAAGCAGAAACAATCACCAAACAACGGTGATTCTTCCAAAAGCTCGCTATGAGTGGTCTCACTTGAGAATCCAGGATTTCAAATCAGTGGCAGAGTACAATTCTGCGTTGTTCAGGATTACCTCTCAGATGAAGCTCTGTGGGGATACCATTATTGAGGAAATGTTGCTAGAAAAGACTTACAGCACATTTCATGCCAATAACGTGCTCCTGCAGCAGCAGTATAGAGTGCGAGGCTACACTGAATACAACCAGCTGATATCTGTGCTCCTGGTAGCTGAATAGAACAATGAGCTCCTGACGAAAAACCATAATTCCCGACCTACTGGATCTGCACCATTCCCAGAAGTGAATGATACTTCCCTCGAAGTGAACGCCACATCCTCTGGTGGTGATAATCATAAACGAGGACGTAGCCACAAATGAGGTTGATGGAATAGGAAAGACAAGAACCATGGTGTTCAGTTTCACAACCAGGTTCCGAGACATAATTCTGGCCCAAGCTTTAAAAATGTGAATCGTCACAAAGGCAAAACTCACATGAACAATGCTCCCAGGAACTCTGAAGGAGCCTGTCATAGGTGTGGTGGCAATGGGCATTAGGCGCAAACTTGTCGTACCCCAAAACATCTGGTGGAGTTGTATCAAGCCTCCCTCAAGGAGAAGGGTATCGAGACCAATTTTCTCGACCAGGCTAAACCAATAGATATACCCGATCCAGTGTTTGATTTATCAGGGCAATTAGACATAACTCACCTAGATGTTTCAGACTTCATTATGGAAAAGGGGAATGAAGTATACCGGTCCGACTAAATCGTTTATGTTTGATGTACTTTTATTATGCTGAACTTGTTGTCTAAAACTAGTTTTTCAGATTCAATAAAAGTGGTATGAAAATTTCCTGTTATAAATTGTTTGTTAACTGTGATTCCATTTACTCAGAAAGCATAGATAAAAACTGTGGTTATTCTCAGAACATGAGAAATGGCGGAGATATTTGTCTTGCAGACAGTGCAACCACACATACAATACTTCGTGATCGAAAGTATTTCTCAAGCTTAATGCTTACAAGAGTAGGGGTAACAACAATATCAGGACCTTCAGATGTAATTGAAGGCTCAGGGAAAGCCCAGATTATGTTACCAAATGGAACAATATTGTCCATACAAAATGCATTGTATGCTACTCGATCTACTCGAAATTTGTTGAGTTTCAAAGACATACGTCTAAATGGATACCACATTGAAACGAAAAGTGCAGAAAATGTGGAGTATCTATGCATTACCTCCAATGATACCCAGAAGCGTATATTAGAGAAGTTGCGTGGTTTTTCGAGTGGATTATATTATACATACATAAGGACAATTGAATCACATACTGTCATGAACCAGAAGTTCATTGATTCAAAAGTTTACATGCTTTGGTATGACTGTCTAGGTCATCCAGGATCCACCATGATGCATAAGATCATTACCAACTCTAATGGACATCCATTATTGAGCAGAGACATTGCTATCTCAAATGATAACCCTTGCAAGGCTTGTTCTCAAGGGAAGTTGGTAATTAGACCATCACAACTAAAGGTTGATGCTGAATCCCCATCATTTCTGCAAAGAATTCAAGGGGATATTTGTGGACCTATTAAACCATCTTGTGGACCATTTCGATATTTTATGGTTTTGGTTGATGCATCCACCAGATGGTCACATGTTTGTCTCTTATCTACTCGGAATGTAGCTTTTGCGAGATTTCTTGCTCAGATAACTAAGTTACGAGCACAGTTCCCAGATTATCCCATTAAGTTAATTCGACTTGATAACGCTGGTGAATTTACGTCTCAAACTTTTAATGATTACTGCATGACATTGGGCATTGATGTTGAACACCTTGTTCCTCATGTCCACACTAAAATGGGACCTCAGCGTAGACTGGGAATTTATGTGGGTTTTGATTCACCATCTATCATTAGATATTTGGAACCCTTGACAGGTGATATGTTTACAGCACGTTTTGCTGATTGTCACTTTAATGAGACAGTCTTCTCGTCGTTAGGGGAAGAAAATACCGTTCCAGAAGAATGGAAATAGCTGACATGGGTTGTTCCCACCTTGTCTCATTTTGATCCTCGAAGCATTCAATGTGAAAATGAGTAAAAAGGATCGTTCATTTTCAAAGCATTGCCAATCAAATGCCAGATGCATTTAATGATGCTATGAAAGTGACAAAATCACATATACCAGCTGCAAATGCACCTGCAAGAATTGATGTCCCTGTTAGACAAAATAAAGTGGCAGCGAATGATTCATCTGGTGCACGCCTGAAACGTGGTAGACCACCAGGTTCAAAAGATTCAGCCCCTCGAAAGAGAAAGACGAGAGCACAACTGAATCCAAATGAAATCATTCAGGAAGAGAGAATGAATGACAAATCCATAATTCATTATTCTAGACTTCCAGAAGAAGAGAATGTCCTTGATGAGACACATGTCCCTGAAGAGACAGTAGTACATGAAAGCAAAGAAATCTCCATAAATTATGCATGTACTAATGAATTGTGGGATCAGAATGAAATAATCATTGATGATATGTTTGCATTCGCAGTAGCCACTGAAATCATATTAAGTGATGATATTGAGCTCCGCTCTATTGATGAGTGCAAACAGAGACAAGATTGGCCTAAGTGGAAAGATGCAATCTAGGCAGAATTAAATTCCTTGGAAAGGCGAAGTGTTTTTGGACCAGTAGTCCAAACCCCGCCTGATGTAAACCCCGTGGGTTACAAATAGGTATTCATAAGGAAACGCAATGAGAAAAACGAGATTGCTAAATATAAAGCACGACTCGTTGCACAAGGTTTTTCACAAAGACCTGGAATTGATTATGAGGAGACATACTCTCCTGTAATGGACGCAATTACGTTCCGTTACTTAATAAGTTTAGTGGTTTTAGAAAAACTTGACATGCGACTTATGGATGTCATCATTGCGTATCTATATGGAGAATTAGATACTGACATATACATGAAAGTCCTATAAGGACTCAAGTTGCCTGAAATAGCTAACAAACCACGAGGTATGCTCTCGATCAAATTAAGGCGATCATTGTATGGGCTGAAACAATCTGGACGAATGTGGTATAATCGTCTCAGTGAGTATTTGATCAAAGAAGGGTATATCAACAATGTCATTTGCCCTTGTGTGTTCATTAAGAAATCCAACTCTGGATTTGCTATAGTGGCAGTATATATCGATGATATGAACCTAGTTGGAACTTCTGAATAGCTCCATAAAACTGCTGAATATCTGAAAAGCGAATTTGAAATGAAAGACCTTGGGAAAACAAAATATTGTCTCAGCCTGCAGATTGAGCATTGTGCTAGTGGAATTTTGGTCCACCAATCAGCTTACATTGAAAAAAATTCTGAAGCGATTTGGCATGGATAAAGCTTATCCACTCAGCACACCAATGGTCGTTCGTTCTCTGGACATTAAGAAAGATCCATTCTGTCCAAAAGAAGATGATGAAATGGTCCTTGGTCCAGAAGTACCATATCTGAGTGCAGTACGTGCTTTGTTGTATTTAGCACAATGTACTAGACCAGATATAGCTTTTTCAGTCAACTTGTTAGCCAGGTATAGCTCTACTCCAACAATCCGTCATTGGAAGGGTGTTAAAGATGTATTGCGATACCTTCGTGGGACAACAGACATGGGTCTCTTTTACTCAAAGAACTCCACAAATGACCAGGTCCTCGTCGGATATGCAGATGCTGGTTTCCTCTCTAATCCGCATAAAGCCCGCTCACAAACTGGATATGTGTTCAAGAATGGAGATACAGCAATCTCATGGCACTCAACAAAGCAAACCTTAGTCGCTACATCTTCAAATCATTCAGAAATACTTGCTTTACATGAAGCAAGTCGTGAATGTTCTTGGTTAAGATCAATGATCCATCATATTCGGAATTCATGTGGTCTAACTTCGAAGACAGATAATACAACTGTCATTCATGAAGATAATGCAGCATGTGTTGCCCAAATGAAAGAAGGATTCATCAAGGGCGATAAAACTAAACACATATCTCCAAAGTTTTTCAGCACACATGAGCTTCAAAAGGCTAAAGTTATTGAAGTCAGACAAATCCGTTCTAATGAAAATCTGGCAACTTGTTCACCAAGTCTCTACCAAAGTGCACGTTTCAGAAGTTAGTGCAAAGTATCGGATTACGTCGACTTATAGTGCAAAGTATCGGATTACGTCGATTTACCAAACAACTAAGTTTGGAAAATGCGGAATCAGGGGGAGATACATCTCAGGGGGAGCATCCATGATACATGCTTGTTGTACTCTTTTTCCTTCGATTAGGATTTTTCCCACTGGGTTTTTCCTATGAAAGTTTTAACGAGGCAACATAAACATACTTAACACTATATCAACAATCCAGGTAAAGTTGTACTCTTTTTCCTTCGCTATGGTTTTTTTCCACTGGGTTTTTCCAAGCAAGGTTTTAACGAGGCAACTAATGTTGATATGTGGGCATCCAAGGGGGAGTGTTGAAAACATTGGTAATTTTGACAATGATGGCATTGTTATGAATGCCCACACACAGAGACTTTCAATACCCATGCAAATAGGAAATTGACTTTGGATGCAGGAGATCATCTATTTTCAAAGTATATGCTGTAAATTTTGAATGTACAACTAATGGGTTTGATCGGAGCTGCTCTATAAATAGAGCGCTCCGTATGCCTGCAATATGATACAGAGAGAATACATCAGAAAGAAGGAAAGTTCAATAAGATCATATATTCCTCCCTCTTAATTTGCCATCCCCTTGTGTTTTAATTACAGTGTGATATTTTACATCTGCTTCGCACCTATCAAAATGGTTATCCCTCTAACTTTGATATATTTATAACATGGTTGAATCTTTCAGTACTAACGAATAGCGACAAATTTTGGTTAGCGCTACTCTGTCAATCTTCATTTTATTATGAATTTGAAAACAGGTTGTAAGTTTAAGTTTAATGAACGATAACAATTAATATAACATCTTTTGAGATATTTATAAAGTACTTGAATTTAACGGAAGAATTGACGCAAAATCGAGCGTAGTGGCGTTTTAGAATTCATACAACCAACCCCAATTAATAGAATAAAGATATATTTGTTTTGAGATGCCTTTATTTATTTTTTATTTTTTACTGCAAACGATATTCTACATTAATTCATGCTAAGGAGAAAGAAAAAGTTTGAACCCAAACACAAAATTAAAAATAAAACCCTAGCACCAAGACAATCTGCCCCTTACGTTTTAAGGTACTTTTCTTGTTGGCTTTTAAACTGGTAAGCTTAATGCTTTTTTAATTCTATTGCGAACATATGGGCAGCAAGGAGAAGATCTAGTTCAATCATCCAAGTGATGGGTTTCAACGTGCAGTGAGAAGAGAGTGAAGCCTTAATGGTGAGCTACCAAGCAGGAGGAATAACGTGTTCATGGCAGGAGAAACACATAACAACGCAAGATTAAAGGTTTTTCAAGTTAATCATGTGTTTTCATGTCCTAAAATCAGAACACGTAATTGCTGTTAATTCTAAGAATGCATAATGATTTGGTTCAAGGCTTATTAGTTGAAATGCCTCCTGAAACTGGTTTTGTCGGACTTTACCCCCTGAAACTGATATTTTCAACTCTTTTGTCTCACTTTACCCACCTCCGTTAGTGGACTATTAAATTAAGGGTATTTTAGACATTTCAATTTTTACACATTTATTTACCTCCAACCCCCACACTAAACAAGTCTCAAATTTATTTTTGACAACTCTAATTCAAACGCATAAATTTTGGGCATTTTTAAAAGTAAATTATTCAATCAATAGAAAAATTTCGACCAACAAAATCATTGTATCAACCAAAATAAGGGTTACATTTGTTCATAAAGTCATTTCACTTGCAAGACATTCATGTATTGACTCGAAACTTTGCAATTGAAAAATATTCATTACTACAAATCAAATATACCATTAAGCTATTCTATCCAAAATACTTCCCAAACCAAAAAAATCATTTAAAGCAAATGTGCACAGTTTGAACAAGCTCATGCCTAGTGGAATCAGTGCTCAACAATGTGAATTTTTTTGTTTCAAACTATGCACATTTGCTTTAAATGATTTTTTTTTTTTTGTTTGGGAAGTATTTTCGATAGGAATATGATAGCTTAATGGTATATTGGTTTTGTTGTAATGAATATTTTTCAATTGCAAAGTTTCGAGCCAATACATGGATGTCTTGCAAGTGAAATGACTCTACGAACAAATGTAACACTTATTTTGGTTGATACAATAATTTTCTTGTTCATAATTTTTCTATTGATTGAATAATTTATTTTAAAAAATGCCCAAAATTTATTCTTTTGAATTAAAGTTGTCAAAAATAAAATTGAGACTTGTTTAGTGTGGGGGCTAGAGGTAAATAATATGTAAAATGAGACAAAAAAATTAAAAATGTCAGTTTCAAGAGATAAAGTAAGACAAAACCAGTTTTAACAAGTAAACTGAGACTCAATGGCAGTTTCAGATGGCATTTTAACTAATAAGCCTCTGGTTTAATTATTCGGATTGGGGAAGCAGCTATGAGTGAGGACGGTCTTCGTTCAATGCACTGTCCAAATTGGCAAGGCTACGAGAGACCAACGCCCTACGAAAGTTGAGACTCTGCAGATAGGGCTTGAGGCATGCACAAATAACAAATTGTAAAGGCTAACAGTCACGAGAATCGAATCATCGGTGTGGTAAGGATGGGCAAATACCTATTAATTATGGATAATCGCGATTACCCGTTCATTTAAATTAAACGGTTACAGTTATAGGTAACCGTTTAGATAAATAAACGGTTATGGGTATAACCGTTTACCCGCAAAATTTAAATGGACGGTTATGAGTATTAACTGCAGTTATAAACGGGTAACCGTTTACCCATTTATTTTATATATGTAAAACTAACACAAACCATGTTCTCGATCCAATAATACTTAGCACCCAATAAATTA